>NC_064244.1:82894563-83204563 GCF_003254725.2 Canis lupus dingo | reverse complement strand
TGGCCGCTGCTGAACTCGGCCAGCACGTCCTCGTGCTCCGACAGCAGCCTCACCGTGAGCTCGTACAGGCAGCCCGCGTCGCTGCGGCCCGAGTACCTGCCCCAGGGAGGGAGCGAGTGGCCGCCACTGCGGCCCGGCCTGCCCCGGCTCTCCTCTCTGCCCCACCCCGCCCCGTGGGTTCCGCCCACATCCCCGGCTGACAGATAAGGAAACTGAGGCCAGAGAGAGCAAGGACTCGCCCAGGCCCAAACCCAAGGACGACACCCCGGGTGGGCCAGACCCAACTTTGGAGGCTAAAAGGCAGTTCGCGGTGACACGTTCTGCTTTTTTTAATTGCCAGCACCTAAGAGTCCGGAGGGGAGGTGCGTTTCCACCTTCTCTTGCAATCCCGGGCATCCCGGGACCACAGCCGCTCCAGGCAGGAGGCCGTGGCCCCTGGGGCAGGGGGCGGCTCCATGTTGCCCCCTCCTCCCCGTCCCCCCTTTCCCCACGGCCCTGGCCCATCCCCATCCCCGGCCGCTCACCAGTCCTTCACCACGATCGCAGGCTGAGTGGTGTCCAGCAGCTCCTCCCAGTAGCCCTCGGCCTGCAGGTCGATGACCTGCGCTTTGCGACACCACCTGGGGAACTGGAGTTAGGAGGGAGAGCAGGCCCTTCTCCCCCCTCGGCCCTCCATCCCCCCTCTGCTTACTCAAAGGAGGAGGCGAAGTACTTCTTGACGCTCTCATCGTGGATGAACTCCACCCCACAGTCTCCGGGCAGCTCCTCCACCCTCCAGCCGTCCCCGCCGTGCTCCACGTCGCACCAGCCCTCCAGGTCCTCTGTGGGAACACGACAGCCCCACCCTGGTCACCCACGCCCTGCGGCGGCTGCGGAGGGGCTGCTCTTGCTCCTACACCTGGGGGGCAGGGGGAGGCGGTACTCGCAAGGTGGGGGCGCGCAGGTCACGGTGCGCGCAGGTGCGCGCAGGCTGGGGGCACTCCTGTCCTTCCCCCAGAGTCTCTCTCCCTCCTGGGGGCGTCGGCCACAGGGCCTTTGTCGCCCCAGCTCGCCCAGGGTGGAAGGACCCAGGAAGGGGGCCCCCAGGGCGCAGGCGGCCAGAGCGCAACAGCGGGGACGCGTTTGCTGGGGGCGCTCCGCGGGGCGTGGGGCCGCGCTCTCCCCTGGTTTAGCCGTGGGGGGGGGGGCAGGCTTGCTGGGCCGCGGTGCACAAGGGTCCCGGGAGCGGGCGGCCCCTCACCTTCCCCGCACGGATTGCGCAGCAGGTTGCGCCGCCGCTTGCTCAGGAAGTAGAACTGCTGCCAGTGGTCGCGCTCGCCCTCCGCGCCGCCCTCGGGCACCAGCCCCTCCTGCTGGCACTTGAGCAGCCAGAGAGGGCCGCCGTCCACCAGCTCCTTCCAGCGCAGGCACACCAGGCGGCAGGCCTGCACCAGCTGGGCGGCCGGCAGCTCCGCCAGGACGCGCAGCAGCAGCGGCTCGGGCAGCTCGTCCAGGTGCGCGGCCGCCCCCGCCTCCGCCTCCGCCTCCGCCTCGGGCCGCTCCTCCCCGCCGCTCGCCGCCTCCGCCTCCTCCGGCTGCCCCTCCGGGCTCACCTCCTCCTCCGGCTGGCTCACGCTCTCTGCAGGCGGGGGTGGGGGTGGCTCGGCTCAGACTGTCCCCCCCAAGCCTGAGAACCCCCATGTGTCGGGTATCTGCCCCCCACGCACCCTCGCGCAGCTCCTGCGTCCAGAGACTGGTGCCCAGGGGGGACTGGGGCCCAGTGGGAGAGGCCCGGGGAGGCCAGGCCCGCAGTGGCCCCAGAGGCCTCGGTGGTCCCTGCGGCCCGCAAAACCCGAGCGGACAGCGGCAACCGACAGTGTGACTGTGAGCGCGTCCATCCCTGTATCACACATCCCTGCAGGGCCCGACACCCCCGCTCCCCTGCCTCCTCTGGGGAGTGCTCCTGGGCTTCCTACCACCACAGCTTCTCACTGTGGAGCTCCCGTCCTTCCTAGCTCTTGTCCTAGGGCGCGGGTTGGCTTGTAGACACCTCTCTGGGGACTAGACTGAGGGCAAGAGCACCGGAACTGGGTCCGGGACACTCACTGCTGCATCCCGGTGCCTGGCATCTGGAACCCTCCCTGGCACGCTGTCAGCAGCTAATGTTTACTGGGCATTAAGCAAGAGCTAGGCATTGTTCTAAGCGGCTTCTTTACTCCAAATCCTTATGGCATCTCCCCGAGGTTGTTCCAGGCGCGGCTGTTGGTGGGGCAGCCGAGGCACAGGGAGGTGATACCAACCCAGGATCACACAGCGAATGCGTGGTCGGGGCCTGGACTTGAACCCAGGCAGTCCGGCTCCAGGGCCGCCATTAACCACCATGCCCTCAATGAAATAATGTGCTGACTTTGGCGGCTCCGCTAGGATTTTGATTTTGACGAGGTTACACTGCTAGTACGAGGGCAGGGCCGTGGGGATCTGAGGCCTGAAAGGAAGGGAGCACAGCCGTGTGACGAGGGGGCTCATAGAAAGAACTGGGAGACGGAACGGGGAGACGTAGTGAGTCCTGCAGGAAGGAAGATCCTCTCACTCCCTTCTTTTCCCATCCCAGCCCTCCGTTTCCTCGGTTTCCTCGCCCTCCGATGAAAGGGGAGTGATCAGGGTGCCAGGCCATTCCCACAGCGCTGAGGCTCCGATCCCCGAGGAGGGGCCAGGGCACGCTAAATTGCAAGGAGGTGGACGGATGTCAGGAGCCGTGGGCTGGACTGTGTCCTGAAACCTGGCCGGCCTCAGCCGGGCCCTCAGAAGCTTGAGTAAGCGGATCCTGAGTGCACAGTGTCTCTGGAGGAGGAGGACACGGTGGCGGGGAGATGGGGCCACTCCGGGTGAGGGGGAAGGCCAGGGCTCTCAGACCTAGGATGGGGGGCAGGGGTCCGGGCTGCAGCCTGGAAAGCCCAGGCGGCGGTAAAAACAGGCTGAGCAGTAAGGGATGGAACGGACCAGGGCCAGACCCAAGTCTGGGTGCTGCCAGGACCCCGGGCCTGCAGTGCTTTACCTCCCTCCCCACATGCAGCATTTTCTCCCCCTCCCACGGTGAGACCCTCAAGCTGAAGCAGGGTTTACCTCTTCTTCGGAGCCCAGAGTGAGCAGTCCGTCCTCATAAACTTTCAGTGAATCTAACCGAGCATCGCACTTTCCTTCATTATTAGCTTTCTTCCTTCCTTTCTCTTTTGCAAAGAGTAAACTGAGGCCCAGAGAGGCCTACTAGCTTCCCCCAAGTCACACCGGAGCACAATGGGTGTGCACAGAGGGAAACGCCAGGCCCCGAAGCCACATCACCTGCTTGTCCTGCTGCCCGCAGCTCTCTGGGGAGCTGGGCCCAGTATCCTCACCTCGCCACCCCTCCCCCTGCCCTGCCCTGCCCTGGCCCTGGTGGACACCTGATGCTCCCCCGAAAGGTGCACCTTGCCCAGTCCCCTCTCCTGGCCTCAGGCCTGGCACTCCAGGCCCCAGATCTGATTACAGGCCCCCCCACCCCTTTCCAGCACACACAACTCCCCACATTGTTGCTGTCGGAAAGTTATCTGGGCCCTGGAAGCTGCCTCCCAGGCTGACTCACTCACCTGCGTTGGGCCCTGGAGTCCAGGGAATAGCTGAGCCCTGGGAAAACGCAGGAGCCCACGCTGGGGCCCTGTAGAGGGTGTGGCAAGGGGGTCACAGATAGGGAGCAGGGAGTTTCAGGGCTGGAGGTGAGAGGCTTGGCCACCTGAGCGTACCTCAGGGTTTCCTGAGGCCTCCTCCAAGCAGGGCCCACTCTCACCACCCAGTCTCGGCTGGGCCCGCTGGGGCAGGGGTGAGGGAATGTGCAGGCAGGTCTTGTTCCCACCCTGACTCAGCAGGCAACCCTACAGACTCAGCAGGGAGTTCAAGAGCTGGGGCGAGGGGGTCTTGGGTGCCAGACGAGATGACTGGGCAGTCTCAGAGGGCCCTGAGCATAGGCGACCGCCGTGCCCCAACTCTCCGAGACGGCCACCCAGCTGGAGAGCAGCCCTAGCAGACAGGGGAGCCCAGGAGGACGACTGGGGTGGGGTGGGGAGAGGCCAGGAGCCCCAAGAAATCGTGGGGATACAGACAACTCAAGGGCCCCAGCTGGCAAATGAGAGAAGTTGATGGAAGAAAGAGGCTTAGAGCCTTCTGCATCCCAGGTCATCGCAGGTCACCCCAGCCGCGACCCAGCGGCCCCCCAGGAAGCGGAGAGGCGGGCACCAGACCGCGGATACTCCTCTGCCCCCCCCCCAGCAGGACCCGGGAGCCTGGCACTCTGCAGGCCCGGCCGCACGGGGGACCGTGCTCTGCGCGGGGGACAGTGTGCGGCGCCCGCGTCGGGCCCCCCCGGCTCCCCGTGCCCCGTCTCCGCAGCGGGCGGCCCCTCCCGGGCGGGGCGAGCGCGTCGGGCTGGCGGCCGCTACCTGGTTCACCGTCCCCGTCCATCGCTGCGGAGGGCGGCCTGGAGAGGAGGGGCCGAGCGCTGCGGGCTGCGGGGCCGCCCGAGTCCCGCGGCGGCGGCGAGTCCAGGCGCTGCCCGCGTCTCGGTCGGGCCCCGCGGGCCGCGCCTCTTAAAGGCCCGCGCCCGCGCCCCCGCCCCGCCCCGCCTCTGGCCCCGCGCCGGGCCGCCCCGCAGTCGGGAGCGGCGGCCCCAGCCGAGCCCGCGGGCTCCTCGGCGGACCCGGGAGGCCGGGAGAGGTCGAGACTCGGGTCTTTTAACGGGACGGGGGGTCCGATCTGGGAGCTCGCTCCAGGGGCGCCGCGGGGGGAGGCGAGGGGCCGCGAGTCTGGGTCGGGCGGGGGGTGCGGGGCGCGCAGCCCGGAGGAGGGAGGGACGGGACCGAGGCTCCTCCACGCCCCCCCCCAGGTAATTTTCCTACGTCCCGGTGGGGGACGCGGCGCGGGGGCGGGGCCGGGGCGGGGCCGGGGCGGGGGCGGGGGCGAGGCGGGGCCTGGGGGCGGGGGCTGGGCGCACGCTCCAGCTCCGCAGGCCGAGGCCCGCTCAGCCCCACGCCGGAGCCGGACCGCGCAGCCGCGGCCGAGCGCAGGTGACGGTGGGGAGTGGGCGCGGGGGGCGCGGGGGTTTCCGGGCGCTGCGGGAGGGAGGCCCGGCGCGGACAAGGCCCAGGCCTCGGAGGGCAGCGCGGCGCGGCCGAGAGCCCGGGCTGGGGTCGCTACTGCATGCTCAGGGGTCCGATCCCCGGCTGGGGCGGGAGGGCATTTAAAGCCACAACGCGAGGTGCGAGGCCGCAGGTGCGCGGGGGTCCCGGCACGGAGGTCGGAGCGCAGGAAGGGCCTTTCCCCATCGCCCACCCCTCTCCCATCCAGGCTGTGCGGGTCGTTTACTCTGCGGCCTTGAGAAGGTCGCTGAGCTCTTAGGACCTGCGTCAGAGCCGGTGGCGGTGGCCCCCCTGCCTCCAGCCTCAGCCCCTCTCCCTCCTCCGTTTGAGGACTTGCAGGACGGTTCCGGGGACTGCGCATTGTCACTGACGCTCTAAAGCCTGGCCTATCGGAAGCGGCTCGCCCTAGAGTCACAGAAGAGTCTTTCCGTCCTCTGCCCCCGTCTGGGTGACCTTGGGCAGGTATTCGCACCCCTCTGGGCCTCCTTAGCATCCTTTAGGGGCTGTTGTGAGGTGACAGTAAAATCAATCACCTTAAAAAAAAAAGTTTTATTTATTTGTGCGAGAGTGAGCAAGAGAGAGAGAGAGCAGGAGCAGAGGCAGAGGGAGAAGCAGACTCCCCGCTGAGCAGGGAGCACGGTTTGAGGCTCCATCCCAAGTCCCTGGGATCATGATCTGAGCCCAAGGCAGATGCCCCCAAATCAATCACCTTTTATCGAGCATCTGCTGTGTCACATCATTTGAACCGTTTCAGTACCCCCTCTTGGTCCCATTTTACAGAGGAGGAAACCTCGCAGAGGCGCTGTGAATTTCCCCGAGGTAGTAAAGGCAGCGCCGGGATGGGGATGGGGACGGCCTCCACCCTCCACCCTGGGCAGCTGCACACGCTCAGCTCTGGGGAGGCGGCCCGTGTCTAGTGGAGCTTTCCAATAACCACAGGAGGGCGTCCAGAAGCCACGCGCCATGGCCGTGGGGAACATCAACGAGCTGCCCGAGAGCATCCTGCTGGAGCTGTTCACGCACATCCCCGCCCGCCAGCTGCTGCTGCGCTGCCGCCCGGTCTGCAGCCTCTGGCGGGACCTCATCGACCTGGTGACCCTCTGGAAGCGCAAGTGCCTGCGGGAGGGCTTCATCACCGAGGACTGGGACCAGCCTGTGGCCGACTGGAAGATCTTCTACTTCCTACGCAGCCTCCACAGGAACCTGCTGCACAACCCGTGTGCTGAAGGTGGGGTGCGCAGTGGGTCTGGCGTATGCCCCCGGCGCATACACTGTCACCATAGGAGCTGACTTTCACTATGCATTCACTATGAGCCAGGCACTTGGGATGGTTTAACGCCTTTAATCCTCTCACAGTAATCCTAAGAGGTAGGTGCTGCTAGCGTTCCCGTTTTTCAGATGGGCAAACTGAAGCCAAGAGTGGCATTTTTGTAATCCATCCTTAAGATTATTTCCCCAGTGACCTTTTGTGGGAGAGGGACTGTTGTCCAGTTGGGACTACGTGTGCCCAAGACACAAGACCAGGAAGTCAGAGCCATATTTTGTTGGCCTGCTTCCCAGACTCCAGGGCTAAGCTCACTAGGACTCCCCCAGAGTGGAAAGGGGATTTTACTTATGGAAGAATGAGGGATCCAGTCTTCTTTCCAGCATATTACAACAACAGGTAAATCCTCTACATCGTCTAGACCCCCCTTTTTCCCTTACCGTGTTGTAACTCCTCGGCTCAACATTGGGATGGTTTGGGAGCCTCATTCCCCATTGTGTGCCCAATCCTGGAGCCAGTGGTAATGAAATGACTCCAAGCTGTCCAGAGCTTTCAGATGCCTGCCTCACTTGACTCCCCAACAGCCATGTTCTTGACCAGCAGTTGGCACACGATGGTCCATGAGCCAAATCTGGCCCAGGAACTAAAAGTAGTTTTGGGAGTTTTAAATGGTTATTTAAAAAAAAATAAAAAGGGATCCCTGGGTGGCGCAGCGGTTTGGCGCCTGCCTTTGGCCCAGGGCGCGATCCTGGAGACCCGGGATTGATTCCCACATCGGGCTCCCGGTGCATGGAGCCTGCTTCTCTCTCTGCCTGTGTCTCTGCCTCTCTTTCTCTCTCTGTGACTATCATAAATAAATAAAAAATTAAAAAAAAAAAAATAAAATAAAAAAAAAATAAAAAATAAAAAAAAAGACTGCAAAAGAGATAGTAGGTAGCCCACAAAACCTAAAATATGTTGGTCCTTTACAGAAAAAGCTTGCCAGCTCTTGTTGTTCTTAACTCCAGGTCACAGAGGACACGACCCAGGCTCAGAGAGGGAAAGCACCTTATCTAAGGTCACGCGGCCCAGTGTTGGTAGAGCCACCAGCCCCAGATCTGGCTCGCTGGCGTCACAGCGTTCTCTGACAGAGGGGTCTGGTCGTTCCCATGGCTCGTGTCTTGGGATTCCCAGTGCAAACCACTTAGCGTGGTGCTGGGCACACAGGAAGCACCTGATAGGAGGCAGCCCCCGCTGACCTGCAGTGTCCCACAGCTTGAGGCTTGAGGCCAGCTGCTGAGATACAGGGAGAGGATCCAGGGGGGAAAGGGGCACCGGCTAGAAAGAGACCCCTGGGGGGGCGTCCCTGTGATGTGAATTCTGCTTTCTGCCCAGAGGGCTTTGAATTCTGGAGCCTGGATGTGAATGGAGGTGATGAGTGGAAGGTGGAGGATCTCTCTGGAGACCAGAGGAAGGAATTCCCCAATGACCAGGTCAAGAAATACTTCGTGACTTCTTATTAGTAAGATCCAAGGCTGGGGAAGTCTTGGGGTGGGGGGGAAACCCAAGTCACTTCACCCCAGGGTCTCCTCTCTGGGAAGGGCAGTCCTAGCCCTCTCCCCCACCCCCCACCCCCGCCCCAGTGCCCTAATGCTGAGCCCCAGCCCCTCCCACTCTTCTGCCCGCCCCTAGCACCTGCCTCAAGTCCCAGGTGGTGGACCTCAAGGCCGAAGGGTATTGGGAGGAGCTGATGGACACCACACGGCCGGACATCGAGATCAAGGACTGGTGAGTGCCTGGGGCGAGGGTCTGGGGGAGGGGGGCCTGCCACTCAGGCGCCCCACCCCGCCCCCCATCTCCCAGGCCCTGATGGGCCCTCCCTCTGCCCGCAGGTTCGCAGCCAGGCCGGACTGCGGGTCCAAGTACCAGCTGTGCGTTCAGCTCCTGTCGTCAGCACACGCACCCCTGGGGACCTTCCAGCCAGACCCGGCAACCATCCAGCAGAAGAGCGATGCCAAGTGGAGGGAGGTGTGTGGGCCAGGGAGAGGGCAGGTGGCATATCGCCCATGGCCGAGACTGCAGTCACAGGCCTGGGTTCACATCCCAGCTCTGCTGCTTCTCACCCGGGAAAAGACGCTGGTAAAGCCACGTCCGAGACGGTTGACCGTTCCTGGTCACGAACGTCGGCTCTGACTACTCTCTAGACCGGGGGGCGGCAAACGTTTTCTTAACGGGCCGGAAGCAAGTATTTTAGGCCTTGCCGGCCGAGCTGTCTCTGTCACCGTGACTCCTCTTCGACGCTGCTGTTGTGCAGCGAACGCAGTTTTATGGACCTGGCTGTGTTCCAATAAAACTTTATTTACAAAAACAGGCAGTGGGCCCCTAGGCCATAGTTTGCGGATCTGACCAGTGCTAGAAACGGTCTGTGTCTGCATCTGTGCAGTACGGTAGTCGACGGCCCCATGCGACCATGGAACACTGGAATACGAGCCAGTGTTTGCTGTGACTGAGGAACTAAATTTTTAATTTTATCCGATTTTAATGAATTGCAACTTAAATAGCCACGCGTGCCCAGCGATGACCGTAATCGGACATCTTTTGGCAGCTTGCAGAGTTCCCTTCAGTGCCTTTGCACTTTGAGCTGCACTTGGGCCATCCTGTGGAGTGCCCCTGGGAAGATTGTGCTCCATTTTACAGATGAGGAAACTGAGGCAGAGAGGGGAAGTAGCTTGCCCAAAACCACAGGGTTCGGACGAGAACTCAGATCTGCCGATTCCTGGTCTGGCAGTGAGACCTTGGCCCCTTCCTTGCCCCCTGACCTCTCTCACGCCCTCCCCCTGTCCCCACCCAGGTCTCTCACACGTTCTCCAACTACCCGCCCGGCGTCCGCTACATCTGGTTTCAGCACGGCGGCGTGGACACTCACTACTGGGCCGGCTGGTACGGCCCGAGGGTCACCAACAGCAGCATCACCATCGGGCCCCCGCTGCCTTGACGCCCCCCAAGCTCTGATCCCCCACACCCTGACTGCTGTCAGGGAAGGGCTGGGTTAGGGACGGGGAGGGGGACCAGGCTCCCCCAGACCTCCTAGTTCACCTTAGACCCCCCGTTGCCTATTTTATGGAGACTCTCAGTTTGTGTGGCCCTCACAGGCCACGGGGGGCCAGTGCTCCAGGCCCAAGGTCTCAACCTGGATGAGGGCAGGGGGCCCCTCTACGAAACGGGGCCCCTGTTGTTGGGGAGGTGCGAGGTATTCTCGCGGGCTCCTCCCAGAGTGCTCCTCAGGCTCAGGTGCCCACCTAGATGACCCAGACGTGTGTCTCTGCCTTCCCCTCCGGGGCCCTCGCTCCCTGTCTCCACTGGGGACCCTCAGAGCAGGGACAGTCAGGACACCCTGGCTGGCGCCGACGCTGGGAGGTGACCGTGTGGCTCGACGGACCTGGGAGCAGACGGGGGCTGTGCCGGCCTGTCTTCTGTCCCATTCTGTCACCGCCAAGCTCCTTGCTCGGCCTGCCTGCTCAGAGAGGGGACTCAGGGGATGAGGCTCAGGCCTGGACTGACCCCACTGTCCAGGAAGTCCCAGAAGTCAGATGGGCATCACGTGGGGGGGCTGGGTCTCCAAAGACCCCTGGAATCCTGTGCATGGTAACCCAGGGTGTGTGGGGGGTAGGGTTCGACCCTGATTCTAGGAGTGGGGCACGGAAGCCCTGGGTGAGGTGAGTGGCTGGCCTTCAAGGACCACCCGTCGGCCCCACGCCTCGGCCAGCTCCCCTGCGGCTTGGGATGCTCTCCCCCAGCCCTGGAACCGCCACCCCCAGAGCCCCCCCTCCCTGCCTGAGGGCACCCCTGCCTCTCCCTGCTGCTGGAAGGAAGCAGTGCTCTGATTCTGCCCCTGCTGCATGCAGCTAAATAAAAGGTGTTCCCAGCCCAACCTGTGCCCTGTGGTTTCTGGGAGGAAAGGCGAGGTTCGTGGGAAGTCGCGCCCTGCACCTGCAGGAGGCACAGCCGGGCGGCTTCTGTCCAAGGTACGGGGAATGGCTGACACGCAGGAGCCAGACTACGGCAGGGCCAGGGCCTAGTACAGACCCCTTAATCCGCGGCCAGCGTCTCGCCCAGCAGCCCTCGGGAGGCCCGGCCGCAAGGCTGGGGTGGTGGTGCGCCTGCGTATCTAGGCGGCCCCCGAATACGCTGACGTGCGGTGCATCGCAGCACTGCTCGCTGGTGTCTGACTCTGCCAAGAGCTTCCCTGACATTAGCTGAGGCCAAAGCATTGAGAACGGTTCGTAGCACACAGTAGGTGCTCAATGACCTCAATGGTACCTGGATGGGGGCCTCGGCCATGGCAGGGACACCACTCCCTAGCCCTAAGGGCGAGTTAGCAAAAGGCCCCCTTGGGGGACGGGCAGCCCTGATGGGTCAACGAGGTGGCCTGGGCCAGGCACCCTTGCGCAGTGCACAGCCTGCACGACCCTTTGTGGTGGCCTCACGTAGGTGCTTGATGACTTGTCGAGGGAAGAAAGGAATTAATGACAAAAACGCAGAGAAGGGATCCCTGGGTGGCGCAGGGGTTTGGCGCCTGCCTTTGGCCCAGGGTGTGATCCTGGAAACCCGGGATCGAATCCCACGTCGGGCTCCCGGTGCATGGAGCCTGCTTCTCCCTCTGCCTATGTCTCTGCCTCTCTCTCTCTCTCTCTCTGTGTGACTATTGTAGATAAATAAAAATTTTAAAAAATTAAATTAAAAAACGCAGAGAAGTTTTCACCTTTGAGTAAACTGAGCCCTACCTGAGGTCATGCCCTCATGAAGGTAAAAGCCAGGATCCAGCCCAGAGTTTCAGTAATCTCCGTGGGGTGGGGGTGGGGTGGGGGGAAGTGGCGAGTAATGGGGGGTTAGGAAGGGCCTGGAGAGGTGGGGGGCTGGGAAGGGAGGGGAGGGGTAGGGGGTGGGAGGGGAGGGGAGAGGTGGGAGGGGAGGGGAGAGGTGGGAGGGGAGGGGAGAGGTGGGAGGGGAGAGGTAGGTGGGAGGGCAGGGGAGGGGTAGGGGGTGGGAGGGGAGGGGAGGGGTGGGAGGGGAGGGGAGAGGTGGGAGGGGAGAGGTAGGTGGGAGGGCAGGGGAGGGGTAGGGGGTGGGAGGGGAGGGGAGCTGCGGGGGTTTAGCACGGGAGGGGAGGGGGGGGTAGGACGGGAGGCCCGCACGCCTCCGCACAGCGAAGGAACTGGTGAAGAGTCCCGCGTGGGCTGCGCAGAGGTGGAGGCTCGGCGAGGAGAAGGCTGGGAATCCCCCGAGGGAGGCGGGGCCCCCGCAGGGGAGACAGGTTCAGGCTACGGGGTCCCCGCGGCGGCGGCGGGAGACGCTGACTTCCGGGACGGGGCGAGCGGGCCCGGGGGGCGGGCCCGGGGAGGCGGGGGCGGGGCGAGCGGGCCCGGGGGGCGGGGCCGGGGGGCGGGGCGGGGCGGGGGGCGGGGCGGGCCCGGGGAGGCGGGGGCGGGGCGAGCGGGCCCGAAGGCGGGGCCGGGAGGCGGGGGCCGGGCGAGAGGGCCCGGGGGCGGGGGCGGTGCCGGGGAGGCGGGGGCGGGGCGAGAGGGCCCGGGGGGCGGGGCCGGGGGGCGGGGCGGGGCGGGGGGCGGGGCGGGCCCGGGGAGGCGGGGGCGGGGCGAGCGGGCCCGGGGGGCGGGGCCGGGGAGGCGGGGGCGGGGCGAGAGGGCCCGGGGGCGGGGGCGGTGCCGGGGAGGCGGGGGCGGGGCGAGCGGACCCGGGGGCGGGGCCGGGGAGGCGGGGCCGGGGGCGGGCCCGGAGCGCGGCGCGTGACGCGGGGCGGGGCCCGACAGCCGGCAGCGCAGCGGAGGCCGCAGGCCCCAGGCGGACCCCGAGCTCCGGTCCCGTGGGGCGCGGAGCCCGCGTCCAGGTGGCGGCCCAGCCGGGGGACGGGCGCGGCGCGGCCCCGGGGCGGCGGGGCGGGGCGGGGCGGGGCCTCCGGGGCGGCGGCGGCGGCCGGGGCGGGGCGGGGCGGGGCCGGGCTCTGGCCCCGACTCGGGGGAGCGCGGCCGGGGAGCGACGCGGGCCGCACCTCGCGGGGGGGCGCCGGCCGGGCGGGTCGGGACCTCCGGGCAGCGACGCCCGCGGGCCCTGGGCGGCACCGCGCTTCCCCGGGCCTCAGCTTCCGCGTTTGAGAAATGGGCGCGCTCAGCCCGGAACTGAGACGTGGGCGCGGGGACGGTGCCCGCGGGGCCTCGGGCCGCACACGGCAGCCCCGCCCGCCTCGCCCCGGCCCCCCGAGCGGCGGAAAGCAGGGGGCGGATGTGGGTGACCAGGTGCGCGCGGGACCGGGCGGGCGGGGCCGGTCCTCCCGGTCGCCTCTGCCCCGCCCAGCGACGGGGCCCCGGGGGTGTCGGGAGGCGCCGCGCCGCACACCCGGCGGCCCGGACCCTGGAGGCGGCTGCGGTTCCTCCTGAGAGCGCGGGGGCCCGGGCCGCTCGGACCCTTCGCATCAGCACTGCCGCCGGGGCCGTGTCGGGGAGGCGCGCCCGGCCCGAGGCCTCCAGAGCCCCGCGAGCCCCGCGAGCCTTGGCCGAGGCTCCGTGCGACACGAGACGTGTCCTGGAGCCGGTGCGGGGCCGACGAGGCCCGTGAGGGACGGGGCTGCCCCCCCACCCCCACCGGGGCCCTCAGTGACCCGGCTAGCGGGGCAGGGCTCCCCGGGGCAGGGCTCCGCTGCTGGCCCTGCGGGAATCTCCAAAACCCGGTGTTCTTGGCGGCGGCGGCCACAGCTGCTGGGAGGGAAGCCCAAGCCCTGACGCTCCGCGGCACCTCCCCGCCGGCCCCGGGCGGAGAGCTTTACCTGCACCGGCTCGGTCCTCCGGGCCCTGCGGAGGCTGGGAGGCCTGGCCTCTCTCGCCCGCTAGCCACGCAGGCCGGGGGTCCAAGCCCGGGCAGCCTTGCTCAGGGTCCCTCAATCTGTTGTGCGGTGTCTGAGCAGTTGGGAGTGGGCCCTGGCCTGATGCCCCAGCCAGGACGGAGGCGGAGGTGCTCCCCAGGAGGGAGTTTCATCACATCGGGCTTCCAGGCCAAAGTGCGCGACCTGGGAGAGGAATGCGGTCGCCAGCACTAGCCCCACCCCTTAGGGAAGCCGTGACCGACACCCTAAAGCCGTTAGTTAGTACATCCCCAGACTAACGCTGAGTTGCCAGCACTAAAAGAACGTCACCACGACCTCCTGCAGGGGCCGCAGACAGGGGCCAGCTCACTGGGCCCAACAACTTAAAATTTAGCAATCATTTTCTTACTGGGAGAGGGCCTCTTTAGATATTAGCTCCTAAAGTCCTTCTTAATGTTTATCACATGTTTTCAAATGCACGTAACGGTGACCACTCCACATTTTTGCAGCCTACTAAGTCCTGGAAAGGTGCTCAAACCCCTCTTGTTTCACAAAGCAAAAGAGGATGAGGAGCCCCTGGGTCCTGCGTCCCAGGTCCCGGGTCAGGGTCATAACCAGTTGCCCCCACAGGCCTGTGTGCGCCCCGCCCGCCCCCGCCATGGCCCTGGTCAGCATCAACGAGCTGCCCGAGAGCATCCTGCTGGAGGTGTTCACGCACATCCCCGCCCGCCAGCTGCTGCTGCGCTGCCGCCCGGTCTGCAGCCTCTGGCGGGACCTCATTGACCTGGTGACCCTCTGGAAGCGCAAGTGCCTGCGGGAGGGCTTCATCACCGAGGACTGGGACCAGCCTGTGGCCGACTGGAAGATCTTCTTCTTTCTGTGCAGTCTCCGCCGGAACCTCCTGCGCAACCCGTGTGCTGAAGGTGGGCTGGGGGCCGCCCAGGGCTGCCTCCCTCCCTTTCCTGAAGCTCAGGGCCTCCGCCCCTGGGGTTCCCACACTATCTGGGGTGTTCTCGCACACCCCTAGCACCTACCGGACGCCCGCCCCGGTCCCCCGCCTCAGCACCATGCGCCCGCACCTCTGTCGCGCCCGCACCTCTGTCCCGTCCGCCCTGCTCAGTACCTCTACGGCACTGTCAGAACCTGCGAGCCTCTGCTCTCGCTCGGGGCGGCGGGGCTGTTTCTTTGCCACAAGCTCCAAGGTCCAGGGGCCTAATGGGTCTTGCTCACCACTCTGCCCAATGTCCCCAGTGACGCCTTCACATAGCCCGTGCTCGAAAAATGTTTGTGGAATGAACGAACCAACTGCTCGTTCACCTCCCCCCCCTGCTCCAGCATGGTCCAAGCTTCCTGACGTGCGTAGAGGGCTTCCCCCGTGCCAGGCCCTGGACTTCACTGGCTGCGGGGTTCACAAAGGTCATTCCCTCCCACTGTCCCCGTGACCCAGAGGAAGGAAATGAGGAATTCCAGATGTGACTGCATGCACATCATTTGAAGTCTCTGTTTAGCTTTTAATGTTCTCTTGTACTTGCCAGGGTTTTTTTTTTTTCTCCTTTCATTGAGCACCTACTATACACCAGGCACCAAACTTCACGTTGGGGCTTCAGCAACAATCAGTGCAAGCACAGTGTGTACACTGAGAATCCCTCTCCTGTCGATTTTCTCTCCTGATCCTCACGAGGACCCCAGGAGTTGGCCAAATAAGTAGGGTTGGCTCCATTTTATAGATGGGGACCCAGGATGAGCGTCCCACCCAAAGATCCAGAACCGGCCAGTTGCCAGGGTCTGGTCCTGATGCAGGCGCTCGGGCCCCTCGGAGGCCCCAGAGATAGTGGCTCACACGCTCCATCTCTCTGCCTGCCCCAGATCCCACTCAGAAGCTGCCCCGCTGGGCTGCCAGCTCAGCTCACAGCTCCCCAGAGCCCACCTGCAGCCCTGATCATGCTGGGCTTGGGCTGGCAGCTGTCTAGCTTAGGTCTCTCCTTCGCCTCTGCTCGGCACAGCCCCACTCCTGGATTTCTGGGTCACTCCTCTCGTTCTCTACTGGCAGCAGGCCGCGGGGCCTGGGGAGTGGGTGCCGGCTCCTAGTAGAGCACAGGACCAATTGGGAAAAGCTCCCTCGGCGATTGTTCTGGAAAGCCGGGGTAGAGAAACACCGCTGGGCTTTTTTAAGGTCCTCCTGTCTCAGCCTGAAGGGGGAGACGGGACCTGCCAGGCCAGCCCAGTGAGAATACAGGGTTACTGTGTGCCGCCAGCCCAGGATGCCCACTGTCGGTTAGCCCTCCCGCGCTGGGCAGAGGGGGTCCCCGTGACCCAGCGGCAAGCCGGTGAATCAGTCTTTGGGGCCCTTCAGATCTCAGCTAGAGTTAGGGTGTCAGGGGAGATGGCAGTCAAGTGAGTGGTTTGCACTGGGACAAACAGACTTGTCGTTAAGGACAGAAGCGTCATCACCGGCCCCTCATAACTGCGTTTTGAGAACTGAAACTTCGGTGTTTCCCGGAGCCCCTCAGCAACGTAAAAGGAAGGAAATGCTAGTTTAGCCTTTTGGTAATGCTCTCCCGCCGCCCCCCCCCCACCAGCCTCATGCTAGGAGTCAGGCCAGTCAGGGACAGGGTGGGAGGGAGGAAGCCCCAGACCACACGTGACGGCGGCACAGGTGGAAACGTGTTGGGAGGAAGGGCACTCTGTCGGGCGCCCCGAGGCCCAGCTGGGGTACACGCCTTGAGATGTGAGCGTGAGCAAGCCCAGCCCAGGCGGGGAGGACCCGGCCGCATCTTTACACGGGGCTCTGACCTCGGCTTCTGCTTCTCCCTAGAGGATATGAAGTCCTGGCAAATTGACTGCAATGGGGGAGACGAATGGAAGGTGGAGAGCCTCCCTGGAGACCACGGGACAGATTTTCCTGACTCCAAAGTCAAGAAGTACTTTGTCACATCTTATGAGTAAGATAAACCACCGGGCTGCAGTGTGGAGGGGAAGAGGGTTGGGACAACTCTTGCCAAATCTCAGGCCAGAGCGAGGGCCTGTCTGTGCAGCTCGAGGAAGGTGGAAGGTGGTTCCCGGACAGGCTCAGAGTCTCTCACTTCTTAGAGCAGGAGAACTCGGTGGCCGAGATTCATAGCAGTGGGGGGTGAAGAATAAGGGCCGAGAGCCCCTGGGTGATTAGGGCAAGTCGGGGGGGTCTGCAGGTTCCTCCTCTAGGAACACGAGTTCATGGAACTAGACCACAGGCCGCCACACAAGTGCGTGTTTCCCGTAGGCCAGCACCAGCAGGGGCAGCAGTCCTGCAGAGTCAGGGGACAGTGCTGGGCCAGCCATGCCAAGGACACCTGGGAGCGTAAGCCTTTCCTTTTGCTCCACAGGATGTGCCTCAAGTCCCAGCTGGTGGACCTCAAGGCCGAGGGCTACTGGGAGGAGCTGCTAGACACGGTCCGGCCTGAAATTGTGGTTAAGGACTGGTGAGTGGGGCCGGCCACGCTCTGCATCGTCCCCTCATCTTCCCGGGAGCACCGACAGGCTGCGCCCACTCTGCCCAGCCAAGTCCTAGGGTGGGGCTGCCCCGGCGGCCGGCCCACCTGGCCCCGCACCCACATGCCCCTGCCGCCAGCCAGCCCTCGGCCCGCTCACACCTCCTGGCCTTCCTGCATCAGCATGTGTTAATTCCAGTTTATAGATGGGGAGACTGAGGCCTATAGATAAATTGTCACAAATTGATGCTAGAGCACCAGAGACACCCGGACCCAGCCGCCCTGGACCTTGCTCACAGGCCTTCTGCGCCTGCCTCCCCTGCCCCTTCTCTGTGCAGCCCTCTGCTCCTTCCCAGGCTCCTGCTCTGTGCCAGAGCTGTACAAGGTTCTGGCGTGGCCCACAGCAGAAGCAGGACCCCAATCCCCGTGGGGCCCCAGGGCCACCATTCTAAGGCAGGGGGTGGGGTTTGAGGAGTGCGCAGAGCTACAGGGGTGTGGACAGCAGGACTGAGCACAAGGTGGGCCCTGTACCAGCCCCATCACACAGGCCACCCCTAGAATCTCCCACGGAATCCCCAGTCTGATCCAGTACAAGGTCCAGGGACACAGCTCCCACTGCCCAGGCCTTTATCTCTGTGGAGAGCCTTTTGCTTTGTTAAGGGGACGTCTTCACTGGACACCCAAAGGAGTTGCCACTCGGCCCCGACGCGGCCCCGCACACTGCTTACCCCAGGGACACAGGAGGGCCCGGAGAGCTGGGAAGTCAGCTGGGCCTCGGGCAGGGCAGGACGGTCCGCCTCAGGGCTCCAGTTTGTGGGTGAGCGGCCTGCCTCCAGGGCCGCCTTCCGTCTGGGGCGCGCAGTCCTGAGCCCCCCCTTCCCTCAGGTTCGCGGCCAGAGCCGACTGTGGCTGTACCTACCACATCCGAGTGCAGCTGGCCTCCGCCGACTACATCGTCCTGGCCTCCTTCGAGCCCCCACCTGTGACCGTCGATCAGTGGAACAGCGCCAAGTGGACGGAGGTGAGGCCTCACCTGCTTGCCCCTCACCACCCACTTCTCCGGGGCCAGGACGGCAGGAAACCGAGGCCTGGAGCCCCCGCCTCCCGGCCTCCCTGCTCCTCCCCAGTGGAGCTGCCGCCCCACCTGTGCCCTCCCCAGCCCTGACGATCACTTCTTCCCCTGCCCTCCTGCCAGGTCTCGCACACTTTCTCCGATTACCCCCCCGGCGTCCGCCACATCCTCTTCCAGCACGGAGGCCAGGACACGCAGTTCTGGGCGGGCTGGTACGGGCCCCGCGTCACCAACAGCAGCATCGTCATTGGCCCTAAGGTGACCGGGGACCCGGCCCGGTTCCCCGCTCAGCCCGAGCACACACAGGGCCGGGAGAGGGCCGCCCGCTTGCCCTCCTCGCTTCATCTCCACTGACAGTGTCTGCTAGCCACTCCTCCGTCCTGTGTCTGGACCAAACCACCCGCAGCAGTGCCCTCCACTGAGGCTGCGCTGGGCGCAAGGCCCTGCTGGGGAGCTGCTGCCCCACTTCCAGCCTGGAGCAAACCCACCAGTTGGCGGTAACTCCGTCACGTACTCTGACATTTTGTGACAATAAACGTTTTCAGTAAGACCAGTGTGGGGTTGGGTCTGGTGGCGGGAGGCCCTGGCACTGCGGCGGCGAAGCAGCCCCTCCCCCCCGCCAGCGGCTGCTCCTGCGCTCCCCGCTCTGGTTGGGGACAGCCCAGCTCGGCCCTTGGCGCCCTTTATTGAAACCACTCACAGCACAGTGTTTGAGACAGACCGTGTTGACCGGCCAGACCACAGGAGCTAAGATAAGGAATCCAGGTCCGAGCATCGTCCCTGCCCTCCTGGGGCGAATCCGTCCACGAAGGCAGCCAGACCTGAGCCCGCCGCGCTGGAGGGGGGCCGGTCCATACCCCGAGGCAGTAAGAGCACTTGAAACCAGGGTGGCCCCGCAGCACTGCCCTAGGCTGGGGCTCCGGCGACGTCCAGCCGTTGCAGCATCCCTGCCGGGGCCACTCACACCCTCAGCTGCTTTTATGAGCTCGCTCTTCCACGTAGAGCTGCATCTAGGGGACAGGAGTAAAGAGCCGGGGTCAGGAGGACGGCCAGTGGAGGACGGCACCCCCTGGCCCCTGGCACGCAGCTCCGCCCGCGGCTGGGGCTGTATGGCGCAGCCACCCGGTAAGAGAACGGGGTTTGGGCCTTAGCCCGGGCATTCCCTGGTCATCTCCAAGCCTCGAGCCACAGGCCTCCAGCAAGGCCTCAACACACCTGCGGTACGGCTCACCTTTAAAATGTCAGACGTCATGGTTTTCAGTGGTATCAGCCGGGGGTCGTGCATGTGGACGTCCTGCTCATCTGCCAGGATCCAGGGAAAGTCCTAGAGAGGGGACCGAGGTCGGGAGGTGGACGGGGCTAGGCCGGGAGTGGCCTGTGCTCACGCTGCTGCCCCCCGCCCAGAGCTGGGGTCCTCAGGCTGCAGGGAGCCGCAGAATCACTGGGGAGGTCCCAGCTCTGCGGACTGCCGGGTCCTCCACCGGCGAGGCCGGGTCTCGGGTCCGAGCTGGGCTGGGAACCCAAGTGGTTTAACAAGCCCCCAGCACCAGCTGCGAAACTGGTGGGCAGAGCCCCCCGCCTCTTGGGAGCTGTGCTGGGCCGGCTGCCGCAGGCACGGCGCCACCCCCTCTGCTGAGGGCCCAGGCAGGGCACGGCGAGCCTGTGGCCACCCGGTTAACACACAGCTAAACCCGCTGGATGCCAGGCGCTGCCCTAACGGCGGCAACATCCCCGCCCACTCCGAGCTCGGGCCCCTGGTTTCCAGAGCCCGCCAGCTGTCTCCTGCCCACCTTCCCAGACCTCTCTCATCTCACCTTGATGACCTGAATCTTCTCCATGTTGCGAGTGGCAGCCTCTCTCGTGTGCACTAAGACTGTGAAGGTACAGCCTGAAGAGGCAAGAGTTTGGTCAAGGCTGGGCCACTTCCTGCCTGCCGCTGGTCAGGGCTCCCCCCTCCCGAGCTGGCTTGGCAGTGCCCAGAGGGGAAGACTGTGAGCCGAGGGCCAGGCAGCACAGTCAGCTGGGAGACAACCCAGGGAGGAGTCAGGGTAGCTTCCTGGAGGAGGTGGGCTTCCAGAGGTTCTAAAAGGCAGGAAGGAAGAGAGGCGGCTTGCTGCAGCTGAGCAGGGACCTGAATGCAGACCAAGCCACAGGAGCCACGGAAACGCCCGGGACGAGGGCGGGGGGTGAGCACACCTGGGGGGTTGTGGTCCAGGACCGCATCACAGACGCTGATCTTCAGGATGAAGGCTCGGAGCAGCTGCTCCACGTGAGACAGCAGGGAATCTGAGCTGGAGGGGAAAAGGAGGGTCTCCCATCACAGCGGCACCCCTCACCAGCAGGCAATCGGCCCTGGGGGCAGAGCCTCCTCTGTGTCTGAGTGCGTGCGCTCCTGGGGGCCCGGCTACCTCCCTTGTCTGCAACACGTAAAATCACCTGGAGACCAGGCCACAGGGAGCCCAGCCTGACAACCAGGCCGCAGCCCAAGCCTCCGCACACCCCAGGAAGCCTGGAAAGGGCCAAGGAGAGGAAGGGCTTGCCCGAGGCCACACAGCAAGCAGGCGATTCCGGTGCCCTGACCTCACCCCGGGAAGCCGGCCGCTGACCCGCCGACACAGGGCCCAGGGTCAGCTTCTGGTTGACTGTGGGCTGGATGTGTGACTGGGAAGTCAGGAAACTGGGTCTGTGTCCTGGCTGTGCCACCTGCTGGGGGACCCTGGCCAGAACCAGCCAGTCAGAGATACTACGGATTTCCAGTGTGGACACCTCGGGTTACATGGAGACCCCCTGGCGGCCGGCCGTGCCTCGGCCCTAACAGGCCCTGTGAGGATGGCCTGCCTCGTCACTCTCCTCTTTACCCGCTTCCCGGAGGAGGTGGGCTTTCACAGGGGCCCTAAGAGGCAGGAAGGAAAAGAGGCGTGGGGCAGCCCAGTAGGAACCTGAGGGCGCCGCCCTCACGGGGTGAGCGCCCTAACGGGGTGAGCGCCAGGGCTGTTTCAGGGCCTCCCAGCAGCCAGCCAGGACCCCAGGGAGAGGCCGCTTACCTGATGGACAGCAGTGGAGGCTGGGTGATTTCAAAGACGAATTTCTCCACCGGGCGGTGCTCTTTGTCCAAAATTACCACCACCACTTTCTCCACATCATTCTGCAAGGGCAGGAACCCCCTACTCCAGAACGGGGTAGCCCACCCACCGCCACCACCGCCCTGCCCAGGAAGGATGGGAGGGCACACTCACAGCGCCGCTCGGCTTCCAGGCTGAGGGCCCCTGAGAAGTTCAGGTAGGCACCCCTGCTGGGTACAGACCAAGAGGGGAGGGGATGCCTGGGCCCCATGGGGGTACCTCTTAGGGGCAGGACAAAACAAGGAGGAAACCCTGAGGGAACAAGCCTAGCAGAACTGGAGGGCAGGGAGAGAAAGAGATGTGGGAAAAATCCAGAACCCTCCGGGGCAAGTGCCACTTGGCCAACTCCAGGAACCAGGGCCCCCCTGCCCTGGGGTCTGTCCCTGGGCAAGGCTGGTCTCCAGGGTACAGGAAACAGGCTTTTGGGTGCGGAGCATGGGGACCCCGCACGGTCCCAGCATCACCGCGTCCTGCAGTGCAGGAGGAGCAGACTGGGGGCAGGGAGGCTGGGGGACTTGGTGCCCTCACCTTCTCCAGGAGGGGCTTGACACAGTGCAGGGTGTCCTGGATATACTGGTTCAGCTCCGGGTGGCAGGACATCTGCACACAACCCCAAGACGGCTGGTGAGGCCCAAGGCACCAACGGGGAAGCCCCCTGCCACCCCTCCGGGAGCCCAGGGGGAGAGGCCAGCAGCTCCCTGGGGCTCCCCGCCCAAGACCCTGACTTCCCATCATGGAGCTAAGAACTGCAAATGATCCAGGGAGAGGGAGAAGTTAGAAGACGAGGATTTAGTTCAACATTAGCACTTAATATAGTGGTGGGCGTTTCTAATGTGGGCTCCGTGGGCTCCTCCAGGGGCCAAAGTCCCTAAGTTGTGTGTATTTGGGCATGCAGGCGTTTCTCCCAGGGAAGGGATCCAGAAATTAAATCAATTTTTAAAAACTGCGTGCTGAAACTAAGAGCTATGTGTTCTCAGGCAAATCTCTTAACCTCTCTGAGCTTTACTTCATCTGTGGAAGATCTTGTTGAGACAAAGTGAGATAAGGTCCCAGGACACAAGGTGCTCGGTAAATGCTATTCTTTTTTCCTTTTCCCTGAATACCCTTCAAGCTCCCACCACCTCCCAGCATCGGGGCCACTGAATTATTCTAATGTTTACTTAGAGCCTAAAGGGCCTGCACTTCTAGTGAGTGGGCGGGTGCGGGGGGGGGGGGGGGGGAGCACATGTTACTGCTTTGTCTGCCTTTTAACCTAAAACCACCCATAGCATCGATGGTAGAGAGAAGGTCCCTGCGGTTTATAGAGGAACCATTCACCAACCTCAGGAGCCCTTTCAAACTTCGACCATGCCCCAGGGGCAAGTCTGACCCCCAGGGCCTGGTCCCTAACTGGGGCAAGGGGAACTCCCAGGTCCGAGGGGATGGAAAGAAAAG
The DNA here is from genome assembly GCF_003254725.2 of Canis lupus dingo. Taxonomy (NCBI): domain Eukaryota; kingdom Metazoa; phylum Chordata; class Mammalia; order Carnivora; family Canidae; genus Canis; species Canis lupus. The sequence goes on along the minus strand of NC_064244.1, from coordinate 83,182,207 downwards.
TCCAGGCAGGAGGGGCAGGAGGCCGTCGGGTGGGCTGGGGACCGGAAGGCAAGGCCAGGCCGCTGGGGAGTGGGAGGAGGGTTCACCATCCACCCTCTACCCACTTTGGGGTTCGGGGATGACCCGGTGGCCCAGGCCGCGGCGTGGAGACTCACCTGCACCGGCACGTTGTACTTCTTACGCTTCTGGAAGATGCCCACGGGGTACACCTCGCGCACGTAGAGGATGAGGTGCACGGCCACCTCCAGGAACTCGCAGAGCACGTCGGCCACCACTGGGGGGCACAGAAGCGGGAGAGCTCGGGGGGCCCCCGGCCCGGCCCGGGCCCTCCCGCAGGCCCCGCCCCCATCGCTGCAGGCCCCGCCCCATCACGGCAGGCCCCGCCCAATCACTGCGGGCCCCGCCCCCATCGCTGCAGGCCCCGCCCCCGCCCGCAGGCCCCGCCTCCCCACCTTGACCGAAGTTGAGGTCCTGGCGCGTGAGCGTGGTCATCCTGGCCGTCACCTAGGGTGGGCGGGAGCGGGGCTAGTGCCACGGTCCGGGCAGTCGCGGGGCCGCCGCCTCCGCCGGGGCACTCGGGCACTCGGCGTCCCGGTCGAGGCCAGCGGCTGCGCCCCCCGCCGGTGGGCAAGGCCGGAGCTGCGCTCGCGGGAGGGCTCGGCCCCGAGGGCCCGGCGGGCTGCGCAGGCCCACGAGCGCGAGGCGGACCCGCCGACCGGAAGGCCCCGCGCGGCGGCCCGCCCGCCCCCCCGCCCGCGTACCGGCTGCGGCCCCGGGGACGCCTGGCCCGGCCCCCGCGGGGAGCCCCCGGCCGGACACTCGCGCCTCCCGCTCAACCCGCGGCCCGGACGCCGCTCGGTGACGTCCGCGGGGCTCCGGCGGGTCCTAGAGCCCGCCTCGGCCTCGGCCACGCCCACTCCGCCGCCAGCCAACCGCGGGGGCGGCCGGGCGGCGGGGGCGGGGCCTGGGCGGGGGGCGGGGCGCAGGGTCCCCGCGCGGGAGAAGGCCGCGGCCGCCCGCCCAGGCCCCGCCCCGGGCGCGCGAGGCAGGACACCTGCGCGGGCCGCGCTGCGCATGTGCCCCGGGGCGGTCTCCGCGCTGCGAGGGGCGGGCGGGCGGGCGCTGCTGGCGGGGCCCCGGGGCGGGCGCCCCCGGGTGAGCGCAGCGACCTCCACTGGGGTCCCCCTCCCGGCCTCAGCTGCCCAACCGACAGCGAATCCGCCGGCCCCGCCCCGCCCCGCCCCGCCCCCGCCCGGGAACTAGGTGCCGCCGGGGGTTACCGCCCTTCCGAGGGCGCCAGGCGTGCGCCAGGCCGGGGCTGGGTGGCCGGCGGATCCCCAGCACATCCTCAGCACAGTCCCGCGGGGCGACTGCTAGGCTTGTCCCCACTTTACAGGCGAGCGAACGACGTCCCGAAGGGGCAAGCAGGCTGCCCGAGGCGGTGCGCGGGGTCGGCCTCGGCCGCCACTTTCCAGTGCAGCCCCCGGGGACACGGGCTCTGCAAGGGCCGGGAGGCCCCTGGGACTTAATAACCCTATAGCATTAAAATCATCATCACTGGCATAGATCGGACATTTACCCAGCAGTGATTTCTTTAATTCCCTCCTTAACCCATTTTCCACACCCACTTTATAGATGGCAAACAGGCTCGGAGACATCCCGCTCATTCGCCAAAACCACACGGTTGGAATATCAACCCAGTCCTGACTTCTAATCTGACGCCAGGGCTTCAACTCATTTTCAGCCGCCCCCGTTATACTACAGGTGGGAAAACTGAAGTCAGAGAGGTTGCCGTGGAGCTACAGGCAACAAATCACGACCAGAAGCCTGGGGACCTTGACCCTGACCTCCAGGGACATAAGAGCTTGTTAAGGGGCCCCCGGGGTAGCTCTGAGGTTCAGCGCCTGCCTTCGGCTCAGGTCGTGACCCTGGGATCCGGGGTCGAGTCCCGCATCGGGCTCCCAGTAAGGGGCCTGCTTCTCCCTCTGCCTGTGTCTCTGCCTCTCTCTCTCTCTCTCTCTCCCATAAATAAATAAATCTAAAAAAAAAGAACTTGTTAGGAGTCACGTCCACCTGTGGGCACACAGATCTCATCAGGATGTTGCTTAGTTATAGCTCAGGATTAGAGAACTGTACCCCCTTTACACCGGGACGTCTTCAAACTTGCATTTGCCAACTTCTGATGGGGCAAAGGCAGGGGAGAGGGTAAGTGACTCTGCCCGTTAAGCCAGGAATACCAGCAAACCACTTCTCAAGAGCAGTCCTCAGAAATCTGCATGAGAATCCCCGGGGAACTCATTAAACACCTGGAACCCAGGCCTCTCTGACTTACTGGATCACTCTGGGTGCAAAGTGGGGTGTTGGTCCTCTAACAAGTTCCTGAGGGGCCCCGATGCCCAAAAACATATGGGGACTGCCCCAGCAGTTTGGGCCGTTCCATGCTTACCCCAGAGGGATAGATGATTTATTTCAAGAACTGATGCACCTGGCAACACATTTTGGACACAACAACCCTTCTCAGGACTTGGGGACCCTGCCCATGCCATGCCATGTAGGAGAAGACCATTTCCACACAGAGCCAGTTGAGCAGCTCACTGGCTTGTGAACAGTGCCCCTGGCTCCCTGAGATTTAATCACTGTGGATACTTGGGCACTGGAGAAAGCAAGGGTCCTCTCTGCCCCTCTTCTGGAGGCGGTTCAAGCAACTTTTTTCACTGTCAACAGGAAGTAGCAGTCATGGGGGCAGGGGGGATAATAATTCCTTGTAAAGGGTTTCTTAGGATTGGATCCTGGGGTGGGAAGCTCAGAGTCCGGCTGGTGGCCCCTAGGGTACGGTGTGAGCAACATCAGGACTCATGCCAGGCCCCCAGCCTTAGCCCGCTGCCCCAAGAAGACACAGCGCAAGCCACCTGTAGGTTTCCTGACCCCAGAGCTAAAGCACTTCAAAGAAACCTTGGTGGACACACAACCCAATGCTCAACATTGTTCAGATGCAGAAAGTGGGTCCCAACAACCTTTGTTTGACGCTGGGGCACCTGCCTTGTCAACTAGAAACCCAAGGACGAAATGCCTACGTTTGCAGCTTTGGATCCAAAGCCAAGGCGGGCTGGGAGACAGGAGGACAGGTTCAAACCGGTCTTCCCCCTAGTCCCAGAAAGGCCTCTGTCTCCTCGTTTGTGAATGAACAGGCTGGACAGATATTCCCTAAACCTCTGACGGCCTTGGGTTCCACGGGGACAAGAAGCTGGGGGCGGGGGGCCATGAGGGAGCTCTGCGAACACTCATCTGTCATTTCTATGCACCGGGCTCTGCGGCATCTGGGTTTCTAGATCTTAAGCACATCAGCATGACGGATAGTCTTGGGACCCAGATTACATTATGGGGTTAATTTATTACATTTTTGAATACCCATTTGCTGGGAGACTGTTTTTCAAAGTTATTTGCATATTTTTCACCATAATGACAATATGTAGGAGGGCATCTGGGAGGAAAGGATGGATGTTTAGGAGGAGAGAGAGCTTATTTGCCAACTGAAGCAGGTCCCCGAGGGTCTGCAATGAGGACAGAAAGAAAATCACTCCCAAGAGACATTTAAATTGAAACTAAGAGAAGGCAAGATGTAAGAAAGTCTTGCAAAGACCAAGGCCTGCATGGACCAAGGGGGATTCCTGGGGTTCACTGAACAAACATGCAGTGAGTGAGCTGGGTAAAACAACACGCTATGGGGGCGCCTGGGTGTTAAGCCTTCAGCGCAGGTCATACACCCGGGGTCCTGGGATGGAGCTCCACATTGGGCTCCCTGCTCGGCGGGAGCCTGCTCCTCCCTCTCCCTCTGCTGGTCCCCCTGCTTGCACGCTCTCTTTCTCTCTCTGTCAAATAAATAAACATTTTTTTTAAAGAAAAAAAAAAAAAAACAGGCAATGAAGTATCCAGAGTCCTAAGATACTTCCAAAGTCCTCCTATACCCACCAGGGTGATCACAAGACACAACATTCGTCCCACCCCTGTGTAAAATTCCTAAGACACCACACGCAGGAGGGGGCTGGAGTGGGAGAGCTACAGAGAGCCAGCCACATAGCCTGGTGACAATCCCACTGGTGCCCCGCTGCTCGGGGACCGGCCAGTTAGAATACCCCCCGAGCAGAGACCCAGGGCCTTGTTCATTCTTCTGGTCCAGCCCCTCCCCCAGTGCCTGGCCAGGCCCAGGTTCTCATTCATGCGAATGAGTTAATGAAAGAACAGAGAGAGGAAGTAATGGTGCGCAGTGACACTTTGCCACTCACCCCGTTCGAATCCTAACTTATCCTGCATGAGAACAAAGACCTCGGATCCCAGTGCCTGAGCTACAGGTGGCGATGTGCAGAGAACGGCTTTCAAAAAATGAAGCGGGAGCTGGGGAATGCTCACTACATGCCCCCCACTGCCCGCTCTGCACCCACCGGGCTGCTCCTGTGCCTAACACCCTGCTCCTCTCCCACCACTGCTCCTCGGCCAGCTGTGAGGCCCTTCCCTCTCTAATCTCGGGGTCCTCAGCCGTGAAAAGGGGTAATGGTAGCACTGATGCCACAGGGCTGTGGGGTGAGGGGGGACAAGTGAGATGCTCATAAAAATATAAAATCAGGGCAGCCCGGGTGGCTCAGTGGTTTAGCGCCACCTTCAGCTCAGGGCGTGATCCTGGAGACCCAGGATCCAGTCCCACATCAGGCTCCCTGCATGGAGCCTGCTTCTCCCTCTGCTTCTTTTTTTTTCTCCCTCTGCCTATGTCTCTGCCTCTCTCTCTGTGTGTCTCTCATGAATAAATAAATAAAATCTTTAAAATATATATATAAAATCCACAATGCCTGGCCCTCTGTTGGTGCTGTTATGACAATGACAGCACTTAATGAGATTGAGATCTACACGCACTCTCTAAGCCCCTAGAGCAGACACTATAACCAGCCACCATGCTTTTCAAAACCCCATCTAAGACATCCTGGGCTGCACCCCGTTCCCCATTTCCATTTCCCAAGGCAGCCCCCGCCCGAGGTGCCCTAAGGGAGGACATGCATCCCCATGGCCCAAGTTGCCTAAAGACAAGGGACTGCGGGCCACACTCGTCTCCTCCCCTCCTTCATCTGGGCTCCTGAGATGGGGCCTGACCTACACAGCTCCCCAGATCCTCTGCTGACCTCAGACCCAAGCCAGGGCCCTGACCTTAGGCAGAGCCCACACATCCCATTCCCTCCTCAGTATCTTGCTGACTCCCCAGCATCATCGACCCCTTGTCGGTCAGGAGGACCCTATAAATCCTCTCTTCTTAAACTCAAAGCCTCCACCCAGAGACACGAAAGGTCTTCCCCAATTTCAGGGGTTCCTGGATCCTCCGAAGTCATGCCAGACCACAGGGTAAGAACCCTTGATCCAGCTCGACTGCCACTTTTTTTTTTTAAATAACTGCTTTATTGAGATATATTTCACAAAGCATTAAGTTCACCCTTTAAAGTATGCAATTTGGTGGGTTTTAGTGAGCTGTGCAGCAGTCAGCAGTAATTCCAGAACATTTTCATCAGTTCAAAAAGAAAAACCCCACATGCAGTCGTGGTCACTCCCCCATCTCCCCTTCCCCCAGCCCCAGGCAACCACTGGGCTACTTACTGTCTCTACGGGCTTGTCTATCTTGAACACTTCATATAAATCATACATGTGGCCTTTTATGTCTGGCCTATTTCACTCAGCATAATGTTTTCTATTATTATTATTATTATTATTATTATTATTTATTATTAATTCATGAGAGACACAGAGAGGCAGAGACACAGGCAGAGGGAGAAACAGGGTCTATGCGAGGAGCCTATGTGGGACTCCATCCCGGGACCCCAAAGGCAGATGCTCAACCACTGACACCCCCAGGTGCCCCCAGTATAGTGTTTTCTAGATTCATCCACACTGTAGCATGTATAGGTACTCCAATCCTCCTTATGGCCAAACACTATTCCACGCTATGAATCCAGCATGTTTTCTTTATCCTCCCATCAGTCGATGGATATTTCAATGGTTTCCACGTTGGCCATAGAACTCTGGAGAAACTGAGGCCCAAAGTCACCAAAACCAGGGTGGGACAGGCGTCCAGGCCTCTCCTAACATCTGTTCTTTCCCCGCTGCCTCACTCTGGGACAACCCAGAGGTCACAGAGAGGCCAGAGCAGCAGCATTTGAACCTGAGTCTGCAGTGAATCGTGCCCCACACCCCGTGGCATCCAAGCGACCGTCACCTCTTCCCAGTTTCTGTCTCCCCACTTTTGTCCTTGCCCTGCTACAGCCTATTCCCAACTGTAGGAATTGGAGTGAATTAGAGCCAAAGTCCGGTCATGCCTCTGCTCTGCTTGGAACCCAGGCCGGCCCGGTGCCCACCAGGCTAACAGCACGATAACAATAGCACTTCGTTTCTCTAGAGCATTTCCCATGAGGCCAGGATCTTGGGAACATCATCTCCTCACAAAGGCCGGGCGCTAATGCTGAGCCCTGGCGAGCTCGGGGCGGTGGTGAGCGCAGCCCTGAGCTGAGGGCCAGGTCAGGCGCCCTGCCCAAGGAGCCCTGGGCGCTGGAGGAAGCTCCTAAACCCGGGCCACACTCTGGAGGAAGACTCGGAAGGTGCTGGGGGGCTCCGGGCGAGGCCGCGGCTCCTTTGGGGTCGGCCGCTGACCCCGCCGTGAGTTACGGGGGCCGCGGGGCTCAGCACAGCGCATCCCCGGGCTCCCGGGGTCGTCGGGACGCGCGCCCCGCGCGGTGATGGATGAGCCGCCCCGGGGCCGCGCTGGGGAGCCTCGGGCGCACCGTGGCGGGGCGGGGCGGGGCGGGGGGCGCCTGCCTGTGCGCGCGGGCGGGGGCCGGCAGCGCTGCCTCCCTCGGGGGCCCGGGACCCGCACCCGGTAACGGTCTGAAGGCCCCGTGTCCCCCCCGCAGGGCGACCCCCGCGGGAGCCGCCCCGCCCGCGCACTGCTGGAGCCCGCAGAGGCCCGGGCGCCCCTCGCCCCTCGCCCCTCGCCCCGGGCCCGGGCCCGCGCCTTCCTTCCGTCCGTCTGCACAGGCGCCCCGGCCCCCGCCCCCGCGCTCGGGGCAGCTCCGGGCCGGCCCGTACGCACCGGGAGGAGCGGGCCGCCCGGCTGCGCCCGCCTTTGTCTGGCTCCTTTGTCTGCCCCGCGCCCTCGCCGCGCCGGCGCCCGGGCCTCTGGGGAGCGGCCCCCACCGCGGGGCGCAGCTGCGGGGGCGCGCAGGCCGGGAGCGCGCGGGGTCCTCCTGGCCCGGGGCTGCCCCTCGCCGGTCCGCCGCGCCCCGCCCGCCCGCGCGCCCCTCCCCTCCCCTCCCCGCCCGCCCGCCCGCCCGCCCGCCCCGCCCCGCGCTCCAGCCCCGCTCGGCTCCGGCGCATCCTCCCGCCGCCCGCGCACCTCTCCACGCCGTCCCGCGGCGCTCGGCTCCCGCAGGCGCTCGGCCCCCGGCCCACAGGTAAGCCTCGGCCTCGGCCCGCCCCCGGCCCCGCCCCCCGCCTCACCTGGCCGCGGGCCCGGACAAAGGTGGGCTCCGCGGCGCGCTCGGGGCGGGGGGCGGGGGGCCGCGGCCCGGGCGCCGTCGGTGGGAGCGTCCGCCGCCCGCGTGTCCGAGGGCTCCCGGCCCCGCCCGCGCACCTGCCGCTCCCCTGCGCGCCCCCCGGGACCGCGTCTCTCTTTGTCTCTCTGTCTCTGAGTCTCTGTCGCCCCGGCCGGGGTGCGGGGGGCGCCGCTCCGAGACGCTCGGGAGACCCCCGAGCCCCGGGCCCCGGCCGGCGGCCCCCGCCCCTCCCGGCTCCCGGGGCTGCCGCGCGTCGGGGAGGAGGCCGGGTGCGCCCCGACGGCCGCGCAGGCCCCTCCGCCCGCTTCCCTCCACCCGCGCCCGGGCCTGTGCTGCGGCCGGAGGCTGGCCGCGGGCTTCCCGCCAAGTCCCCCTGCCCCTGCGCCCCGGCCCGCCTGCGCCTCCCTCTGGGCCCGCCCGCCGCTACCCCCCGCCCCGCCCGGGCTCCCGGGGCCCCGCGGGTTCAGCACCCTGCCCCGGGCTCAGGCGGACAGGGGCCCCGGAGCCGGCTCGGACAAAGGAACGCATCTCTCTGAGCCTCAGTGTCCCCCTCATAAGGCGGGGATGGTAGCACCTGCCCACGGGGATGTGTGTCCCGACGGTGCCAAGAGCGCGGTGGATGCCAGCACGGTACACACCTGCTGGCCATGGGGGGCTCCAGGCCCCGGCTGCGGTGGGATCGGGGCGCCCCAGCGTGGGGGGACGCATCACCAATCCAAGGCTTAGAGACGCTGCGGAGAAACAGGCCGATGCCCCCCTCCCTCCCCCACAGCCCCCGCCCACAGCAGGGATCGGCTCTCACAGGCGCCGTCCTCTCTTCCCGCTCTCCTCTCCGCCTGTCCTAAGAGCAGCTTAAAAATCAGGGCGAAAAGGGGTCTCCGCTTCCAAAATGGGATGAGTGTCACTATGTCAACGTTGCCACCGCTGGCTGTTCGTCATGAGGCATCCACGTGGCTCATTCCCGACTCCGAACCTCTGTCGCGCCCTGATGCCTTTTTTAATGCCGCTAGCTCACAAGCCGTTCCCTTTCCTCGGGGGGCCTCGTCTTGCTGGATCCCGGACCCGCTGTGTGATGGCCCAGAGCCGCCGACCATCATGTTGCCTCTGTCCTCATAACAGGTGACACGCCACCCCTGGAGCCAGCAGGGATAGGGGCCAAGTGGCTCGATGAGGGCCACTTCCCCAGAGGGAAGCCTTCTCCCAGCGGCAAGTTCTAGGCTCCCCTGGCTAAGTTCTTGTTTTCAGCCCCAGCCAGGGCTGGCCACCGAGCCTTTCTCTTAGAGGGGCGAGAACAGGACTAGGGACACAGGCACACCCGTCCAGCCTCCTGCTCGCCATCCTGGCAGACAGGCCCAGCGTCGGCAGCCAGGGCCCTCCTGCCCTCTCTGCCCCCCTCCGGCCACAAACTTCCTCCGGAGCGCCCAGAGCCCAGCAGCCCTGCAGCCCTGCAGCCCCTCACAAATGTGCTCAGAGCCTCCTTCCTCCTCACCATTCAGTCCACCCCCTCCCCCAGCCCTAAATCCTTCAAACGGCTCCCTGTTGCCACTCAGTTAACAACTCTACTTGCCTCCCACAATACTCTGCTCTGCATCTCCGCTGGCAGCGGGAGGGGGGCTGAGCGCCTCCACGGCGGGCTCTTCCCTCCACCTCACACGTTGCCCTGCCCTGCGCTCTGCAGAGCCGCCCCCGGCAGCCCAAGGCCAGCTGTCCCCTCTTGCGGGGAGCCCCCGGAGCCCCCTTCCTCCTCGTGGTCTGTGCTTCGCTGGGCGGGGCTGAGCCTCGTTCCCCTTGTGGTCCCAGAACGCACAGGGGGTGCTCCGTGCACACGTGGTCTAAGGAACGGAACCCTTGGTCACGGGTTAGGTGTGACCTGAAAATTGCAAGCCACGGGTTGTCCCTGGATCCTCGCTGGGCCCTGCTGGCCAGACAGGGGCAGGGGTGGCCTTGGAGCAGAGGGCCGTGGCTGGGAAGGTTGAAGCAGGAGCAAGGCACCTGGAAAGTCGCCGAGGTCCTCGGGGCTCTTCATCCTTCTGGAGGATGAGGATGATTTCTGTGCCTGACTAGAGACGGGGAAGCCGCTGCCCAAGTCCTGCAGGGTGGGCGTGAGCAAATCCCACTGATGGTTTACCGGCTCTGTGACTCACTGGTCTCAGCCAGGAGTGTGGTGGAGTGGGGACTTGCACCCGGGCCTCCCTGATTCTGCAGCCTGGGGAGAGCAGGTGCTCCCTCCAGAGAAGGGTCCTGCGGGGAGGTGTTCCCGAGGGGAGGTGTCATACGAGCAGCCCTGTTCTGGCCCTTTCAGGTGACACCTGCCTCTCTTGCTGCCGCAGCCCCTCTACCTGTCTCCCACCAGCCCCTCCTCTTGGGGGGCTGTTTGGCCCACAGAGCACAGGCCCTCCCCCAGGAAGGACACAGCCCCCCCAGGAAGGACACAGGCCCCCCAGAAAGGGCACAGGGCCTCCAGGAAGGGCACAGGCCCCCCCCGGAAGGACACGGGACCCCCCAGGAAGGGCACAGGCCTCCCCAGGAAGGACACAGGCCCCCCAGGAAGGACACAGGCTCCCCCAGGAAGGACACCGGCCCCCCAGGAAGGACACTGGCCCCCCAGGAAGGACACAGGCCCCCCCCAGGAAGGATACAGGCCTCCCCAGGAAGGGCACAGGCCCCCCCCAGGAAGGACACAGGCCCCCCAGGAAGGCTGTGGGAGGACGGCTGAACCCTTGGGGCTAGAGGGCCCGCCCCTCGCCACCACCGGGTCCCAGCGTGGGCAACTGTCCGTAGCACAGCACCAGGGAGTGGCATTGGCCATCTGGTACCCGGCAGTGGCTGGGCGTGGGGGCACAAGGCCTGAGTCCCTGCTAGAAACCAGAGCGGGTGAGATGAAGTCTCACCTCTCGAGACTACGAGTTGACGCTCTCTGCGCCGGGCCCCGGTTAAAGCCCCCAGCGTGTGCCATCCTCGAGTCACAGCACGCGCCCTGGTGTGGGTCACCACGTGTAGCATGAAGCGTGGTCACGACGCTGCCTTTGGAGTCAGAAAACTGTGAGTTCAAGTCCCAGCTCGCCACGTCCTCTACCGTGGAACCCTGGGCAAGTCCCTCAAAGCTTTGTCCCACGGTTGAGTCACTTTTGTCCACTTCAAAGGGCTGGATCAGAGGATGCAACGTGGAGCTCTGGGCCCAGCTTGCGAAATGGCCGATAAGCGATACTGTCACCACATTCCTCTTGCAGACGTGGGCCTGGAGCCCAGGGAGGTTAATCGACTTGCCCAGGGTCGCGCGGCTGTTAGCTGCTGGAGCCGGGATTCCTCCCCAGGCTTGCCCGGCACCAGGTGTCTCCGCTCCACGCTGGCCTCTGCCCCGAGCCAGCAGCAAGCATTTTGTCACTTGATGATTAAGGGACGGGGTCCCACCAAACAGCAAGTGGTGTTTCATTGTCTGGATACCAAGATAATGAAGTTTGGGGAAGAGGGAGCCGGAGGATTGGTTGGCGGGGAGGAGGGGTGGCAGGAGGCAGGACTCTGGCGGGACCTGGTGGGACCCCTGGGTGGGCGGCAGGGCTCTGGCCGCCCCCCAACTCCGCAGCGCTGTGTAGGTTTTTTGAGGTGTGAGGCCTTGGGGGGTTGCAAATTCCCAAAGCTACTGTTGGAAACAATGTAAGCAGATGGGGCCGCCCCGCCCCGGTGGGGAAGCCAAACCTCATTTGCCGAGACAATGGTCCTCTCCAGGCAGGCCTGGGCCTGTGGGGCCCCACCCCCTCGGAAGCCATCCATCACCCCACGAGGGCCGAGGACAGGGCCACCTGCGCTTGCCCCCCAGGCACAGATGCACACACACTTCCAGGCCCCCCCGGCCCCCCACTCGCAGCCCGCGCTCTCCCTCTCCTCCCCATAACTGGGGCTACTGCTTATTGGCCCCTTCTGGGGACTGCTCATTTCTTATGCCGTTGCCTCTCCTCCTGGCATTTTATAGGAGCAGAAACTGAGGCTCAGACGGGTTCAATGACTCGCCCCGGGTCACACAGCCCTTCGCGCTCCACTCCGTGGGGCTCAGCTTAAGGGATTTGGGCCACGTCTGAGCAGGGAGCCAGATGCAGGGCTTGGTCCCAGGACCCTGAGGTCTTGACCCAATAACACAGATGCGTGGAGCCTGAGCCGCAGGTGCCCCCCCCCCCCCCCCCCGACATCTGCATTTGAATCTGGAGGGAGGGCAGGGGACTTCGTCTTTGCCCACAGATTAGAACCTCTCCAGTAAAGGATGTGTTTCTCCATGTTCTGGGAACTTCCAAGGCTGGGCCTGCGTCTGTTCTAGCAGGCTGGGGGCAGCAACTGGATGGACGGCTGTGGACCGCAGGCCTCCTTGGGGGACGGGCCGAGAGCTCCGTGGGCAGGAGCCGTGTCTCTCTTGGCCTCGGGGAGTCCTACGCAGATCCCAGGCCAAGGCAAGACCTGCACCTCCCCTACCGCCCTCGGGGCTCCCTCGGGCCAGGGCTAGTGTCCCTGCGCTGGGACTGGCAATTTCCAGAGCAGAGACCAGGTCTCCGCCTCAGACTGGAGCAGGCTCTTTACATGACCTCCAGGTCCTGCCCCCGGAGGGGCTCACAAGGGGTGACCGCCTGGTGTCACTCTCCCCTGCAGTCTGTGGTCACTCTCCCCTCCCCTTGACCCCTGGGATGGCCACCCCCATTCTCCAGGGGTCAAGATGCACAGGCCTCTGCCCGAGGCCAGGTTGGCTCAAGGCCTAGGGGAGGGTAGGCCGAGCTCCGAGCTCCGGCTGCTCTGAGGCCCCTTCCTACTGGCCACGGAGGGAGAGCGGTAGGGACTAGTCGGGACTGCCAGCCCCCGGGGCAGCGCCCCGCCACTCATCTCCTTGCTGGAGCACCTCCTAGACCTACCTGGGCCCCATGCATACCCACTCCCCCCGCCCCCATACACACAGGCAGGAGTACTGATCTCCCAAATAATCCCACCTCCTGGCAGTCTGCTGATCCCATTTCACAGACAGGGATGCTATGACTCATGAGGAGGTCTCATGGTGGGAGGAGCTAGAGGGACAAAGTCTAGTCTCAAAATGCCTTGGGAAGAGCCCAGCCCTTGAATTTAGGAGCCACCTGCCCCTCTTCCACCCTCATCTAGGATATGTAACAGGGTCTTTTTGCGGTAGGGGGAGGCTTAGTTTTCTTTTTCTTTATTCATGAGAGACACAGAGAAAGAGACAGAGACACAGGCAGAGGGAGAAGCAGGCTCCCTGCAGGGAGCTCGATGCGGGACTCGATCCCAGGACCCCGGGGTCACGCCCTGGGCTGAAGGCGGACACTCAATGCCTGAACCACCCAGGGGCTCCTAGGATATAACAGTTTTGATTGAACAAGCAAAATTACCCATTTTCCCTCCCTCCAAAGGAGTCCGGGATCTGCTCCCAGGAGCCCCGGCTCTGTGGCACCCACGCGCCCCAACCTGAGCTGCGGCCGGGGCAGCCCCACTGTTCTCAGAGCAGGAGGGCCTGGGATGGCCACCCCCATTCTCCACTAGCCCTTCTAGGAGGCGGCCAACCTGCTGAGAAGGGGGCGCCCGAGGGAGGGGTCCGGCAGATGGCTTCCAAGCTGGGACGTTCCTAGTCTTCATGGACGTATGGGAACGTAAAGCCCATACGATCCCTGCAGCAGAGTCCATCCCAAGCGCTCCTGCTCCCGGGCTCCCAGGCTGGGGGTCGGGGCTGGGGGGCCAGAGCTCTTTATATGTTCAGGAATCATCTCTTGTCTGCGGAGCCGGTGGCAGCAATGTGGGAGGAATGTTTTGGTGAAAAGCGGGAGAGCGGCGGGGAGTGAGGGGGCTGTTCTGGTCACACGGGAAACACGGCAGGGAAGGAGGCCAGGGTTTTATGGCGGGGGGACACCTGCACGGAGGCCGGGCCCGCCTGCGGCTGCTGCTCTAAAAAACAATTCAGGGGCGCCTGGGGGGCTCGGGGGGGTGAGCGTCTGTCTGCCTTTGGCCCCGATCGTGATGCCAGGGTCCTGGGATCAAGTCCCGCATCAGGCTCCCTGCTTTGTGGGAGCCTCTCCCTCTGCCTCCGTCTCTCTCTGTCTCTCATGGATAAACAAAGTCTTAAAAAAAAAACAAACAAGAACAGAATTGGGCCCTCGGTGCTCAGGATCCCGGGTGGGGGCTGTGGGCTGCGCTGCCTGGCCACACGGGGGGCCGTCCGCCCCTGAGCCCACGGGCTCACCTGGCCGAGAGAGCCACGCGGGGGCCGGGCAGCCTGCTCGGGGTGGGTCAGCGTGGCCTTCCCAGCTGGGCTCTCAAGGGAGCAAGATCCCGGGGATGTTTCGTGGCCTCTCGGGGGTCAGAAGGCCCTTCCTGCGCAGGTTTAGGGCTGGGTAGTGCCGTCCAGTTCCTCACGAGCTGGGAGGTATTCCAAGGGAGGCGTTTCGGGTGACCCATGGAGAGGGCCATTTCGAGGCATGGGGTGTGGCCCCCGGAGAGGCAGGAATTGGGAGCCCTCCGCAGCCAGCCCCGCGCCGCCTTCCCTGAAGAGGTCTTGAGAGATGGAAATGCGCCAGTGTCCCAGGGAGGCCCGTGCTGGCGTCGGGGCGCACGGCCCAGCCCCTCTGGGGACAGTGTGTCCTCTGAGCCCTCGCCACCTCACCACGGGCCCCTCGCCCCTGCCGGCTAACTCTGGATCCTGGAGGCTGGTACCTGTCGCCCCTCCCCACGGGGACCCGTCGCTTAGACAGACATGGAGGCTTGTCGCCCCGGGTGGGGAATCCCCGGGCTCCTGGGCAGACCAGGCCCCGAGGCCTCCCAACCTGCTGACCCGGGGCTCTTCCTCCCCGAGTCCCCTCACCCCGACGTTTTGAGCAGAGCAAATCCTCCCCGTGGAGTCTTCATAACCCGAGCACGGGAAGCCGACAGGCCGTGTTGTGCAACCGGAGCCCCCCACGGCCCCCACCCGCAGCCTCTCCCCGGAAGCCCCGTGCGCCCCGTCTTATACGGACACAGCGTCAGGGCCCTGGCGGCCAGGCCGGCGTCAGCCTGGTGCGCGGACATGCGGGTGACCACCGCTAGGCGCCCGGTCTACGGTGCGGCCTTGAAGCGGGTCCGCGCGGAAAGAGAGCTGCTCCCCAGTGGTGCGAAGGCACCCGTGGCCGTGGGCGGCACCTGTCCCGGGGAGGCAGGCGTCCACCCGGCGGCGGCGGTCACACCCGGGAGACCCTGGAGTGGGCACACAAGTAGCCGCAAATGGGCACAGTCGTTCTTCGAAACGGCTCACCTTGCGTCCCTGGGTGCCCTGCGGGGCCGCGGGGAAGCCCGAGCTGTGCTCGTGTCGGGAGTGGGGCAGAGGACGCATCTGAGAGCGCCTGCCGTTCCCGCTACAGCTTTCAGGGTCGTTTAAAATATATTTTTAAGAAATGACGTCAGAACCAGGTGATCCAAGCACCCCTGGCGGCGATGGGCCGCTTTCCCACGCGAGGAGGAGAGCCAGGGCCCGGTGGGGGCTGGGGGGAGGAGGGGCTGCGCGGCCAGGGTCTCCGGCGCCGGCTACGGGCTGCGGCCGAGCTCCACGATCCTCGGCTCCGTCGGAGCACCGCTCGTATTCGGGGCCCCGATCCCCGCCGGACGCCCCTCGGCCGGCTCTGCTCCCACCACCACCCACTCCCCGGCCCCGGGCCCCCGGTGCAGCACGCAGCGGGCGAGCCACTCGCCAGGCAGGAATGCGAGCCCTGCAGCGGCCCCGGGGTGCCCAGGGCAGCCCAGCTCCACAGATGTCCATCGGGTGGGTGGGCCTCGAGCCCCCCTAGTCTCCCGGGCCCCAAATGCCAGGCTGTCGGTGCGGGGGGGGGGGGGCCTCCGGAACCGAAGCAGGCTCCAGGCTCAAGTCGTTGGCTTCGCTTGCACATGCAGCCTCTGGATGGAGACAGGTCACAGGCCAACCGTCCCCACCGAGTAGGGACAGTGGAAGGACACGACGATCTTTCCCCTCCGTCCCCAGCTGCCGGTGCCCAGTCCCCCTCTTGGGCCCTGACTGCACTCACAGCAATCACAGACCATGTGGGGGAGGCAGGGGGGGACCCCGGTGAAGCTCAGTGCACCGACAGTGGCGTGAAGGACTGTCCCGTGTGTGCTGGGCGAGCGTCGTGTACGGCTTACCCCCCTGACGCCCCGCAGGCTCTCAGCTTCCTCGTTGTATAAACGTGGAAAATGACCCGCTGCACAGGGCAGTTGGGAGGACGCGGGGAGAAGTGGGCGAAATCTAAGGGCCCGGGCCCCGCAGGCCCCGGGAGCCACGGCTCCTATGATCGCGTTTGCTTTTGTTCTGTTTTGCTTTTAATGAGTCACTGAGATCTCACTTACGGGGGGGCTGTCCCTGGGCTGTGGATGGCCCCGGGGTCCCTGGACGGCCTCATCCAGGCTGCTGGGGAGGGGCTCAGACCAGGCCCGGGAGAGCAGACTTGGTGAGCCGAGCACCTGCCGAGCACCTGCCGCCCCTTTCTGCCTGGATGCTCGGCGCCTCGTGATGCGGCCTCCAACTGGCTCAGAGTGGCAGAAACCGTTGGCGCCCCTCGTCGCCGCGGATCCCTGGCACCACTTCTGTAGCACATCCCACGTGTCCTGGGCGGCGCTTTGCCAGGCTGGCATCGTGGCCGCGGGGCTGTGCCAAGATCCGCGTACAAATCCTGTGGGCTGGGGGAGAGGGCCCCATCAGCCACGCGGGCAGAGCGCTGCCAGGATCCCCCACCCTCACTCCAGCCCTCGCTCGCTCGCTCGCTCGCAAGCACACGCACGACCACACCCTGAGAATGTATTTATGATCCTCTGCTCGGTGGTCAGTTTGTTCTCAGTCCACTTCCATTCTGATCTATTAGTTAGTGCCCATTATTTGCAGGGTCTTTTTTTTAAGATTTTTAAAAAAATATTTTATTTATTCATGAGAGACACAGAGAGAGAGAGAGAGAGAGAGGCAGAGACACAGGCAGAGGGAGAAGCAGGATCCATGCAGGGAGCCCGACGTGGGACTCGATCCCAGGACCCCGGAGTCACGCCCTGAGCCAGAGGCAGGTGCTCACCCACTGAGCCACCCGGGTGTCCCTATTTGCAGGGTTCTATAGATGTGATAGGAACAGAGGGAAGAGTGGGACGGAGCCCCCTAGGATCAGAGTCTTGTGAAAAGGCAGGTTGCTGCAGCACAAGACGGCACGCGGGGTCCTTCAAGAGCTGGACAGAGCCGTGTGGGAGCACGACAGGGAGCCCTTGTCGCTGGGACACTGACAAGCTTCCTTCCTGGAGGAGAGGACATTTGGGACGGACCGCAGAGGACGGGCAGGATTTGGACAGAGAGATGGGGGTGGAGGGAAGAGGTGGTTTCAGGCAGAGGGAACGGCCCAAGCGGGAAAGACACAGGGAAGGTGGGGTGTGTTTGGGGCCCAGGGAAGAGCCCCTGTTGGCTGTGAGGTTGGGGGGACAGTAGAAGTCAAGGCTGCAAAGCCAGGTCAGGATCACATCCTCCAAGGTCTTGAGCGCCAAGGTAAGGAGTCCACGGTTAAAGGGGAAGGCCTTAGGGAGCCAAGGACCGTTTTAAGCGCATGAGGGTCCCGGTGAGAGGAACGGTCAGCAGTGGGGCCAGGCTGGGGCAGGACGGGGCTGATAGGGTCTGGGCAGAGGCATGGCTCCCGCACGCTGAAACCCCCCGGGCTTGCCCCAGGCTGGCGTGTGCCTGATTTGTGGGGGGCGGTGGGCGGGAGGGGACAGGCGGCCCTGGAGTCGCTGGGGTGCGTTGAGATCTGCAGCCGTTGGAAGAGTCGTGGCAGGAGGACTTCAGGGGGCCAGACTGACTGCCGCGGACGTGATGCCCCGGGGTGTGGGGGGGCCTCCTTCCTGGCGCCGCCTCCAGGACTCTGCCTGCCCCCCGTCCCCCGGGCTGCCCGGCCCTGTCTCCCAGAGGCCCCTCGGGGTGCGGGCCTGGCTCTGCCCACCCCTCCTCCCGCGAGCCTCTCTGCTCCAGCCCTTCTGCCGTGACCTGCCTCCCGCCCTCTACCCCCACGGGAGGGGGGTTCCCAAACTGCCATCCCGTGACATCACGGGGGCGCCCCCGGCCTTCTCCCAGGCCATTGTCCCCCGAGACACAGGCCGGGCCTGGCGGGGACAGCATCCCACTCGGCCCCAGAGCCTTTCTCGTCGCGGGAGTGCAGAGGCTGGCCAGGCCCCCCTGGAGAGCGGCCTGCACCTGCCTCACCCGGAAAGGGGTTCCAGGGGTCCCCGCGCAGAGCAGTCCTGCACTGGCAGGCCGTGGGAGGGCCCTCCTCCCGCCCAGCCGCTTCGGGAGCTCTAGAGCCGCCCGGCTGCCCCCCTGGGCCTCCGCAGCCCCTTCCGGAAGGGCTGCAGGGGAGGCTGGCGGGGGCACCCTCCTGGGGGTGAGGCAGGGGCGCCCGGGACAGCCGGCGGGCTGCGTGCTTTACCTTCTCCGCGGCGGAGGGGTCATGCCAGGGCACCCCAGGGTCCCACATGGCTCCCAAGGGTGTGCAGGCAGCTCGGAGCTGGGAGGTGACCGGACGGCCTCTGTCTCCGTGTCTGTGGTCCCAGGGGAGCAGAGCAGAGGGTGGTGCTGGGGACTGGGACTCACGGGGGACCAGGCCACCCCAGGGGGACGAAGGGAGAGCAGGATAAAGGACGGTGGGGGCCAGGCAAGGTGCGAAGACCTGCTGCCCCCTGCCCCCCCCACCAGCCTGGTCGGCCTGGCCCGGGGGGCTCCAGCCTCCCCGCCCGCTCCAAGGGCCTCACTGGGAGCTGGCTGACCATGAGGCTGGTGGGGGAGCAGGGGGCGCGGGGGAGGTGGTGACGGGGCAGCTCCAGAACCGAGGAGGCCGGGGAGAGACCCGGGAGTGACCACAGCCCCACCAGCCTCTCCTCGGCCCTGGGCCATCACATGGCCACAAATCCAAGGGAACGGTCGCTAAGCGCCTTGGCCGGCCTAATGGGGTACGCGGGAGGCCCGGGAGGCCGTGGAGCTTCAGTCAGCCTGGCCAGCCTGTTGCCGGACCTGTCGGGGCACGAGAGCCTGGTGCGGGGGTGGGGGCCGCGGCCAGGGCCACGGGGGATGGGCCCCGGGCTTCGGCAGACACCCCACCCTCCCCCAGCCAGGGGACGTCAGGGGTGCTCCCCCCGGGGCCCCGCGTGTGGCGGAGAACGGAGGCTTACCCCGACGGTGGTGGGGTGGTGGTCGGGTGGGCTCACCCCCCACGGCCGCCGTCGGAGCCCAGCTCCAAGGTGCTCGGCCCCAGCAGGGTCGGCGGGGGTCGCAGCCGCCGGCCCCGGGAGGAAAGCGAAGGGGAGAGACAGGACTGGGCTGTCTCGGGGCAGCCACGGGCGAGCGCCCGGGCCCAGACACGGCAACGACACGTGCGGCGCTTAGTCTCGGCTCCGGAAAACGCTGGGAGCCCCTCGAGAGCCGCGGGGAAGGAGCGAGTGATAGAAACTCCCGTGAGCGCTGAGCCTGACGCTGAGTCCAGCCCCGGGGACAGGCCCGCCTCTGGGCTCAGAAGGACTCTGCCCTTCCGGGGGCTTGGCGAAGGGGCCAGGTATGCGCGGAGAAGGGAACGTTCTAGACTAATCTGGAACCTGCCTGGAGCTTGGACTCTAAACCAGGCCTTCCAGCCGGGGCACCCTGGTCTCCCCGCCGGCCTCCAGGGCGCCCCGACCCCGGCCGCCGGATTCTGCAGCCCTGCGGCCCCGGGGGCGTCTCCACAAGCTGCCGAATGTCCCCCGGACAGAGCCCCCTCCGCCCCTGCTGAGCCGCGGGCCCTAACGGGCGCGGAAGCGGGGAAGCAGGCGACAGGGGCTGGCTGCACCGGGCCTCACGGGCTGCTCCTCTTCCAGACCAGAGCCCATGGCCGGGCCCGGCACCCACGCTGTCCCCGTGCTGTTCGCCGCCCTCCTGCTGCTCCTGGAGCTGCGCCCGGCAGGCTCCCTGGGCCCCGGCGCCCCCGCGCGGAACCTCCCCGAGAACCACATCGACCTCCAGAGCCCGGCGCTGTGGGTGCCGCAGGCCAGCCACCACCGCCGCCGGGGCCCGGCCAAGAAGGAGCGGGCCCAGGACGGGACTGTGGCCTCCACCACCAGGCAGGCCTCCAGGCTGCCCGGGCAGAGGCCTGCGGGCCTGCTGCAGGACGAGGACCCGCTCCTGGGGCTGGCGCTGCCCTACCCTGAGAAGGACAACCGGCCTCGTGGGTCAGAGAGGGTCAAGAAACGCGGCAGGGAGCACAAGAGGCGCAGGGAGAGGTTGAAACTGCACAGAGGTAGCCGGAGGTCTGCCCTGGAAGGGGGGGCACGGGGGAGGGGGCCGTGAGGGAAGTGAGGACCCTGGGAGGACGTCGGGAGCCCCGGAGAGGGCAGGCACTGAGCCCCCGGGGGGGGGGTCTCTCTGAGGTCAGAGTGATGCGATGGGGGCGCCGGGCGAGGCCGGGTGGTGGAGCTTGGGGGAGGAGGGAGGCATAGCCGTCGAAGCTCAGCCCGAACAGTGAAGGATCCTCCTCAGTCAGGAAGTTCCCCCTTGTGTCTGACCTAAATCCACCGCACTGTGAGCCCCGGACAGAGATGCACTAGCTCGGGGGCCCCTGTGCGCATCACTGACCCGCGTCCAGGGCTCAGACCGGGCGCCCAGACGCTGAAGCCAGGTGTGCCCAGGCCGGGGTTGTGGCCCTGCCCCTTACCAGCTGTGCCCCGGGGCAGGTCAGCCTCCCGTGCCTCAGTTTCCCCGTCTGCATGAGGACGATGGCCCCGCGGACCCTAGTGTGGAGTCCTAGATGACTCAGACGCTTGGGAGGGCAGCCGGCAGGTCGGGCGTCACAGGCCAACCCTGGACTTGTTCTCAGGCTGGGATCCCCGTTCTCCAGGCCGGACCCAGATGAGCTGGGGAGAGATGTGCTGTCGTACCCCCCCCGCCCCGTGTGTCCCCTGGGGTGCTCCCCGGCTCCGACTCTCCCCCACATCCCCGAATGCCCGTGAGGGCCTAGCTGCCCCCTGGCCGGCCGCCCCCGCCCTGTGCCCGCTCAGCTCCCAAACAAACACGTCCCGGCAGGTGCCCCCCCCCCCACGCCCTGCCCCGGGCGGCTCCTCCGGGGGCAGCTGGCCCCGAGGCCACCTGGCAACCTGGGCTCCCGAGTCCCTTGGCAGACCAGGTCCCACAGATGTGAGATGGGTGTTGTTGCGCAGGAGGAGAGACAGAGGCTCACCCCCCGCCCCCGGCCTGCAACAGCCGGGCTTGCTTCCCCGCCAGGCCTGCCCACCCCCGTGGGCGGCACACTCAGGAGGGCCCAGCTGACTCGGCCCCCACCGCCGGAGCCGCGGGTCAGGCTGCGGAGGGGACGCCGGCATCCTCGAGGACGCTGGGGCCGTCAGCTCGTCCCGGCTCAGCGCCGGGCCCCAGCTGCATGGGGCCAAGGGGACCCCTAAGTGGGGGAGGAGGCCGTGGAGGTCTCCAGGCCAGGTCCAGCCCTGCTCACGTGCCGTACAGCTCCGGTGACTGGGTCCCCGTTGCCCCGTCTATAAAATGAATGGGGTGGATTTACTGGTCCCCGAGTCCCCTTTTGACTCTTTGGGACTTGTTTTTGGGGCTTGGGGTGGCCTCAACTGGCCCAACCAAACGTACACTCGGAGCTTGCCTGAGAAGGAGGCGAGGATGAGTCCAGGCGCCCCGGCTTCTCTCAAAGTCCCTTTGTTCTTGACCCCCCACCCCGACGCACCCTGCACGCTGTCCCCTCCGCACTCAACCTCCCGCAACGGCCCTGAGTCTTGGGAGGTGGCATCAGTGGTTAAAAGGCATTGGCTTCGTGCTCAGAGGGATCTGGGTTTGAATCCAGGCTCTGCTGCTGCTGGCTGCCGGCTGACCTCTCTGCGCGTCAGTCCCCCCATACGTGAACCTGAAGGAGCACCCAGGTCCTAGGCGAACCCCAGGAGAGGGGTTAGATAGAGTAACACCCCTAAGGAAGGATCCGGCCCACGACGGGGCCCGGCACACAGCAGGGTGACGATCGTCACCGCGTAGGAAGCACCTGTTCATAGAGGATAAGCTGCGGCTCCTACTTGTCCAGGTCCTCTCCCCCGCGATGCCGCTCATCACGTTATCCCCCCACTCAAACCGCACCTCTTCCAGGAAGCCTCCCGTGGTCAATCCCACTTAGTTCCCATTTGTCGCACTTGCACCCAACCCGGCCTTGAACGTGCTGGAACGTTCCTTCAGAGAAAGCATCCTTGGGCCGACCGTCTCCCCAGCAACACCACAAGTTCATTCGCCACGTCCCCTCCCTCTTCTCTCCCCGCCCCGCCGGCCCCTCATCACCTCCAGGAAGGTGGGCAGCAGGAGCGCTGGCTGAGCCCACGCCTGTCCCCCGGCCCTGCCGCCGCCCTGCTTGGGGCTGAAGACGGGCCTTGCCGTGGGCTGACGCGGATAAAGGCCCTGTTGCCCGCCCCGTGTCTCAGGCCGCGCCGTGCTCCGAGGCCCTAGCTCCCTGATGAAGAAAGCAGAGCCCTCCGAGGACCAGGCCCTGGAGGCCACCATGGAGGACTCCTCCACCAGCCTGGCCCCCACCATTCTCTACCTAACCACCTTTGAGGCGGCACCTGCCACGGAGGAGTCCCTGATCCTGCCTGTCACGTCCCTGTGGCCCCAGGTAAGGGGCCCCAGACCAGCCGGAGACGGAGGCCCGGGGGTGGGAGGCAGCTGGCCGAGGCCTCCGAGCCAGGGGGGCGGGCGCCTGTGCAGCCCAGCTGCACCCCAGTGCACGCTCTGTCCTGGGAGGGCTGCTACCGTCCGGGAGGAAGGGGTCCCAGGGGCTCAGTCCAGGGACAGGCAAGGAAGCGGGTGCCAGCTCAGCACGCTGGCTCTGCGTGGGAAAGAGCAGGGGCCTCGGGGAGGAGCAATCCTACGTTTGCCCAAAAGTCCAGAGAATAATAATAGTAATAATTTAAAAAGCCATGTCCCCAGGGCTCCTGGGTGGCTCAGTCGGTCAAGCATCTGCCTTCAGCTCAGGTCATGATCCCAGGACCCTGGGGTCGAGTCCTGCATCTGGTGCCCTGCTCAGCGTGGGGGGTGGGGGGGTCTGCTTCTCTCTCTCCCTCTGACCCCCCTGTTCCTGCTCACACCCACACATACACTCTCTCTCTCTCAATGGAATACATAAAAAATCTTTTAAAAAAAATAACCATGTCCCCATGACACAGAATTAATAAACGTAAGTCAGCACTTTGAGCTATCTGCTTCAGATCTTCCAAAAATCCACATGGCGCACGCAAGCCCAGGTGGCAGACGGGCGCGCCGTCGGTGATTGTAGACGGACGGGCACGGAGGAGCTACTAGCATCATTCTCGGAACTAACAAGAGGCGCACCCTTCTTGGACCCCTTCCGTGGCTTTGAATTTTTTCCCAAATATGATTATTTAAGGTGATCAATAAAGTATATGCATAGAAGAAATAAGACTTTTTAAGCAGTAGGTCATTCTTACTCCCTTTTGGGTCTTGTTCCTCCCAGCCCTTGAGATTTTTTTTTAAGTTTCATTTTTAAGGGGCGCCTGGGTGGCTCTGTCGGTGAAGCGTCTGCCTTGGGCCCAGGTCACGACCCCGGGGTCCTGCTGCTGGGCGGGGGGGGGGGGGACTCTGCTTCTCCTCCCTCTGCTCCTTTCCCCCTCTCACGCTCACTCTCTCTCCCAAATAGATAAATAGGATATTTTTTAAAAATTTATTCTTTAAGTCATCTCCACGCGCACCACGGGGCTCCAACTCACAGCCCCGAGGTCACAGTCGCACTCTGCACCGACTGAGCCTGCAGGCGCACCGCCTCCCCTTGAGATTCTGACAAAAGCTAGGGACCCTCTCCAAGGACCACCTGGCGGCGATCCACGCTGTCCAAGGCCTCCTGAGGCCCATCGGTTGAGAGCCCAGCCCTCGAAGATGCCATTAGGGCCCATGTCTGACCCCCAGGACTGCCGGCCAGGGCTGTGAGCCCAAAGGAGCTGTGGCCTCAGGCGCCACAGAAGAGCTTTTTGGGGGGAGAGAAGGGGCGGGGAAGTGAGTGGGTGAGCAAAGGCCTCATCCAAGCCCCGCCCCCCGCAGCACAGGTGTAGAGACCCGCCAGCAGGTGCACCTGCCGCCCCAGCCGCTCCCCCACAGGCCCGGAGGGATATCACCGGCTGCACCACCCCTGCACCATCGGGCCCTCCCGCGGGGTGGCGGCTGCGCGGCCTGGGAGCTGCCTGAGTGCGGCTGGAGCGGGGCCTGGGCAGCTGTCCCCGTGTCCCCCCACCCCGGGCTGGGCTTCCAGGCTGGCCTCTGAGGATCCCTCCTTTGCCCTCGGGCTCTGGGGGCCCCCATTTCCACTCCCGCTGTGGGAGCTCCAGGCCCCCCCTCGTGCGCTGTCTGCAGGCTCCGCCCAGGCCTGACGGGGAGGTAATGCCCACGCTGGACATGGCCTTGTTCGACTGGACCGACTACGAAGACTTAAGACCCGAAGTCTGGCCCTCTGCGAAGAAGAAAGGTATGTCCGCCTACCCTGCCAGCCCCGTGTCGGGGCGGGGGCCCCGGGGAGCCCAGCCTGACCTACAGATGTCCCGGGGGGGGGGCGAGGAGCGGAAACGGGAGCTGACAACGGGGTGCACATGTTGCTATCGGGCCCGATGGCGTGCTCGTGCTTTCCTCCGGCAACTCCTTTTACCTGCAAAAAACCCACAACCTGCTGGGTCTATCCTACCATCGATCCCATTTTAAAGAGGAGACGACTGAGCCAGAGAGGTGGACAGTCCTGTCCACGCGGCCCAGCGCAGGGGGGCAGCACGGGCCGGCGCTTGGTCGCTCTGGCCTGCGGGCGTCGCTTCTGAAGGCGCATCTTCTTGTCCCCAGAGAAACACCGGGGGAGACTCTCCAGCGACGGTAACGAAACATCCGCGGCTACAGGGGCGCCGTGCAACCACCACCAGGACTGCCTGCCAGGTACCTGAGTAGCGTCCACACGCAGGGCAGGAGGCTGGGAGCCGGGGGGTGGGGGGGTGGGGGGGTGGGGGGTGGGGGGGGTGGGAGGGGCGGGTCGGACGTCCCGGGGGGGGGTGCCCCCCCAGATGACCGATGCTAACAGCCATGTGGGAAATCCCCATAGCAACCCGCGGAGAGGGCCCCTCCCATGGCCACTTTCCCCGGCCTGGAAGTGGAACCCCGGAGAGGCTGAGTGTCTCTGCTGAGGTCACACAGCCAGGAGGTGGCTCCGGCCGGGGCCTGTCTGGTCCTTAACCACCGCCCCACGCTGTCCCTCGACTTCCTCCTCCTAACACCTGCTCGGGCTTGATTCTGCCCTCGTCCCCTTAGGACGCTGCCGGGCCTGAGGGGCAGGTGCCGTCCCGACGGCCTCACCTGTGCAGCAGCTGCGCCCATCATCCCGTTTTGGCTGGCGTCCTCAACTCCTGGCCCTTGTTGGGTCCGTGGGGACCCCCCCGGGAAGCAGACACTGGGGTGGGGGGTTCCAAGTGCAGCAGGTTTACTCTGGGGGAAGAGGGCAGGCCTGTGAATGGCCTATGGGGGAGGGAGCCGGACCGGACCCAGAAACCGGGGAGGCGGTCTCTGCCAGCCCACGGGGAGCGCCGGGGCAGGGCTGCAGCCCACAGAGCCCACGTGGGCGGGAGTGGCCAGGCCTGGTCGCCCTGCTGTGCCCGACCCTGGCTGGGCTGCGGGGGAACCCGGGTGACATCGGCCCGGGGGTGCCTGAAGGTGCTGCAGGCCGCCGGCTGACTGCCCCTCACCTCCCGACAGCAAGAGGGGAGACCAAGCCCGCTTCCGCGGTGCCCCTGCCTCGGGCCTCCCCGGGACCTCCTTCTGGGCCGTCCGGTGGCTCCCCGGGGGCCTCGGTGTCCCCATTGTCGAAGAAGGTGTTGCAGCAGGTGTCCCCAGGGCCCCCCCAGCTGCTCTGGCCCCTCCTGCCCCGCCTGCGTGGGCCAGCTGGGGTCCCTGCCACCGGCCCCGCGGGGCCCTGGCCCTGAACATCCTCGGTGGTCCTGGTAGGGGGCCTTGTGCAGCAGGCGGCCCTGCCTCGGAGATGACGGATCTCCTGTCCGGCGGGACTGTGTGCGTGTCGGGGAGGGTCTAGGCGGCTGGGCCGACCGAGCTTGCTGTGTGGGCAGGGACCTGCTGTGACCTGCGGGAGCACTTCTGCACGCCGCACAACCGAGGCCTCAACAACAAATGCTTTGATGACTGCATGTGTGTGGAAGGTGAGCCTGCGCCTGTGGGGCAGGGGTCCCCCGGTTCTGCACGGAATAGGGGCGGAGACGTCCTGGCAGAGGGCGGGCCGGGGCCGTGGGGAAGGAGAGGGTGGCAGGATCCCTTGGGAGCAGCGCCACTCGGTGCCTCCCCAGTCTGTGAACTCATGGAGTCTCGACTCCTGGCATCGTTTCTCAGATTTGCTTTCCTCGCCTCTTGAAACACAAGCTGGCGTGATCGCCGGCGAGATCGGAGGTGGGAGAGGGAGGAAGGGAGCGCGTGTCTCCAAATAAGACAGAATCTGAGAAGCCTGGCACTTTACCCCCGAATTCTACCCCGGGGCCGGCATTCCCGGGGTGAGAACGAGGGCTGGGCGGCGGTGGCGGTGGCTTTCCACCAGCCCGGCGGCGTCCTTCACGCTCCCGAGCTCCCGCCCAGGTGTGCCCGGCTCTGTGCCCAGCACGTCACTCCAGTTATCTCTCATCATCCTCGCAACCGTCCCAAGTTAGGACCTGTTACTGGCCCATTTCACGCCTGAGCCAACTGAGGCACGGAGAGGCTAAGCCACCTGCCCAAATTCACGCAGCTGGAAAAGTCGGGGAATACTTCTAATTTCGTCCTCCGAAGCATTTCCAGTATATGTGTTTGAAATAAGGAGCCCCCGCTTGCCGTCACTCGGCTTAGGACTTACCAGCTCCCACCAGTCCCGGCCGTCTTCCCCCCACTCAGCTCCCCGATTCCAGTCTGATTTCAAAGCGACTCTGGGGAGTGCATCTTCCACCTGCGAATATTTCAGGATATATCTCTAAAAAGATAAGGATTCCTTTAAAAAATAAAATACCGGGGCGCCCGAGCGGCTCAGCCGGTTGAGTGTCCGACTGTTGCTCTTGTCTCAGGTCACGATCTCCGGGTCGTGGGACTGAGCCCTGAGTCGGCTCCACGCCGAGTGCAGCCTGCTTAGGATCCTCTCTCTCCCCGTCTCTCTGCCCCCCCTCTTGCTCTCCCAGGCACACGTGCTTTCTCTCTCTCTCTTAAAAAAAAAAGTGAACAATAATTACTCAATATTGTTCAGTAGCTAAACGGTTGCTCACATGCCCTGAGTGGGAGAATTTGGTCTCCGCCCTTCTATTAACCATCCTGAGACACAAGCCCCGTTTTTGCTCAGATTAGCCTCAAAAATTATCTGCTGTGACAGCAATAAAGCTACTTGGGTCTAGTCAGTGAAGAGATATCTACCGAGTGCTCTCGAAGGTTCTGGACCTTTGAGATGCCGGGGCAGAGAGAACTGGCAAGCGGCTCCCAC
The DNA here is from genome assembly GCF_003254725.2 of Canis lupus dingo. Lineage (NCBI taxonomy): Eukaryota > Metazoa > Chordata > Mammalia > Carnivora > Canidae > Canis > Canis lupus. The sequence continues at coordinate 83,155,092 of NC_064244.1, read as the reverse complement.
GGATTCCATTCTAGCGAGATGCGCAGATATTAAGCAAATAAGGCGACAAGATGTCTTTAGAAAGAAATAAAGACTCCAAAGAAAATCAGGGTGGTCCGATGAGGAGTCAGAGTTGTTTTAGAAAGGACAGCGGGCGGGAGGGAGGTGTGGACCCGGCCACCTGAGGATGGAGGGTGCGGGGAGCAAGGGAGGGCCCCACCCATGCAAGAAGCAGGGCAAAGGCCAGAGTGAGGCTGGCGTGTTGGAGCGCCCCGGCCCACGGTGGCCCACAGAGAAGGTGGCTGGAGGGGCAGGGCGCGGGGGACGCTGGCGGAGACCATCACGCAGGACCTGGCTTGATTTATAACGGAGGGCGTCGGCCGGCTGTACACTGGGCAGTGACCTGGCCTGCCTGCGGGCCTCTGGGGGCAGGAGCGGAGGCCGGGAGGGCCCATGGAGGTGAGGGGATGGAGGCAGGCAGGGGTGGCGAGGGGCGGGAGATGTGGAAACGACCTCCAGTTACCTGTGTGCAGGGCTGAGGCCCCATTTCACAGAGCAGGAGACTGAGGGGTGCAGGGGGCAAGAGGGCAGTGCAGCCCGGGGAGTCCCGACAGCACTGAGGTCCCCTCACAGCTCCTGGGCCCCTAGGTCCACCCCGGCGCCCAGGTGAGGGGATGCGGCCCTACTGAGCTGCACGTGCCAGGTTGGTCCGGGCTGGGCGGCCCCTCTGGCCAGGGAGCCTTCCTTCCTTCTTTCCTGCCCTGGACCCTCTCCAGGCCACCCCCGAAGCCCCTGCAGCTCATTTCCTCTGATCCCTCTGAGTCAGAAAGGAAGCTCTTGCTTCCTCCCTGGAGACTTAGGTTCCAGAAAAGAAAAAAGAAGCTGGAAGTGACCGCCCAGGCGGCTCATGAGAGCCGGTCCAGGAGGAGGCTGTCACCAAGGTGCCACGCGGGAGGGACTCCCGGCTTCCTCAGCCCAGGGTCCTCGGCCAGCCTGGGTCGTGGACGGTTCTGGAAGGACTTCCGTGGGAGCCAAGCACTCCTGCTCGTGAGTCCCCGGCCGCTTCCCAAGTGTCACTCGTGTGGCCCCATGACCCAGGTGTAAACTCCAGGCCCCTGAAAGCACAAGCTTCACAGCGGTTCCTTTATCCTCTCGGGAGCGACACAAGTGGATCCTAGAGTAGCCACGTCCTCTGCCCCCGGGGCCACGCCTGACCTGAAGTGCAGGGATTGCTCGGGCCACACTCACACCACCCAGCAGGGGTGGCCTTCTGAAGCCTCGAATGAAAAATATGCTTAGCCGTGTCTCCCAGGGGACGCCTGTGGCCACGACAGACGGAGCTTCGGCTCCGACCCCTCCCCGCGGTGGCCAGGAGGGCCACGCCCACGCCAGCTTGAGTGGTCGGGGAGGGTCTCCGAGACCTCAAGGCCCCAAAGAGGCCAGTGATGCAAAGCTTGGGCCAGGGAGTTTGGCTGCGAGAACAGCAAGTGCAAAGGGCCTGAGGCAGCACATGGCTGGGTGTTGAGGAAAAGCAAGAAGATTGTGTGGCTGGAGCTCGTGAAGAGGAGAGCGGACGGGAAGGGGCAGACAGGAGGCAGGTCCAGGTCCCGGGGGTCTTGCAAGCCAGAGAGGGAAGTTTGGATTTCCTTTTGAGTACGGGGGCGGGGGTCTTGGGGGTTTTATAGGGGAGGTTGGAGTCCGCCTTCCTTTGTCACTTTTTTTAACAGACCCTGCATCCTCGAGGCATCGCCGCAGGAACAGCGTCGGGCTCTAAATAGCCTCGAGCTCCATCTGTCTCTCCTTCCTTTCGCCTTTTTAAAGGCTTTTTTAAGCCGGCTGGGCTGGGCTGCCAGTGGCGACGGGGCGGGCGGGTTGTGCGGCAGAAGAGGAGGGCGCGGGCTGGGGGCGCCCCTGACCCCTGCCTCCCTCGCTCAGGGCTGCGCTGCTACGCCAGGTTCCACCGGAACCGCAGGGTCACCCGGAGGAAGGGCCGCTGCGTGGAGCCCGAGTCGGCCGACGGCGACCAGGGGTCCTTCATCAACGTGTAGCAGCCCCGCGGGGGGCGCCCCCCACCGGCCTGGGGACCCCGCAGGTTTGGAGAAGCCGGACGTTTTGTTGACAGCTAGTGGGCGACCCGATGGGGCCCAGAGACCGGGGCTGCGGGCTGGAGCCCGGGACCCTCGGCCCGGAGGGGAGCCCCACGCCAGCTGCCCCCCACCCCTGCCCCCCGCCCGCCCCAGTCCCGCCACGGCGGTGTGGGGAGCGCCCCCCACGGCCCGGCCTCGGCACTGCAGCGGCCTCGAGTCCACGGAGAGGCTTCCCTCGACGGGAGGAACTGCCCGAGACTCGCGGAAGCCGCAGCCGGGGCCAGAGGCTCCGTGTCGCAGGCGCGGCCCAGCACGGCCCTGCGTTGTCTCCCCACTGAGCTCCCACAACGACCGTCCAGAGGAGGCATGACCGCCGTCTTCCAGGCGGGGAGACCGAGGCAGAGCCCGCTGGGACTTGTCCAGGGTCCCAGATGGATGCTCCTCACACCTCACCCTGTAAGGGCCCCCGGGGTCTGACTACCACGCAGATTCCGGTTGGGTCGAGTCTGCGTTAACAGGCTCCCAGGGTGGGGGGGCGGCCGCGGGGAGGACCCCGCTGAGAGCACCCGGATCCTAGGGAGCAAAGCCGTGCCGAGCTGGAATCTGCTCCCGGGCCAAGCGTGTGGGGCTCCCCGCCCGCATCCCTGCCTCCCCACAACCGGAGGCTCAAGCCGGCCCCCCCGCGGCCTTCAGTGAGACGCGAGCGTTCCCCGGCGGCCCCGTCACCACCGTGAGGTCCGCGGGGCCCGGAGGTGCTCTTCCTTCCTGGACAGAGCGTGCGGCGTCTTCAGCACCGCTGGGCCCCCTCCCGGTAAGGCACGCCGCAGGCAGATTGGCCGCTGCCCCTGGACGCGCTGTCCTGGGATCCGACGTGTTTGGGGGAAGGACCGCAGTGCCGTTCCCCGTCCTGCGGCTCGCTCGCCCGTCCCAGGCCAGGTGCCCTGACGTTGCTCTGACAGCCTCTTTGGCTTCTGTAGTCCATGCCCTTTGGGAATCCAGTGCTGATATGGACGCAAAAAAAAAAAAAAAAAAAAAAGCAAAAATGCACACGTTGTGCACGTGCAGCCACTTTGCACACAGCCTCCGTGGCTCCCGGCCTCCCGCAGACCCTCTCTAGACCCCCCACCCACGCTTCTGCAGCAGAGCCTACTGAGGAGCTGGGGCCCCTGGGAGTCCGGGTGCTGCCTGCAAGTGTCTGCCCCCCACAAGCTGGACCCCCGCTGCCCCAGCACATCTGGCCCCGGGGGTCACTTCGGGAGGGCCGCTTAAGTGCCCCCCACTCCTGGTCGGCCCTCTGGTCCCGGGCCAACCAGGTTGCAAAGGACAAAAGCCTTCCTCGTCCACATTCCCGGCCGGCCTGGACGCCTGCCGAGGGCCCACACCCGCGGGCCTGGGCTGTTTGCTCCCCTGGGAAAACCAGCCGGGGTCAGGGGCCTGGCACCAGCAGAGCAGAGACATCTAGGAGAAACCAAATATCCTTGCTCATTGCTCCCTGTCCACGTTCCACGGGCAAGGAGTCCTCGGGGTGGGGGCGAACGAGGCGAGATGAAAGCCGGCTACCGGGAAACCGAACCCGCGGCGGCTTTGCCAGAGGGCACCCAGGCAGCGCCCGTGCTCTGCGTGTCTTGGGGGGCGGCTGACTGGAGACTGTGACGCAGCCCCGAGGGGGCAGGCCACAGGCAGGACATGCGGCAGGGTTTACGCGTGGCCTTGCATGTGTCAGGGGTGGGGGGTGGGATAACAGGGTGGCCCCGGGACATCAACAGCGGAAAGCACGAAGGGCAGGACAGCGAGGGCCCCGGGGAGCTGTGCTCATGCACCAGGGCAGCTCCACGGCCGGACGGCCGGCGTCTAGCTCTCTGCGAAGGGGGTGGGTGCAAACCTCCTAACACCAGGGTTAGAGACCCCAGAGCCCCCCAGTTCTTCCTTAGGTCTCTCTTAAATTTGTTTGGCAAGTGCAGAGGTCACTTCCCCTTAATCCGGGGTTTCAGCAAGTTTTGACCATAAAGGGCAGGTAAATATTTTAGGTGTGGTCCAATAAAACGGTTCACGGACGCTGAGATTGGAATTTCATATGCTTGTCACATGTTCCGGATACTACCCTTCGTTTGATTTTCCAAAGCCCACTTAGAAATGTAGAAAGCCCCTCCTGACTTGCAGCCGCAAAGCCGGCGGTGGGTTGGATGTGGCCCAAGGGGCCGTCGTTTGCAGGTCCCTGCTCTGGTTGGCTGTGTCCAGCGCGGCTCACGTTAGAATACTTTGGGGAGCCCTCGAAGGAGCGGGTGCCAGGCCCCTGCACAGATGCCGATTCCACTGGTCTGGGTTGTGTCTGGGCTTCGTGTGTGCGAGGCCCCCCAGGCGGGGCCTGAGCTCCAGGCCCCTCGACCCCGCGAGTGCCTGCCGCTGGCGACAAGCTAGTGCCGGGGTGTCGGGTGCGCGGCCCCCGCAACGGGATCCGCTTTGCAGGGTTGGGGGGGCAGGGAGCACCCAGAACCCTGCCCGGAACGAGTTTATAGGACAGCAGAACAGCAAGGAGAGTGGGTGCTTGGGGGGACCCAAGGGGAGCCAGGGAAGCAAAGCCGTTAGGATTTCGCGGGGCGGCCCGTCACCGCCTTGATGACCTGGCCTCCCGTGGGCGGCAGCGAGCATGCGCGTGTGCATCTGTGTGTGTGTGTGTGTGTCTCAGGGAGGGGGCGGCAGAGTGAGAACCGGAGACCTCCGCTGCAGGGAGTGTGTTCTGAACCGAGTCCGGGCGGGTCTGAAGTCGGATCCTCAGCCTCCTCTGGGCGCAGGAGGCTCGGGGTGGGCCGGCAGCGCGGCATCGGGCCGGGGCTCGGCGGGAGTGCGGGGTCCCGGGCCCCAGCCCAGCCCCGCTGACCCCGAGCCGCTGGCGGTGCTGGCCGGGGCAGGGGGGACGGACATCAGGGTTTTAACAAGTTCCCGGGCCGCTCTTGGGCACAATGAAGCGTGAGAGACCCAGGTCTCGGACACATAAAGGGACACAGAAGAGGTGGATGGTCGGGGACGGCTGGCGATTCAGGGCGTCTGCGTTCAGCCGGGAGCCGCAAGTCCGAGGTCTGGTTTGCCGACTTAGCGACCAGCGGGGACCAACTTCCGGGCCCGGGGCCCTGCCTCCCGGGCGGGGGCCTCAGGCTTTGGGTTTTCCGACTCTCCGAGCTTCCCTGGGGTCCTGTGCCTCCTCCTGAACGTGTGGGGCGGCGGGGTGCCGTGCCCCGTAGTCCTGTGATGACGTGTTGCATGTGTTCTCTTGAGCTGTAAATAAAGAGCCGATGGTTGTCGAGCTGCCTCAGTGTCTCTCTCTGCCTCTCCCCGAGACCATCCGGGGCAGGCGGGGAGCACGTTCCCTGCGGGGCCCCGAGTATTTCCTCCACCACGTCTTCGAGCATTTGCGCTGAGCTCAGCGGGAAACAAGACCGTCTCTGTCCTCAGCTGGACCTCTTCGTGCTCCTTCCGTCAGACCTCTGGGTGGGAATTTGGTATCTGCACCCTCCCTCTCCATTTTAGGGCTGGGGCAGCCGAGGTCGCAGCAGGCCGGCCTCAGTCGGGGCCTGGGTGGCCACGTGCAGTGAAAAGCAGACGCCGACTCCCCCCGGAATGGGAAGGATAAAGCGCCGCCACCTGACGCGGGGCCTGGGCAGGCTCAGATGGCATCCTGGGAGAGGGCATGAACTGGCCAGGGGGTGGCCTGGCTTGGCACCAGGAGGGCCGTCGCTTATCTCGGTGGCAGCTCCAGCCAGCGCCACCCGGCTCCGCTGAGCTCCCTGCCAGGCCTGGCTGAGGGCAACACAAAGCGAGGCTGCATCGCCGCTCTCGGTGCCTCCGCGTCCTGAAGCCAGGGGGGTCCAGGCTCTCCTGAGGGCTGGGGTACCACAGAGGAGGGAGGCCCCCAAAGGCCTGCTGTCCCTCTGGGACTCTCCCTGCCCAAGCACCACCGAGGGACTGTAGCCTGGATGGAGGCGGGACGGGGAACCCCCTAATCCCGGGTTTCCCAAAACGTGGGCCTGGGACTCCCAGCATCAGGACCCTCCGGGCTGGGCGGGGAGGGGGGGCGCCCAGGTGGTGGTGAAGCGGTGAAGCATCTGCCTTCGGCTCAGGTCGGGATCCCAGGACTTGGATTGAGCCCCACGTCAGGCTCCCTGAGCCTGCTTCTCCCTCTCCTCTGCCTGCCACCCTCCCCACCCTACCTGCTTGGGATGCGAGCTCACTCTCTACCAAATAAGTAAATAACATCTTTTTTAAAATTTATTTATTCATGAGAGACACAGGGAGAATGAGAGTCAGAGACCCAGGCAGAGGGAGAAGCAGGCTCCATGCAGGGAGCCCGACGTGGGACTCAATCCCAGTTCTCCAGGATCACAGCCTGGGCTGAAGGCAGGTGGTAAACTGCTGAGCCACCCAGGCATTCCAGTAAATAAAATCTTTTTTTTTAAGTTTTTTTTTTAATTTTTATTTATTTATGATAGTCACACAGAGAGAGAGAGAGAGAGAGGCAGAGACACAGGCAGAGGGAGAAAAAGTCTCCATGCAGGGAGCCCGATGCAGGACTCGATTCCAAGTCTCCAGGATCATGCCCTGGGCTGAAGGCAGGCAGTAAACTGCTGAGCCACCCAGGCATCCCAATAAAATCTTAAAAAAAAAGGTCCTCTAAGGGGAGAAAACCAGTTTGTGAGCCCCACTGGAGCCTGTGGCTCAGCGTCTCTAGGGAGGGGGCTTGGCCATCTGCGTGTTTGACGAGCCCCCTGCCTGGGTTTGAGACCTTCCTGAGAGCTCAGTCTCCTCCCCCGCAGGCCCCAGGCGCCTGGTGAGCCTCGCGCTGGGGATGGTGCTGGGGCGTCGAGCCCGAAGCTCCCCCTTCATATGAGCTCCAGGGTCCTCGTCACCGTGGCCCTGCTGCTCAGCATTGCAGACAAGGCTGAAGGCGGATACGCGCCAACGAGTGAGCCGTGATCCTCGTTCACACGGAGGGGCAGCGCGCTGGCTCTGCCCGGGGTCTGCAGTTTGCTGAGCCCCAGGCCTGTACGGCTGACTCCGGGGCGCGTGCTCGCAGAACACTCCGCTAGGCTTTTAAAAACCCCTCTGTCCCGGGACGTCAACTCAAATCCATTTCCTTATTTTTTCAAGATTTTATTTATTTATTCACGAGAGACACAGAGAGAGAGAGAGGCAGAGACACAGGCAGAGGGAGACGCAGGCTCCATGCCGGGAGCCCGATGCCGGACTCGATCCTGGGACCCCGGGGTCACGCCCTGAGCCGGAGGCAGACGCTCCACCGCTGAGCCCCCCAGACACCCCTCAGATCCGTTTGTGCTCATAAGGGTCTGAGCGTTACTGAAGTGAACCCACGGCCACGGGGGTCTCGGCTCCCTGCTGGCAGCCTGGGTGCTGCCCTTGGGGCTCAGGTAGCTGCCCTGGGGTGTCAGCCAGGGTTCTCCAGAGAAGCAGAACCAATAGAATTTGTTTTTTTTTTTTTTTTTAGAATTTGTATTTACGTATCTTTACACGTCTGTGTATTTATACTGTATTTATGCCGCTCTACTCTGCGGCACCGGCTCACACTCGCGCAGGGCCGGCAATCCGCAGGGCGGGCCTGAACCTCCCGCAGGCGTTGATTCGAGTCTCGAGACCGACCACCTCTCTTCTCGGAGATCTCAGTTTTTGGCATTTCGGGCCTTCACCTGATGAGATGAGGCCCACCCACAGGGTTCTCCTTCACCTGAAGCCGATTGCTTGTAGATGATGACGCCGTCTCGGCTGCGCCTAGGTCAGCCTGTGATTAAATCCTCACCTGCTACAGCTGGGCCGCCACGAGACCGAACACCACTCGTCACGGGGGGGCTCCTGGAGCTCGGCGCCCAGCTCTGGATCACAGCGCCCGGGCACGCAGCAGAGTTGTGTTTGGTGCGTCCTGAAGTTCTGGGCTATCTCGGTCCTTCGTCAGCTTGCACGTCAGGTGGCAGCAGTGACCACCATCTGTCATGTGAGGGGACACACACGTCCTCACCTCACGTCGGGACGGGAAACCCTGCAGGGCGGGGGGTGCGGGAAGGTGGGATCATGGACCTTGCCCCTCCTCCTGCTCCTCGGTGATGGCGGACCCTGACACCTGTCTTTGTGCCCAGGGGACCACGCAGGACGTCCGGGCCCCTCCCGCAGGTGACCGTCCAGAGGGCCAGGCTGGCCAGCCCCGCGCACCGCGGTCCTGGTGTCTGTCCACGCTGGGCCTTGACCTCGCCTCAGGGCGTGTGCAGAGCGGGACGCGAGCTCATCTGCCGGGCTGCACCCACGGGGGGTGGGGGGCACCCTCCCCTTGTGCAGCTGCAAATGGGTGGAGCCGCCCTCCCAGAGCGGGGCACACACCACACCGAGAGATAAAGGCCACTTGTCCAAAGCGGTGCAGCTGGTTAGTAGCAGGTACCAGGGGCCCCAGCCGGGCCTCTCTGACTCCGGGACCCGATTACGTGCCCCCGTCTCACGTTGCCTCTCAAGTGCCACGAGTTTGCTGAGCACCTACTAGGAGTCTGGCACCTGTCCCGCTCGCCCCCTCCACCCCGCCCACACCCCAGGTCACGGGGGCTGCCCGGTGCATCCAGGGCCACCGAGGCTGCTCAGGGCCAGTAGGGGACAGGAGGTCTGCTGGGCAGGCCCCAGCCCTGGGCGGCCAGAACCGAAGGGCATGGCTCCCCTGGGCCGCCTCCCAAAAGGCCCCTCAGGTCAAGGTCCCTCTCAGGGGCCCGGCTGCCTGACCCCAGCGCCCACGTCCCCATTCTTCTGTCTCCCCCACACGGGCGCAGGCTCCCTGCTGCCCGCCCCCAGCAGAGGAAGGTGAGACCTCACGGAGCCCGCAGACCTGGACCCGAGAGCCCCGTGGGCCATTCTGACGCGTTCTCTGGTCCTGACGTGAGCGTGGGCTCTGGAGGGACGGGGCAGGTCTGGTGAGGCCTTGCCAGGATGGGGCTCCCGCCAGCGAGGATCACGGCACCCCGACGAGGCGGCAAAGCCTCAGGGACACCGGGAATCACGGGCTGCATTTTAAAGCTCAAGGCTGAAAAATAAATAAATAATAAAATAAATAAAATAAATAAAATTAAATAAATAAAATAAAATAAAATAAAATAATAAAATAAAATAAAATAAAATAAAATAAATAAATAAATAAAATAAAATAAATAAAATAAAATAAAATAAAATAAAATAAAATAAAAATAAAATAAAATAAGCTCAAGGCTGGTTTCGAGGAACCTGACTGGGACCCATGGACGACGGCCGTGATGCTGCCACACGCCCGGATTCTGAGTCACTCGGACACATATTTTGGAAGTGGCCCCCCTGGCTTTGACCAATCATAAAAACAAAAGCGTCCTCTAGAGAGGAGGCCTCTCGCACCTCCCAGCCTTGTCCGGGCGCCTCTGGAAAACCCGGGAAAGGAGAAGTAGCAGAACCCGACTCCCTCTGGGCCCGTGCTGCCCCAGGATCGTGTCCCCTTCCTGGCTCCGAGTGAGCGGTGCTGCGACGTGGTGACTGTCCTGACGAGTCACAGTGGTGTTTGATGCTTCCGGTGTCTTGGCATCAACCAGGCTCTGGGCTGAAGGACAGCGAGTGAAAGCTGGGAGCCCAAGAGAGCCACCCGACCCCAGTCCTACCGGGCTCCACTCGGGGCCCTTAGCCCCTGCCCGTGCCCGGCCGTCTGCTCACGGCAGCTGGCCCTCGGGAGGAGAAAGAAGAGCACAGCCACGGGGGTGTCTGGGGGGCTTAGGGGTGGAGCATCTGCCTTCCACCCAGGGCGTGACCCCGGGGGTCCTGGGATCGAGTCCTGCGTCTGGCTCCCTGCATGGAGCCTGCTTCTCCCTCTGCCTGTGTCTCTGCCCCTCTTTGTGTCTCTCAGGAATAAATAAATAAAATGTTAGAAAAAAAAGGAAGAGCATAGGCGCAGATCCCAAGGCCAACACTGACCCACAGACCCCAGGCCTTCCCTAACCCCGGACCTTAGGCCGAGAAACACAGAGCCTGCATGATGGACACTAGCTGACACAGACCCTGGAGGACAGGTCTCAGGTCAGACCCCAGAAACAGCCCCTGTGCCACCAGGGCCCACAGCTCTGCGTCCAGGCCCTTCTCGGATCTTGCGGAGGGTCCTGCTTTCTGACAGGCACGTGTGACTCCGACGACGGTGTTTCAGTGACGCTCTTGGCTCTTTTCCTTCCCAGTTTGATTTGCCGGCTCCGGAAAGGGAGTGGCTGGGCGGCATCACAGCTGTGGGCCTCCCGCGCCTTGAGAACCAAAGGACCTTAGTGGGAAGGAGCTTCAGAAACCTTTTCATATTCGGTGCCCCGGACTGATTATCACTGTCCTCATTGTCAGGATGCAGAGAAAAATTTGGAGGGATTAGGTGAGAGATTAAGTGACAGATGCAAAGTGGCAGCGGGGGGTGGGGGTGGGCCAGAATGCAGAGGTCTCTAATAGGAAAAGGAGGATGGGGTCTTCTGTCCATCAGAGGGGTCGCCCCTGTGCCTCCATTCAGCAGGATTTATTAATAAATCAGCTGATTTATTAATCAGCAGGATTAAATTCAGCAGGATTTAATTAAAAAATTACCAAAGGAATTTTTTTAAGGATTTTATTTATTCATGAAAAAGACAGAGGCAGAGACACAGGCAGAGGGAGAAGCAGGCTCCATGCAGGGAGCCCCATGCGGGACTCGATCCCGGGACCCCGGGGTCCCACGCCCCGAGCTGAAGGCAGATGCTCACCCGCTGAGCCCCCCGGCGGCCCCTCCAAAGGAGTCTCTGTATGTTAGACTCTCAGGCTCCTGGGGGTCGGGCTAAGCTCACCCGGTGCCCTCAGCAAAGTGTTGACAGTGAGGCAGCTGAGTCCCCGGAGGAAGGTCCGTCTGCCCGTGTCCGGGACTTGTCCGTGGGCTGTAGGTAGAAAGGAAATTTAATTTTTCCGGTCTTTGTTTCCTGCATCACGGGGAGTGACCTCCTGGGGTACCCGCATCCCAAGGGAACTGCAGGGAAGCTAAGAGCCAGTCGTTACCACCGGCCGCCGTGGCTCTCCGGGACGCACTTGTCGCTGCGGCGGGAGTTCTCGGCTCCACACGCCCCCTTCACCTCCGGGACCGCGGAAGGGCTTGGGCCTGACACCAAGTGCCCGGCGTCCGTGGGCAGACAGGGCAAAGGCACGTTTTCCTTACCTGGCCCCCAGGCAGGCTTTGCTCTCTGGGACCTTGGCCAAGTCATCCGAGTGGCAACAGCCTCTCCGGTGACACAGCAGGAGTGGCCGCCCCGCCACGTGAGATGTGAAAAGAGAGCCAAGAGCCTTTCTAAAGGCAGGGCCACCGCCCCAGGCCCGCCCCTCCGCCGCCCCCAGCAGAGCCTGACTCCCAGCGGGACCCTGAGCACAGGCCGAGGGGTGGGTGGCAGGTCGCCCAGGTCCTGTGATGGGAGGAAGCGGTGCACATGCACGTGTCGGCTGGTGTGTGGGTCGGTTCACCCCCAGGGCCTGCTGCGCGCCAGGTGGGCGGCCGAGCACCCCGAGCGAGACCCCCTGTGGCACACGGGGGGGGGGGGCGGCAGATAAGAAATAGCCCGCAGGTAGCCCGAGAGGCCCACACCTTCAGACGTCGATAAGCGCTACAAAGAAAATAGGATAGGGTGCCCCGGCGTCTGGGACAGCGGTCTGGCAATTTCTTAAAAAGGTGACTCGACACCGGCCACGTGACCCGGTCCTTCTGCTCCTGGATATTTTCCCAAATAGGTGTTGGGTGACCGGCCCGGGCGGGTGAGCGGATGAAAGCATCCATCCTGCACGTCTTTCTGGGTCGAAGGCGCAGAGGCAAGGCCTGGCCGCGGCACACAGGACCGGTGCGGGCGCGGAAACGAGCCCCGGTTCCCCCGGCCTGCTCGCCAAGGCCACGACCCCAAAGCCTCGGGGATCCACTCTGCGGGGGATCAGGAGCGGCTTGGGGTGGAAACTCGGGCTCCTGGGAGAGCCGGCACGTTCCTCTGTTGCCCCAGAGCGACCCGCCAAGTCCAGCCACCAGGCCGGGCCCTCGCCCAGGCCGCCAGCCCAGGATGGACGCAGGGTGACCGCGGGAGCCGCGGGGACACTGCATGGCCCCCGCCTGGTGCCCTCCGCTGCCCGCTCGCCCCAGCCTTCGCAGCCCAGCCTGGGCGCTGTCTCCGGGACACAGAGGCTCTAGCCTGAGGGGCCGAACGTAGGGCAGGAGCCAGCGCTCCGGGGCCCAGGCCAGGCGCCCACCAACCGGGGCCTCGGGAAACCCTGTCGCGTCCTCACCTCAGTGGCCCTGCTGGACCGAAGGGCGGGGATGACACCTACACCGCGGGGTCACTGTGACGGAGCGGGTCTCACACTGCCTCCCACCGATGAAGTACTTAATGTCGCCCGTACTCCCGGGACTTGTTCGGGGTGCACTGTGCTCCTTCTGAGGCGACAGCGGTCTCGTTACACATCCAGAGGCTTGGAGGAAACGCGGCGAGGACCTGCGGTGCAAGGGGACTAGCTCCTAGAAGAGGACTGATAGGGACACCTGGGTGGCTCAGTGGGCGAAGCATCTGCCTTCGGCTCAGATCATGATGCCAGGGTCCCGGGATGGAGCCCCACGTCGGGGGTGGAGGGGGTCTCGGCTCAGTGGGGAGCCTGCTTCTCCCTCTCCTTCTGCTGCCCCCCCTGCTTGTACTTGTTCTGTCAAATAAATAAAATCCTTCTAAAAATAATAAAATTAAAACTTTTTTAACAAAGAGAATTAATAAATAATATAATGTTATAATATCCACCATTTATTTGGGAATTACTCTTTTTTTTTTAATTTTTATTTATTTATGATAGCCACACAGAAGCAGGCTCCATGCACCGGGAGCCCAATGTGGGATTCGATCCCAGGTCTCCAGGATCACGCCCTGGGCCAAAGGCAGGTGCTAAACCGCTGCGCCACCCAGGGATCCTGGGAATTACTCTCTTCTAAGATATCACATAACCAATCATTAACAACGCCTTCTGTAGGCGGCCCCATGGCTCAGCGGTTTAGCACCGCCTGCAGCCCAGGGTGTGATCCTGGAGACTCAGGATCGAGTCCCACGTCGGGCTCCCTGCATGGAGCCTGCTTCTCCCTCTGCCTGTGTCTCTGCCTCTCTCTCTCTCTGTTTCTGATGAATAAGTAAATTCATAAAAAAAAAAAAAAAAAAAAACACCACCACCATTTAGTGCTTACTACCTGCGAGGCGCTGTTCTAAATGCTTTTTCTGTATCAGCAAATCCTAACAGCCCTGTGAGGGAGGTGACCATTATTATCCTCATCTTACTGTGAAAAAACGAAAGCACAGGGAGGCAAAGCAACTTGCCCAAGTTCAAGCAGTAAGTGGCAAAGCCAGGACACAGACACCTGTTCCCCTGTGTGCTGACTCTGGAAAAACCAAGCTCGGTGTGTGGCCATTTCCCAGCTCTCGATCACAGTGGCAGGTGCTGCGGTGCTCTGTCCCCTGGGCTGGAGCATCGAAGCAGGCCCGTGAGCCCTGAGGCCCTGCAAAAAGTCCCCCTTTCTTTGTGTCCGGAGAGAGTCTGTGTGTCTTGATAGGCTCTCCGGACCCTCCCACTCCCCACGGCCAGTCCCAGGCTGTTTCGCAGCCTCCCACCTGGTTTCTCCCTCCTAGAAACAGGAGCAAGCACTCAGACCCACCCTGAGGGGGGACCCCTACCCCAAGTGACGCTCAGGAAAGCGGGTGTTCTCCAAATGAAAATGTTCTCCGGTTACGGTGAAGGGTGGGCTGGGGAGGGGTGAGGGGAGGGAGTGGGAATCAATGCTCCTATTTGGGGTGGGGAGAGGGTAATCGCTAAGAGAGGTGCCGGTTCCCGCCCTTCCTTTCCGCAATTCTTCCCACTTACAAGGGGCAGACAGCGTTTAGGTAAAATCTTTCTGTTCTCTCCCCCTTCTGGAGACAGGTGCGTCCTACAGATGTTCTGCTGTTTTCCAGCTACGTTTTCCTGCAGCTTTTGGTAGGAGACTTGAGGGGACTCCCCCCAGTGTATGGTAATGACCTTGTGCGCGGCAAAGACGCTCTCCTCGACCTTATTCTAGCTAGGCTCCTCCGAGCCCTCCTCCCGACCAGGCCTGGCCTGTGTCCCCCTGTCCTTGCGGGCGCCGCAGGATCCAGCTTTAGCAAGAATCGCACTCAGTTGAGTGGGGATCCCCGGCTTTGCCCCCGGGGCACCGTCCCCACCCCCGTCTTTGGTGTCTCGGTGCTGGAATCCTGTTGCTCGGTGTAGGGAGACTCTCCCCGCCCTTGACCGCTGCTCTTGGTAGTTCCCAAGGCGGCCTGGAGCCCCGGGGGGCGGGCTCCCTCCCTGTCCCCCTAACGGCGATGCCCCTGCGCCAACCGTCTTGAACCAGGTCCAGCCAGGGCCAGAGGCTTCCGTCGTCACCAACGGAGGAGTCCGTCTAACCCCGCACGGCTCGGAGGGGCAGGTTACGGGTGAGGCTGGGATGGGGAGGGGTGAGAGGGCGGGGAGGCGGGGGCGCCCTCGGGAGGAGGCATCAGCGCCGCCCCTGGACGGTCCCCCGGTCTGGGCTGCAGGGCGTCCGTCCGTGCACCTGCTGGGGCGCGCCCCGGGCAAGACGACGCGCCCTCTGCGGGCCTGCGCGGGAGGCGGCGGAGCGGGAACCCGGAGGGCGCGACGCCGTCGCCTAGCGACCGGGGGCTGGGCCACGTGACGCGCCTCACGTGGTGGGGGCGGGGCGGGGCGGGGCGAGCAGGGCAGGAGGGGCGGGGCGAGCGGGGCAGGAGGGAGGGAGGGGCGAGCGGGGCAGGAGGGGCGGGGTGAGCGGGGTAGGAGGGGCGGGAGGGGTGAGCGGGGCAGGAGGGGCGGGGCGGAGGGCGGAGGGGCGGGGTGAGCGGGGTAGGAGGGGCGGGGCGGGCGGGGCGGAGGGGCGGGGCGAGCAGGGCAGGAGGGCGGGAGGGGCGAGCGAGGCAGGAGGGGCGGGGCGGAGGGCGGAGGGCGGAGGGGCGGGGTGAGCGGGGTAGGAGGGGCGGGGCGGGCGGGGCGGAGGGGCGGGGCGAGCAGGGCAGGAGGGCGGGAGGGGCGAGCGGGGCAGGAGGGGCGGGGCGGAGGGCGGAGGGGCGGGGTGAGCGGGGTAGGAGGGGCGGGAGGGGTGAGCGGGGCAGGAGGGGCCGGGCGAGCGGGGCGGAGGGGCGTAGCGAGCGGGGCAGGAGGGACGGGGCGAGCAGGGCAGGAGGGACGGGAGGGGTGAGCGGGGCGGGGGGGAGGGGCGAGCGGGGTGTAGGGGCGGGGCGAGCGGGGCAGGAGGGGCGGGGCGGACGGCGGAGGGGCCGGGCGAGCGGGGCAGGAGGGGCGGGAGGGGTGAGCCGGGCGTAGGGGCGGGGCCGCCAAGTTAGTCGCGGGAGTCGGAGCCCGGGAGCGGCCGCGGCGGCCGCGCAGGTGCCCTGGGCCGCGTCGGGATGGAGCTGCCCTCGGTGAACCTCAAGGTGGCGGCGGGCGGGGCCGCGTGGCGCGGGGTCGGGGCGGGCGCCGCTGTCCCCGGCGGGTGAGGCTGCGGGCCCAGAGCGGTGGCACGAGGGCTGCTGGGCGGGGGACGGCGAGCGGGGCAGGGCCCGGCTGCGAGGGGGAGGCGGCCGCCGCGGCCGAGGGCTCCGGGGAGGGGCCCGCGGGGGGCGGGCGGGCGGCGCGTTGCCCTTCCCCGGTGACCCCGCCGACCCCGCCTGGGCCTGCACGCCCCGAGCCCCCTGCAGGAGGCCGGGAGGGGCGCCGAGAGCCCCCGCGGGCCGGGCGGACACCTGCGCTCGGGGACCCCGGCTGACCCCGCCCGACCCCGCCCGCGGCCCGCAGGCCCGGAGCCGCCCCGCCTCGTCCCTGTGGGCGTCAGCGGGTTAACAAAACCCGCAGTTCCCGACACGTCGTTTCCAAGCCTGTAGCTCCAGCGCCCTTATTTCCTAAGAACCGGAACAACGGATAGAAGTTACTTAAAAGCAGAAAACCTCAACTCTGGGCCACTAGGAAGACGCTGCGAGGCTTCCTGGGGTGTCTTCATTTCCTGTGGCCTGTCCTCCGCCCCTCCAGATGCCAGCGGCTTCTTCTTTCTGTCGCCGCCCCTGGCCCCATGGGCTCCGCTCCCAGGCAGCTCCCGGGCAGCATTGGCCACCCAGGAAGGTGGGGAGCTTGGCCCAGACCTGCCATTCGGGGTGCGGGTCGCCCCCTCTGACGCTGTACCCAGGGACGCCCTCTTACTCACCAGTGACAAAGCATTTAGTCCCCGTGGTGTCCAGCATGGAAAGGGAGATATGGGGGACCAGGAAAGGACACGAGATCCGTGCTTGGGTTACTGGGGGGGCATCTGTGTTACGACTCCCCAGGGGCAGATTTTTCTCTAATCAGAAGCCTCCAGCCGGTGAGGTTCCCCGAGGGCAACCGAGGGGCGGGGGAATCAATATTCACCTCCGTGGGGGCAGCGGGGCGTCAGGCAGTGAGGAGTCCGCGCCCGCTGCTACCTTTTCTCCGATGTGAGATTCGCCTAAAGCCGTTGCCAGGGGAGCACCCGCTGAGGCACAGAGTTGCAGAAACTCATTCCTGGAGCGTCTGTGGCTCGCCAGGTTGTTCACTTGGTCACAGCCGCCTCCCGAGAAAGCTGACACTGTCACCTTCCTGACAGGTGAGCAAACTTCAGCTCGGGTCAGATGAGTAACCTGCCAGGGTCCCACAGGGATTAAGTGGCAGAGTCAGGCTTCGAGCCCACTGGGGTCAGACTTCAAGGCCATGTCCTTTCCTGGCCATAAGTGTATCCGAGGCAGGGTCTGGGACACCCTGACAGAGGGTTTATTAACCAACATTCGAAACTGAGTGTCCTGTATTTGTGTCGTTAAATCTGGGCATCCTGGGGGGGCGGGTGGTGGCTGATGACTCCTTTCTGTAGGGACTTCAGTGGGATGTTCTGAAGTCAGGTCCCCTCGGGGGCTGGGGAAATGCGCCCCTGTGGGCCTGCACCCCCTCCTTTCTTACGTTCTCCGGCAACTGGTTGAATGCCTGTCGTGCCCAGCCCAGCCAGAGTGGCCAGTGTGGTGCCGGCGAAAGCAACAGCTGCCCCAGGCCCTTCACACAAAGGGCCGTCCCTAACCGAGTCCCATCCGTGAGGCAGGTCCTGAGCCGGAGACGTGACATTGTAACAGGCTTAGAAAGGAATAGGCTTCGGTCTGGGAGATCTTTCCAGAAAAGGCGGGTGGGAGGAGGGTCCAGGAGGGTAGTGTGCACGCTTAAGGACTTCGGGAGCCGACTTCCTGATGGTAGTAGCGAGCAGGGCCATGCACGGGGCTGACCACCTGGCAGGCTATTATTGTGTGGTTTTTTGTTTTTTGTTTTTTTAAAGATTTTATCTATTTGTTTATGAGAGACACAGAGAGAGAGAGGCAGAGACACAGGCAGAGGGAGAAGCAGGCCACCTGCAGGGAGCCCGATGTGGGACTCAATCCCGGGACTCCGGGGTCAAGCCCTGGGCCGAAGGCAGACGCTGCACCGCTGAGCCCCCCAGGTGCCCTCTGTGTCCTGTGTTTGACGCCCCCCTCCACCGCCCTGGGCCCCAGGCTCCACAGAACAACCCCACGACACGGGCACGATGGGCCCTACTTTATGGAAGAGCAAACAGCAGTTCGAGGGCCCGGCGAGTTGCCCGGGGTGCCGGCTCCTGCCCCCCAGAGCCAGGCTGGGAAGCCCCGCCTGACTCTGCCGCCGCGGGAGGGTGCTGCCGTGGGCCTCTCAGCCCGGCCACCCTGGGGGCTGCCACCCCGTCCGCGGGCCGCTGGACCTTTACGCAGGACTAATGCAAACGGATTGCCTAGGAGGTGGGCCCGTCCCGCTCCGTTCAGCCCTGGGCCCTGTGTGGCAAGCGCGGGGCTGGGTCCTGCCCTCGGGCCCCGGCCTGCCCTTGGCCTGCCCTTGGCCTGCCCTTGGCCTGCCCTTCTGGCTCAGCCTCCTGCTTGCGCCGCCCTTCCCTTGCTCTTCCAGGCCCTGCGGCGCAGCGCACGCCTGCGGCTCCCGAGCTGTGTGACTCGCGGGGCCTCTTACCCTCCGGAGTGTCCATTTCCTCCCCGTAAGAAGAGGGTCAGAATAAACGCTCCGTCCTGGGGTGACAAGAGGACAATCCCGCTGTCCACGAGGGGGGTGGCGTTGCGTTTTTATTAGACCCGAGAGCCGTTCAGACGCCTGCACCGAGCGCCGTGTATCTGAGCATCGCCGTGTGGGCCGCGGGATGTCCCGCCGCCTCGGGGTTAAGAGCGTCGGTGCGCGCGCACACACACACACACACGCACGCACATGCACGCACACACATGCATGTTCGGTCGGGGCAGTGCAGACGCAGCGGTCCTGGTCGGGGGCGGGAGCTGTGTCGTTAGGGTGGTGCAGGAAGCCTGAGCCACGTGGGGACCCATGGTCAGTGCGTGGACACGCGGTGCCTGCGGGACCGTGTCTGTGCACAGGAGGCACCGCACTGGGACATGGGGAGGACAGGGTGGCCTCTGTTGCACAGAGAACGAACCCAGTGCACAGACACCCAGGGCTGCGGCCCCCGGACCGGACCCCAGGCGTCCAGGGCAGCACCCCACGACCCCGGCTGCCCTGGCTCCCCCCGCCCCCAGTCTCCTGGGGAACAGCCGGGCAGCCCCCAGGCCGAGCACTGTGTGAAGAGTCCTGAGCCCCCGGCTCTGCTCTTGCCCAGGCGCGTTGTCAGAGCCCAGTGCCTCCCTCCCCCGGTCTCAGGCGGTACCTGGGGATCCCTGGTGTCCCCCCCCGGTTACCAGAAACCTCTAGAGCAGCCAGCACGCGGCTCTTTGTGCTGAGACAAGTCGGGGGGCCCTCGTGGGTCGGGAGGGGCTGACCCACGTGGCTCGGTTTCTGCTGGGAGCTCTCCCAGACGTCGGGCCTCTGCAGGCCTGCGTGGCTGTGCCCTCCCTCCTCTTACAAAGATGGGGACACCTGGGGAGAGGAGACGTAGCGTTCTGGGGCTTTCTCCTCCCGAGGGCTGAGACACGATCCAAAGCTGCCAAGTTTCTTAACTATAAAACGAAAGTGATGTCACGTGGAGGGCACCCCGCGGCCCAGTTCCGGGTCGCTCTCTTCCCAAGACAGACGGCAGAGGTTTGGGCTTCGGGCAGGGGCCCACTGCGTATTCCAGGTCTTTCTAGCTCTTGGCAAAGTCTTTGTCTCGCAGGTGACACCACGATTGCCCCCGGCAGCTCGCGTCCCCGCAGGCTTGTGGGTCTCAGCCCTTCACCCTCCCTTCGTCACGCAGGCGCCGCGGGGCCCAGAAGCGCCCCGTGCTGGAGCCCCGCCGTGTGCGCGGTCTGGAGGTGGGAACCAGAGCGCCTGGAGATGGAGACGGTTCTGGAATAAAGGCCAACGAGGGGGGAGGCTCAGGTGTTGAGTCTTAGGCGGAAGGTGGTGATAGGAGCCCCTGCCCTGTGCTTCCTTCCCCGGGGTCCGCTCTTAGTGGGAAAGGCGGACGCCAGAACCACTGCGGCCGGTCACGTGCTGTGGCCTTGAGGCAGGCTCCCCTCTGTGGGCAGGGTTTCCTGTCAAGACTGGGGGGGCAGTGGTTGGCTCTTGAGATAAAGATCAGAAGTCTTCCCCACAAGCCCCAGCCCCCCCACCCCCGCTTCCTGTGTGCCCTCCACGGTCTCCTGTCCGGCCACCTTGGCGTCTTTCCAGTTTCCAGAGTGTTCCGTGCTGCCTTCTGCCACAGAGCCCTTGCAGGTACTGCCCCTTCTGCTTAAAATGCTCTCTTTTTTTTTTTTTTAAAGATTTTATTTATTTGATGGAGAGGGAGAGAGCACAGGCAGAGGGAGAGGGAGGCACAGATGCCCCAGTGACCTGGGAGCTGACACAGGCTCTGGCCGGACCCTGGGATCGTGACCCGACCCCTTAATCAGCTGAGCCCCCAGGTGCCCCGCGAAGTCTCTTCTTGACGCCCGCCTCGCTCACCGGCCTCGTAACCCCCCCGCACCCCCCCTTGTACAGGAGGCTCCTCTTCCTTTACTAGAATCTTCCTCGGAAAGACGGTCTCATTGGGGCAGCCGCTGGTGGCTTAGCACCGCCTTCAGCCCAGGGTGTGATCCTGGGGTCCCGGGATCGAGTCCCACGTCGGGCTCCTGCACGGAGCCTGCTTCTCCCTCTGCCTGTGTCTCTGCCTCTCTCTCTCTGCATCTCTCTGTATCTGTCATGGATAAATAAATAAAATCTTTAAAAAAAAACAAAAAAGAAAAAAAAAAGACGGTCTCGTTGGACCCCTCGCTCTGCGGTGATGATCTGCTCAGCAGGTGTCTCCCGCCACATGAGGTTCTGGGAGGGCCGCCCAGCCCCACATGTGCCCCGCTCACCGCTGGGTCCCCAGGCGGGTGCCAAGCAGATGCCAGGGGCGCCGGCTGACAGTCCAGATGTCTGAGACACGTAGCCCCATTTGGTCACGTCTCGTAAGCCTCTCGGGAGGACACCCTGGCACCTCAGCCTCCTCTGCCTCGGTGTCCCCATTTTGTAATGCAAGGAGCACACTGGGCCCCCAGAGGCCTGGCGGTCAGGGGCCACGGCCTCCTCCCCTGCACATGGCTCCTCCGCTCCCCGCACAGGATGGAGGGTGTGCGGCCCTCAGGACATGCCCGGAGCGCCACCCCGGCCCCCCGGTTGGACAGAGCGGCTTCCCCAGAGGCGGGCGCTGGGCCCCGGGGTGCAGCGGGACGTCCCGGCCGTCTGACCCGATTCCACCTCCCCCGCCTGCGGAGAGTGTGCGCGGTCGCCACCGGCTCAGGCAGCTCCCCTGGACCCTGGGAGCCTGGGCCACACTCGCCGCTGACTCCTAGGCCCACCGCCCGCCGTCCGGGGAGCCCGGGGCAGCCTCAGCTTCCTGAGTCTGGTTTTCCCGTCCATAGAAGGGGAGCGATCGTGGCATCTGTTCCAAAGGCTCGCGTGAGGGCTGGGCGCCGCTGGGTGCGCAGCAAGCGGGGCTCTTCTCGCAGGGCTCTTCCCTCCACGGCCACGGCTCCTTCCAGCAGGTGCCCTTCTGCCCTTTGCGGGGTCCGGAAGCCTGGGCCGTTCCCTGCACGGCCTCGCCCTGTGTGCCCCCTCCTGGGCTCTCGGCTTCCCCCCCAGCCCGACCCCCCAATCCCCTGAGTGACTCCTCCAAGGCCCCCCTCTACCACGGGGACCCCGAGGAAGCCCCCGTGGGGGTCCGGGGGCCCTGGCCCCCTGCTGGTCCAGGTCTGCTCTCTGCCCCCCTGCCCGGGCTCTGGCTCCTGCCTCCCCGTCTGTGCTCCCACCTGTGGCTCTCGCACACCTTGCCCCTCCCCTTTGCCAGGCTGGGCCCTGCTTGTCCCTTGGCACCCAGCGCCCTCCTCCTGAAGCTCCGCCCGCCGCCGGCAGCACCCTGCCCTCCCCATGGCATCTGCACCTCCTCCTCCACTTCCAAGCGGGGCCCTTGCCCTCACCAGCAGTGGAGACAAGTTCCACGAAGAGGGCTGTTATTTTAAACACATCCGGGATGGTGAAAGGGACGGGATAGCACAGAAATCTAGAAAAAAGTCGGGGGTTGTGTTTTGTTTCCTTAAACCGCAGCAAGTTACTTCCTTGCACAAAGCCCTCGGTGGCTTCCCTCCATGCACTTCAGATAAAATCCATGCTCCGCTGAGGCCCCAAGGCCTGCTCCTCCCGGGCCCCCCGCCGCCCTCCCCTGGCTCTTCCCCCGGCCCCCCGGTGCTCTCCCGCTCCTTGCACGCAGGTGGCCCCCCACCGTACCCCAGCTCTGCTGTGCCAAGAAAGCAGCCTCGGTGGATGGAGTCCCACGCACCCCCGCACCCCAGCCATTCCCGGTCCAGGCGTCCGCTGACGCCAGAGCCGATTGCCAGGTGCCCCCGAGGACCCCCCCCACCCTGCCTCTGGGAGCAGGAGGGGCTGTGGGCGTCTGCTGCTCCAGGGCACGCGGCAGCCCGGGCCTGGCCTCGCTCCTCGTCCTTCACCTGAGCCTGGTTCGCTCAGTGTGGCTGGTGGGTTTTTGTATTTCAACAGGTGTTTGCAAAGCTTGTTAGGCCCTATGCAGGGGCTTCCTGTGTTTCCTGGCTCCACAAGCCCCCCTCCCCGCCTCCCCGCCCCGGGGGGCGTCTCACTCAGTTCTCTCCTTCCTTCCCACAGATGATCCTGCTGGTTCACTGGCTGCTGACCGTCTGGTGAGTGACTCCGCAGGTGCCCGGTCCTGGGTCACGTATCTCCCGGGATCCTGTCCACGCGTCCCCTGGTCTTACCCGCGTGTCTCCTGGCCAGGTCTAAGACTAAACAGCCCCTCTGTCTAGAACGTCATCAGCAAGCCCCCCCGTGTTCCAAGACTGTCTGAGGGGCAGGCGGCTTCCAAAGGCCTTTGCCATCCCTGCCCCCCGTCGAGGCTTCAAGCCGTCATCGTCGGGGAGGTGGCCGGCCCAGGGCAGTCCCCACGGCTCAGACCCTCCTCCAGGCACTGCCCTTTGGGGCTCGGCTGACTCTGGTTCCTCCCCAGGCCTTCGTGTCTGGAGGGCGTGAGGTGCTAAAGCCAGGGGGCTGGTCTCGTGGGCAGCTGGACTCCCTGGGCCTAGAGCTCCTCGTGTCTGTGACCTCGGGTCAGTCATTGGGACTCCCTGCGTCGTTCTCTCACCCATAAGACGAGGGCATAACTGACCCGTGTAAGGTCACCGGGCGGTGAACGCACAGCTCCAGACACTAATAGGCACGATGGCTTACGGAGGGTGTCTGGGAGCAGCCACCGGGCCGAGCACCTGTGGGTGAGTCAAGGAGATGCTCACGACCCGAGGCGCAGGGCTGGACCCCTTTTCCCATATCGCAGTCCTGCCCAGAGACGGCCGACTCAGGATTCACACGCAGCTGAGCAGGGCCTGAGCAGGGCCTTACCGAGTGTCCCGCCCCCTGGGGCCTCGGTTTCCATCTGTAAGGACGGCACACCCCTCCCTATGGGGCTGGGGGTGGGGGGCGTGTCGTGCCATCCAGCCCCCGGGGCCTGCCGCCAAGGAGGGCCCGAGGGTGGCGGGCGACTCCACGATCGCCGTGGGGCTGCCGGGGCGACCTCGCTGTCCAGCCAGCGCTGGGAACCGTTGAGCTCCCGCGCCTCTGGCAGCCCCCCAAGTACGCTGCGAGTGTCGCACACGGTCACGGCGGATGACCTCGGGAAGCAGGGTCAGGACGTGGACTTCTCAGTCACACTCCCGGGCTTTGGGTTGTGGTCGGGCCGCACTCGCTCCTGAGGACCAGGAAGTCCGGTGACTTCTAAGGCTGCGGCGCCGCTCGCCTTCTGCTCTGAACTGCTGCGCGGCTCCCTAGGGCCGCTCCAGGGCCCGCGAGGCTGTGAAGGGGCGGCCCGGGCCGGGGCGAGTGTGGCTGGAGCGGCCTCTGCAGCGGCCCCTGAGCCCCCGTCCCGGCCGCAGCACCTGGGGGCTGTGCGGCCTGGGCCGAGGCACGTCATCTCCCCGTGGCCCAGCTTCCTCGTCTTCATTTTTTTTTTTTAAACATTTTATTTATTTGACCCAGAGTGAGCACAAGCAGGGGGAGCGGGAGAGGGAGAAGCAGGCTCTGTGCCCCGCAGGGAGCCTGACCTGGGGCTCGTTCCCAGGACCCCGGGATCGTGACCTGAGCCCAAAGCAGATGCTTCCCCAGCCGAGCCGCCCAGGCCCCTGGCTTCCTCCTGTTCAGAGCGAGGGTACTGCGCGCCCCGCTTTCTAGGGTCGTTACCATAAACGCGCATCCCTGAGTTCACGTAAAGCGCCTAAACGGGGCCAGGCGCCCCCGGGGGCTCTGGGTTAACTACTATTTTCGCTGGGTTGACGACCACCGAGGTAAACGCGTCGGTCGGCAGTCGGTGACGACACCCCGGGAACCACACGGGGCGGCACCGAGTGAGGAAGAGTCGAGGGGGCGCGTCACACCCGGCGGTCAGGGCGAGAGCGCGGCGTCCACGCGGGGCCGAGCCTCAAGCGGCACAGCAGGCCCCGCGTTCAGGGCGGCGCACGCAGGCGGCCGGCGGCGAGTCACGGGGCCCCTTGGGTCACGGGGCTCCTCGGGCCACGGGGCGGGTCTGTGTTTCATGGCACGTGGGCAGGAAGCTGTGGGAGACTCAGCAGACGAGGGGCGGCACCCGGTGACGTTAGTCGCTGCTGTTGAGGGAAGGGCCGGTGGGCAGGAGTGGGCGTCCGGGGCCCGCGGGGAGAGGCCCCGGTGGCGGGTCCTGGCGGGTGGGGGGCCGTGTGGCTGGAGGGGGCCAGAGCGGGGTCCCTTTGGGAAGCGAGGGCGACGGGGTTTGCTGCCGGTTCCAGCGCCCAGCTGGGCCGGAGGAGAGCGAGCGCCCCGGCCTCTTCACAGGGGCCCGGGACCCCGGAGCAGTGGCCTCGGGAAGGGGGGGCACCTGCAGGGTGGGCACCTGACGGGACCTCTTCCCACAGGGGCTGCATCACGTTCTCGGGGCCCTATCCCTGGGCCAACTTCACCGTCCTGGCCGTGGGCGTGTGGGCCGTGGCTCAGCGGGACTCCATCGATGCCATAAGTCTGGTGAGACAGGGGAAGTGGGAGGTGACCGGCCTGAGGGGCCGTGGCCCCCCATCCCATCCCATCCCACCCATCCCATCCCAATCCTGTCTCTTCCTGACGCCCCCACCTGCCCCCGATTCCCAGGTGTCTCACCCGGCCTGCCTGGCTCTGAGAGCCCAGAGTCCCTTGTGGCTGCCCCGACAGAAGCATGGGTGGGGTCCCCCAGGGGCCCCAGCGTCCCGCTCCTCGGGGGCGCTGGAGCACATGCCCAGTAACCCGCCTCCCCAAGGAGGGGTGCGGCCGGGAGCCCCACCAACGGGGAGCTCGTCTCCATCGTGAGGTCAGAGCAGATGCAGCCGTGCTGAACTCTGTCCCGGAGGCGCTCCCCCAGCCCCACTGCGCCCCGAGGGCCCGTCAGGGTGACTGCGGAGGAAGGAGCTCCCACTGGCAGAGACGGACCGGGGAACCCGAGGGACCTTCTATCCCAAAGGTTCTGGAACCGAGTCTTGTGCCCCATCCTGGCCTCAGGGACAGGGAAGAGCGGGAGTGGTGATGGGCTAGGCCCAGACCCGGGTCCACCCTGCGCTCGACCCTGTCGCCCTCGTTCGGGCGTCTCACCCGCGGCTCCTGCCCGCGGCCCGACCTGCCGTCCAGCACAGCCCGGGGCCACGGGAGCGCGGACGGAGCGCCCAGGCTGGCGCGTGTGGCAGCGGACGGCACAGGCCCGCGTGCCTCTGTCTTGCAGTTTCTGGGCGGCTTGGCGGCCACCGTCTTCCTGGACATCGTCCACCTCAGCGTCTTCTACCAGCGGACGGGCTTCTCGGACACGCAGCGCTTCGGCGCGGGCATGGCCATCCTCAGCCTGCTGCTCAAGCCCCTGTCCTGCTGCTTCGTCTACCACATGTACCGGGAGCGCGGCGGTGAGCACCTGCTGTATACGGGTGAGGCCGCCGCCCCCGGCCCCTCTGTCCCACCTGACCCGCAGCCCCTGCCCCAGCGAGCGGGCCTGGCCCCGGGGTGAGGGGTCCGAGGGTGGGGCCGGGGAGCGGGGCCCGGAATGCCGGGGAGCGGGAACGCAGGCTCCCGTGCTGCGGGCAGAGCGGGGGCGGGCCCAGACCCCGTGTCAGCCGGAGCTCGGATGCCGCGGGGTAGGCTCCTGCGGGGCGCCGGGCCTAGAGCCCCCCCCAGCAACATGCGGGCTCCGCGGCCAAGGGACGGGAGCTGCTGGCCTGGGCCACGGAGCCTCGGCCAGCAGGCACGGAACCGCGGGCGCTTTGTCTGGGGGCGTCCCGGCCACGTACCCTGGCCCGCCTGTGCCCCCACACTCCTCCTCGTGGTGCCTGGCCCATTTTCCTCTTCTCCTTCCCATGCTTCTCCCGTCCCTTCTCTCAGAGGCAGGGAGAGGGTAGGCGGTGGCCTTCCACTGTCCCCTCCCAAGGAGAGAGGCCCGATGGGCCTGCGACCCGCCCGCGGGAGCAGCTGGATCTGGGCAGCAGCGTCCTGTGGCCTCAGCATTGCCCTGGCCTGGCCCCCAGCTGGGGACGGTCAGGAACGTTCTTGCCGTGGGACAGATGAGGGAGTGGGCGACCAGAGCCCCTGGGACTTGTGCTGGGTCACAGGACGGTGTGCAGGGCAGGAGGGGAGCAAAGAGTATGGGCACACGGAGTCCGCGCCCCTGGCACCCTGGGCTCTGCGAGTGCCAGCTCTGGGCCTTCTGCAGAGTCACGTGGTGTCCACTGTGCGGGGAGGACCCTGCGGGCCCAGAGCAGAGAGCGCCGAGCGCGGGCTGCTCCGGGAAGGCCATCGCGGGGTGGCCAGGGCACTGGCTGCGGGCTCGCGCTGCCCTGGTGTAATGCCCTCGGCTTCAGGCTCCGCGCTCAGGGGCAGTCAGGCCCTCTCTTGGATCCTCAGGTTCCCCGTCTGTTAAGAGCACCTGCTCAAAAAATAAATAAAACAGATAAATAGATAGATGATAGATAAAAAGAACACCTGCTCTGTAGGGTTACGGGAGGACTAGCTGCGCACCGGCCAAAAGCTGGGGACTGTCACCCCCTTGGCGTCTCAGTGCCCTCCTGGTCGGGGGTGGATCTTGGTTGGGGCTCAGTGGAATGTCCCGAGTCCTCACCCTTCATCTTTCTCTTTCCCCTGTGACCCCCCAGGTTTCCTTGGGCCGTCACAGGAGCGCAGTGACTACCAGACGATTGAGTCACCAGAGGTGCCCGCGGACCCCTTTGTAGGCTCAGAGGGCAGGGGCCACTCCCCGCAAGGATACTGAGGCCAGCCGGCTTTGGCTGCAGCGCAGGGGCGAGGGTGGTGGAGCCCGGAGATGGCCCAGCGGCATCACCCCCCTTGCGCCGCGGGTGGCATCCCAGAGACGCTCCTGACCCCACGCCCCTGTCTTGGACTATGTTCCCCTGTCCCCAACCCCCGTCAGGTGCCCTGAGTGCTCACCCGTCCCAGGCTCCCTGCGGCCACCTCTCCCTTCGCTGGTCCGGGGCCGGGAACCTGGGGTCTCGTTACCTCCCGCAGCTGCCCCGTGCAGCCCCGTCCCAGCCTCGCCCGAGCCAGGCCCCACCTGTGGCTCCTGGCCTCCGAGCTGCCTGTGGGTCGCACTCAGCCCCGGAGCAGCCCGGCATGCGGTGGGGGTCCTGTGCTGCTCACTGCCTGGTGGCTTGCCACGTGGGGTCCTTGGGCTTGGGGGCAGCACCTGGGACCCACCACAGCCTCGGGCGGCCCTTCCTGAAGCCCGGCGTTGGCGTCGGGGCACGTGGCTACGTGCACTTTGAGCCTATAACCCCCAGCTGGGCCGTGCCTGGACCTGCCTGCGATTTCCTCTTTGAGTCCGCAGGGAACCGGGACTCAGCTGGCCTGTCTGCTGTGGGAGGACGTGGCCTCACGGGCAGCCGGGCCCACGCTGCGCCCCGCGTTGGCCCAGCGAAGGCCCAGCAGTGGAGGGCGCTGCGTGGTGTCAGCGGCCTCCGTGTGTCTGAGTCAGAGGGCTCGGGTACCGGCTTGAATCCCTCTCTGCCGCTTCTGGCCACGTGCCTCGAGCGACTTCACGCCTCCGACCTCAGTGTCTTCTGGAAAGGAGCTAATAATGCTGCCGGGGTGGTGATGCTGGGGAAGCGTGCAGTGCCCGGCCCTTGGAAAGCTCCCGAAATGGCGGCACAGTTGGTGGGCTGCTCCTTGATCCTGGGGTGCTGTGGGGTCCGTAGGTGGGAGGTGACCTCTTCTGGGCAGACCCTGTGTCTGGCCGTCGCGGGGACGGGACTAGCACTCGCCCAGAGCGTCCCACAGCCAGGCTCCTACCCTGTGTCGACCGGCCCGAGTGCCTGTGCTCTCCCAGGCCGGCCCGCCTGTCCCCGGCACGTCCCCCACGCCCCGTGTCCATCCATCCGAGGGCGCTCAGGACCTGCTGCTGCTGAGCCAGGGCTGCGGGGCTGAATCTGGAGCCTGCTCTCAGGGGACAGACCTCAGGAGTCTCTGTCAGGAGGCAGGAGCCCCACAAGGGACCTGTGGGGAGGGACCCGCACTCGGCACCCAGGGACACCGAGCGGGGGCAGCTTCACCGTCAGGCGGGTGAATAGATAATCCGCGGTACGTGCACTCTGTGGATGTGGCTCAGCAGGCCGCGCGTGTGAATAAACCACACCTGTTTCTGTTGACGTCGGTCCCCCCGTGTGAGCAGATTGCAGAGTGGCCCCTGCGACGTGTTAGCATGAACTTGAAACCCGCCAAGCGAGCCCGTGTGTCGTTCGTGAGCGAGTGGGTGGTGAACTAGAGAAGTGTGGGCTAGAAGGGAGGACCCTGCAAGCTCGTGGTCGGGGCAGCCTTGGGGGGCGGAGGTGTGGCCTCCAGGCAAGGGACTGACCCCAAGTCCTGGGTCCTTTGCTTACACCAGCCCCTGGCACATGGCAGGCTTGCGCCGCACATGCCCCTGTGCGTATGTTGTGAATGTATCAGGTTTTCAAGGGGAATGACAAGGTGAGGGGGACACAGTGGGGGGGCCGCTAACTGCCTGCGTCAAGCAGCGGGAAGAGTATATTCAGAGACTCTGGGTCCTCATAGTCCCAGATCTTCAAATCAGACCAGATCTTTACGAGGGGTGCAGAGAGGGCCCCTGTCTTAGGTCGTGCAGAGAGGGCCCCTGTCTTAGGTCGGGGTCCCCAAAAGCAGACCCTGAATGCAGTGTCTGGCTTGAGGCGAAGCAGGGGAGCTGGGCTTTCTGGTCATTGGCCGGGGGCTGCTCCGGCTTCGGGGGACGGCGACTGAACCTCCCAGCTACACTGGCTCCCCGAACCCGCAGGCCAAGTGGCCCCGGGAACCGGACGGCTGGCCTGCAAGAGCAGGGCCCTGATCCGAGGCCCAGGGACAGCGAGGGCCCCCAGTGGGGTGCCCCCTCTCCAAACAGCAGGTCTCCTAACTGACATTCTAGCATTCGTTCAACAAGCAACCAAGAGCCTGTGGGAGCTGGGAGTCCTCTAGCTGCTGGGGCTGCCAACATCAGGGGGAAAAAAGCCCCAAGTACCAGGCGATTCCCTTTGATGTGAGAGCTTCCAGGCAGGGGAACAGCTCGCGGGAAGGCTTGAGCATGTGTGTGCCTGCCCAGCCTGTTTCCGGGCACAGTCAGGAGGCCGGCGTGGCTGGAACCAAGGGAGGGAGGAAAAAATGAGGTCAGAAGGGCAGCAGGGACCCGGTAGCAAAGGGTTAGGAGGGCATGTGGGGACTTTGGCCTGTTCTGAGTGCGCTGGGGCCGCTGGAGGGCTTGGCGGTCTGACCTACACTCTGAAAGGACCCTGTTGGCTCGGGCGGGCGGGGAGAGTGGGGTGCTGCTGGCCACATTGAACAGAACACCACGCACCCGTTCTCGGTCCCAGGGAGGGACATCCGAGTCCTGCCCACTGCATCCTGGAGGTCGGGACACCGAGGGCAGCAGGGCAGGCGCGCCCTGGACGGACCACGCTCTACTCGAAAGGAGAAGACCAGCCTCGGTGGGACAGGGTGGGGGGGGTGTCAGTCCCCCCTGGCCAGCAGCAACCCCCGCGCCCTTACTCTCACCCCTCCCCGGCCCCGGTGGGAGGACGCTCCCCTCCCCGAGGACAGGCGCAGCAGTGGTGTGGGCCGGGGGCCACATGACACGCATGCTTGAGCAGAACAAAAGAGCAAACCTTGGACTTGAAACAGTAAGATATTCCCACACGGGTGACAAGGTCAGCTCCGCCTGCGTGGGCTCTGCATCTCTGGGTAAGGAAGTGTTCCAGCCTCAAGGCCCCATTGTCACCCGGCGAGTGGGATGCAGCCAGCTTGCAAGAGGCGGCCTTTCCCAACAGGGCAGCCCTTGGGTGTGTTTTGGAGGCAGAGCGGCAGGATTCACTCGTGGCCGGGGTGTAAGAAGGAGAAGGCCTGGGGCCCGAGCAGCTCGGAGCTCCAGCTGCCCCCGGCTGGGGGCGGGCGGCAGGAAGGCCGGGTCCAGGGAAGGGCCAGACAGGAATGGAGCTTCCAACCGACCGTCTCAACAGCGAGCTCTTCCAAAAAGGCCAGCTCTTGTAGACTCTTTTTTTTAAAATATTTCTTTATTCATGAGAGACACGGGCAGAGGGAGAAGCAGGCTCCCTGCGGGAAGCCCGACGCGGGACTCAACCACTGAGCACCCCGGCGTCCCTGTAGACTCTTGCCAGCACTCTGCATTTTAGTCTGTAGCGTCTGCCACTCTGGACTCTCGACCGCAGGCTGCCAACTCCTCTTGCCTCGGGTCTCCTGCTGGTGAGGGCTGAAGCCACCTGTCCGGTTCCCAACTCTTGTGTTTCTTGTTTTCACAAAGCTGAGCTTTCCAGATGAAGGAGCTGGAGATAAGCCCTGGTCCCGGGAGAGGTCACTGTCCTGTCCTGTTGGCCGGAACTGGACCAGAGCCAGCCGTCCCCGCAGGGGCCCCCGCCTTAGGCTCATCCTGCCTCAAGTCTCCAGAACAGCCTGGAAATTCCAGCTCTCCCCGCCTCCCCCTCCAAAACGGCCCTAGAGCCAGAAAGCTTTGGTCAAATCTCCACTGCCCCCCGTGACCGGCTGTACGAGACACAGGACAGCCCCTTCCCTCACCGTGACTCGGTTTCCTCATCTGAGAAGTGGGGATTGTCCCTGCCTGGCCCCGGGACGAGTGAGATCTGAAAATGTGTGACATCAGCGTTTCTCGTTGTGCTGTGACCGTTAATCATTGAGAGAGGGAGGGGGTGACGAGCGTAGGGGAGGAGAGAGCTTTCCTCCGTCCTCCGAGGGTCCCTGGCTGGGTCTGAAAGTTAAACTGACAAACACGAACAGGAGAAAAGCATGTGCGTTTTCTCGAACTTTCCCACGTACATGAGAACCTTCACAACAGAAGGACGTTTTCATGCCTTTCACACAACGAGACGATGAACACGCGAAGAATTGAGAGGTGGGGCCCGGGCTGGGGTAGTGAAGGTGACGCAGCAGGAAGACCAGGGTTAGTCTAGCGAGGTTGGTTTAGGCAGATCTCTCGGAGAGGAAGCCCCGTCTCTGGTGATAAGGATGTCCTCTCTCCCCGGCACACGGAGAATACCTTTCACGTAGGGATTTAGGGCTTGTTTTAGGGAGGTTCAGGGGACGGGGGCAGAGTGACTTTCTTGCTTCAGGCATTTTTTTTCCCCAAAAGCTTAGGGTAAGATGTTCAACACGCCACAGTGCCAGGCCTTGGGGGTAGCATGTCCTGAGCCCATCAGTCTGTCTGACCATCCACTCATTTATTCATTCATGATCAATTCCGTAATAATTTATCGAGTGCTTTCTACAAGTTTTGAAAAAATTATAAAACAGAGGTTTTCCTCACTGGCAACAGCAGAGCCCTGAGGGTCCAGTTCTCCGGGTAGTTGAGGGCTCACGTTCATACCTATTAATGTAGAGACTGTTGACAGAGTCAACAGGTTATTATAAAACATTACCATGTCAATGATCTTTTTTTTTTTAAGATTTTACTTATTCATGAGACACACAGAGAGAGGCAGAGACACAGGCAGAGGGAGAAGCAGGCTCCATGCAGGGAGCCCGACGTGGGACTCGATCCCAGGACCCTGGGGTCATGCCCTGAGCCCAAGGCAGATGCTCCACCCAGGTGCCCCCATATCAAAAATCTACACTCAGATTCACAAACTTGAACTCAAGGGGAGCTTCAAGCTCCCACAGCCCAGAAGTTTGAAAGTTTTAATTTCAAAACCTTGATTAAAAAAGAAATCTTGGCCAAGGAATAAGACAGAGCAGGTCTGGCAGAGCACACCAGCACCACCACCGCTGCCGCCACTCTGAGGTAGGGCACAACTGTTCTACATCCACCTTGTTTCATAGCTCAGGACACAGGCCCACAAACAGGAGACTTGGCCGAGGGGTACATGGAGACTTCTTGATTTTAGGGCCGGAATGTGCCAATGTGGAGATTAGGAAGCCAAGTAGAATTTAAAAGGAAATAAATAGAACTTCCACAAATAAATAGGAAAAAAAAAAAAAGGATTGTTGACATGGTAATGTTCTATAATAACCCGTTGACTCTATTATTTCCAGAAATAATAGAACAGTTAGAGACTCAATGGATGGGTTAATTCAAAGAATAGAAACACCAGAAGAATAGTAGCCTTGAAGATATATTCAAAGAAATTGCTCAGAATATACCAAAAAGCACAAATAAGAGAGGTTAGTAAAGAAACAAAGGATAGCAGGACAAGATCCAACATAACTCTCTTGGAGTTCGGAAGGAGCCCCTGGGAGAGAGGCAATAGTCAAAGGAATAATGGCAGAGAATTTTCCGGAACAGACAAGACACCAAATGCAGATTTGGGAAGCCAAACAATCCCCGCACGTAAGAAATCCACATCGGTAGTCATCCTGGTGGCCCTTTGTTCAGAGTTGCTTAATCTTGGACACCTGGAAGCAATCTGGCACTGCTTTATAACAAACATAGAATGAGTGGTTCAGGACACCAAACATGAACATTAAGATCCCGAGAGCGGAGGCGGCTGACTGGCTACTTTTGATCTCAAGGTCATGAGTTTAAGCCTCGTGTCGGACTCTAGAGATTACTTAAAAAAAATTTTTTTTTTAATTTAAAAATTAAATTTAAAAAATCCCAAAAGCAACCGGGTAGAAAAGATGTTGTCCTAAAAGAAATGACAATTACATGGGCAACCGATGTCTCAACAGCAACAAAAGGAGTCAGAAGACAGGGGACTGGTATCTTCAGAGTGGTGCGAAAGCAGCTGTGTGCTAGGAGTTATCTTTCGGGAATGAGGAAAATAAAGGCCTATTCAGAGAAATGACAACAGAGTTTGTCACCAACAGATCTTTGATACAGAAACATCTGAAGAATCTTCCGAAGGCATTTTTCCACAAGGAAGGGCTGACATACACAAAGGAAACAGTAAACACGATTTAATGATCAAAACAGTCCTGGTACACGGCGGGAGGAGCTGGCCAGGCACAAAGTGTGATAAAGTCCTTTTCTGTCTGCAAGGAGGGTAAACACTGGATTAACTTCAGATTCTGCCAAATTAGTGTCTCAGAGAACCACTGAAAGAATAGAGGTGGAATGTGCAACTTCCAGGACAGTGTTGGGCCTGTGGGGGAGAGAGAGCCTTGATCAACTCCCCTGTTGTGGTGGCGGTTGTTTGATCAATTCTTAAAAAGTCGAGAAAGGAGAAAAAAAGAAACATGAAGTTGGACCATTAGCAAACACAAAAATAAGATGGTTTTTGTATATACACGTCACGATCATACCTTTGCAAATGACTTCCTAGAAACTCCCAGCTCTGCTTGTGTTTATAAAAGACACACCTAAGATACACAGACACAGGAGGGCTGCCCGTGCAAGAATGAAAGAACGTCAGGCAGGCGGGGGTGCCAGACCGGCTCAGTTAGTGGATCACGCCGCGCTTGATCTCCGTGACCTGAGTTCGAGCCCCGCGTTGGGTGTGGCGTTTACCTAAAAATAAATCTTTTTTAAAAAAAAGAAGTCCGAACAGGCAAATGATGACCCAAGAGAGCTGGTGTAGCCGCATTAGTAAGAATCAGGCCAACTCGCCTTCAAGGCATCAAGTATTACTTGAGATAAAAGAGCACCAAGATCCGAGGAACGGAAGGGGCGGGCGGTAGACGAGATCTGGGAGACGTTAGACCCACAGACTCGGGCAGGAGGTAACAGTTGCTCCTCCTTCCAGAACTGCTTCTCTTTTAGGATGCTCTTCGGCAGTTACTTGGTAAAGGCTCGCCTCAAACCGGTGAGACGGCAGAGGAGGCGATACCACCCCCGCGGCTGCAGATGAGAAGCTGAGTGAGGGTCCTAGGAGTTAGGGACCGGCCTTAGGGCACAAGCAGCAGAACGATGGCCTTACGGGTCCTCTGACCCGGGGCCAAGTGCCCTTTCCTGTCTCAGTTGGAACCGGGAAAGCGACGGATCTGGACAGAGGGTAGAAAGGCAGGCTCCATGGGAGCAGCATGGCAAAGGCCTGGCAGGTGGGCACGCCTGGCCCACCCCCGGGCTCTGGGACACGGGAGGAGCGGGCGCGGGGGACTCCGGGCCGTTTCAGGGGGACCCGGCGGCCGGCAGCGTCTCCCGTCTCGCAAGGGCAGCCCTTGCCCCAGGCCGCGCTTCGCCACCGGATGCGCAGCGGGGCCGGGACCCTCGGGGAGGCCCTGGCGCTCGGCTGGTCGCCCCATCGCGCCCCGGGGCCCCCGCCTCGAGCCCCCGCCGCGAGCCCCCGCGTGCACCTGCAGGCTCCGTGGTTCCCCGGCGCCCCTCCCCCGCCGGGTCGTTAGCCTCCGCGGACGCTCAAGCCCCAGGGGGTGAAGGAGGCCCCGAGGGAGGCCAATGGACGCAGGAGCCGGTCCAGGAGGCCAGGAACACCGCCCCCGTTCTTGGGTGGGAAGACGGGGAGGCTCTGAGGTCCTTAGCTGGGCGGGGGGGCAGACGGGGGGGGGGGGAGGAGCACTCAGCTGGCAGGTGCGTGGGGGGGGAGGGCAGGCTCTGAGGTCCTTAGCTGGGGGGGGCGGGGGGGGGGCAGACAGGGCGGGGAGAGGAGCACTCTGCCTGGTGGGGGAGGGCAGGCTCTGAGGTCCTTAGCTGGGGGGGAGGCAGACGGCGGGGGGGGGGGGGGGGAGGAGCACTCAGCTGGCAGGTGCTTGGGGGGGAAGGGCAGGCTCTGAGGTCCTTAGCTGGGGGGGAGGCAGACGGCGGGGGGGGGGGGGTGGGAGGAGCACTCAGCTGGCAGGTGCGTGGGGGGGAAGGGCAGGCTCTGAGGTCCTTAGCTGGGGGAGCGGGGGGGGGGGGGGGGGCAGACAGGGCGGGGAGAGGAGCACTGAGCCGGGAGGCACAGGGCAGGAAGGGATCCCGCGGGGGCAGGGGTCAGGGGTCCTCCCGGCTCCCTCGGAAAGAGGTGGGGGCAGGGCGGTCCTGGTTCTGAGCATGCGCCTGGAGCTGGGCCTGGGGCCTGGGCGCCTCGGCAGCCCCTGCTGGGCAGGTGGCCCCGTGGAGTCCCAGGGCCTCGTCTCTAAAACAAGGGACCCAGGGCTTGGGGCTGCGGTGCGGATTTGACGGGCACGTCCGACGGCTCTTTGCGCGCAGGGTGGAAGCAAAGAGGCTGGGCCCGGCGGAGGGGGTCGGGGGACTGGGTCGCAGCCCCGCGGGGAAGCAGCCCCGCTGCATTGGCCTGTTGGGGGAGAAAAGTCCTGCAGGATAAGAGAGGACAGAGTGGGGATGATGTGATCCCTGTGCGGTTCAGGAGCCGACCGTCGAACACTGGAGAAAGAATTCTTTTTTTTTTTTAAGATTTTATTTAATTAATTTATTTATTTATTTATTTATTTATTTATTTATTTATTTATTCATGAGAAACAGAGAGAGGCCGAGACAGGGGCAGAGGGAGAAGCAGGCGCCATGCAGGGAGCCCGACGTGGGACTTGATCCCCTGACCCCAGGGTCACACCTGAGCCAAAGGCAAATGCTCAACACCCAGGTGTCCCTGGAGAAAGAATTCTTGAGATGTTATCAGTGCAAAAAAACAAAACAAAACAAAAACGGGGGGTGGTTTTATTAAAGCACAGGGACGGGACTCATGGGCAGAAAGAGCTGCACCAGGATTGTGAGGAGTGGCTGATGATGGACTTTTACCTCTGTGGAGGGCCGGGCCGGGGGAGAGGGGGTAGAGGCGACTGTTTGTCGGGAATTGTGGCTGAGAGAAACGTCTGCAGGACCTTGGAGGTCTGGCTGTTGTACGTCTGTGATGCAACATCACCATGAGTTGCTTGAGGAACGTCACCCTCTGTCTCACATACTCAGCGGCAGGCTGCAAGCAGTAAAGAGATTTATTTATTTTATTTATTTTTAAAGATTTTATTTATTTATTCATGAGAGACACACAGAGAGAGAGGCAGAGACCCAGGCAGAGGGAGAAGCAGGCCCCATCCAGGGAGCCCGATGCGGGACTCGATCCCGGGACTCCAGGACCAGCCCCGGCCCAAAGGCAGGCGCTAAACCGCTGAGCCACCCAGGGATCCCCCTGTAACCTTTTCTAGTCAGAGTTGTTTCCTTTATTTCCATCAGTCTCAATTACATTTAGCAAGACTTTAACCCTCAGGAACTTTAGTCTTCACCAATTGTGAACTACACCAGAATTCTCTAGATGGCAAATTTGTGCATACTTTTCAGAATTTTAAAAACATGTTTTGCCGAAGTACAATCTTTCAGTAAAGCACAAAGCATGTTTACCAACAGACCCAAGTATCCTCAGCTTCTCTGCAATATGAAGCCAAAAGCACAAACCAGCGTCCAGTAATCATTGCTTTAGTATTTTCTCTCATTTGGAAAAGACCTCGATGTCCAGGGCATTCAATCCCATTTCTCATCCAAATGAACCTTTAAAGCTTCAGGTTGCCAGAGACTTTTTTTTTTAAACTTTATTTTTTTATTTATGATAGTCACAGAGAGAGAGAGAGAGAGAGGCAGAGACATAGGCGGGAGAAGCAGGCTCCATGCACCGGGAGCCCAACGTGGGATTCGATCCTGGATCTCCAGGATCGCGCCCTGGGCCAAAGGCAGGCGCTAAACCTGCTTCGCCACCCAGGGTTCCCTAGGTTGCCAGAGACTTTGAAAGCGATCCTAACGATTACCCATGAAACCCTTGAGACAGACAAAATCAACCATCATTTTAAGTCCTCTTTTTGCTGACAGATTGGAACAGAGGTCACGAGCTTATTTGACTTTTTGTAAACCTTAGCAGGATAGAAGTCTTAGGTTTAGTGCTGACACCTGTAAAGGCACGTCTTCATCCACTCAGCAAACTTAAATTGAGTTTAAATATCAAATATGTTCCTCCTGGGTCCACTTCAAAGTCAGTTTGTTCTCCATTGTCAGGGTCTACGTGGGGCCGTGGCGGGAAATCTGAAGGGGGCGGTGTAAGTCCAAGGGCTGGGGTGCTCCTCGCTCCCGGACAGCGAGAGAAGGGGCAGGAGCCAGGGAGGTGGAGGCGCCAGGAGGGCACGGGAGCCAGGTGGTCCCCGAGGTGGTGCAGAACCAGGGGGAACGGGAGAGGGCAGGAGAGGAGCCCCCAAGGCGCCTCCAGGAGGGTTGGCGGTGGACGAAAGCCCAGGGGGCAGGGAAAGAGGATTTCCGGGCCTGAAGCCCCTCAGCCTGGACGGACGAAATGACAGATTTTCTTTCCACCAACAAGTGGAAACAGGCGGTCCATGTCGGGCCGGAGAAGACAGAGAACAA
This sequence comes from Canis lupus dingo, assembly GCF_003254725.2. Classification (NCBI taxonomy): domain Eukaryota; kingdom Metazoa; phylum Chordata; class Mammalia; order Carnivora; family Canidae; genus Canis; species Canis lupus. Next base: position 83,117,676 of record NC_064244.1, on the reverse strand, counting down.
AAGGGATTTTGGCAGCTGCTTGGGAATATTGGTGAAGGCCCCATCCCAAGATGATTGGCTCCAATGATCAGAGCCACTGACCCAGGAAATGAAGGGGGGAGAGGCCCCCACACACCGCTGGAGGGATCTGGGACCGTCAGGAGCAACGGTGAGGCAGCGTCCCCTTCGTCAGCAACCGCCCGTGTTTCCTCCAGCAAACTGGGTTTGGTCGGAGGAAGCCTGTTTAGACGACATCATCCCGTGTGTCAGGAGACTGGCCAGTCTAGGAAACCAAACACATTCTACGAGGCCCGCAGCTCGGAGCCCTGACTGAGGGCCAGGAAGGCCTGGCCACCGGGTTCCTCCATCCGCTCACCCTGTGTCCTGCAGAAGAGACCTGCCAGATTGATTGTGTCGAAGCTCAGGGTCCCATTAACGGACCGTTTTCCCTTGTCTCCTAAGGAGAGGCCACGCAGTGTTCCGGAACACCGCTCCTTTCTTAAATCTTGCAATCCCAATTGTTTCCAGTGGGTAAAAGGGCTTCCCAAGGGAGGGTCCTTGGGAACTGAAAAAGAAGCCTAGAAGGCCTGTTACCAAGAACCCTCCACCCCCCGCCACTCCCTGGTGGCATCCCACATAGGATGTATCCGAGGCGCCTGGTGTCAAAGCGACCCCAAAGTGTCCCTCTAACAAAATTGCTATGATCCCTGCCCTGTAGGAGGGATGCTGGCGCCCCCCACCCTGCTTCCCCATTGCATCTGAGGCTACAAATGGGTCTTCACCTTGCCATGCTGTGCCACAAAGAACCCGCCATTTTTAACCCGTGGAACATGCTAGAAAAGTTTTACAAGAGGAAATTAGCCAATGTAACTGAAGTGCTAGAGGATGTTGAGAGAAAACGGTAAAGATAGGAATCCATGTGGTTTAAGCGACATCCCAACACATCTAGTCCCTATAGCCAACTTCCCTAGGAAATGGTCCCGGCCGGGGGTTAATTCAATCAGGTGCTGCTTTCAGCTGGCTCCCGGGGGAGTTCTCACAGCCAGAAGTGGCTGGGCCTGGGATGTGGAGGGGATCACTGAGCCCCGGTGAGGAGGAAACCTCACATGGGAGTCTTAAGATTGGCTGCTGTGCTGGTCCCTGAGGTGGCTGTCCTGTGCCCAAGACAGACAACTGTGTATAAGAGTAGGAATAAAGGAGGAGCACTGGGGGGCTCAGTCGGTTGGGCATTTGCCTTCGCTCTGGTCACGATCTCTTGGTCCTGGGATCGAGCCCCATGTCGGGCTCTCTGCTTGGTGGGGAGCCTGCTTCTCCTTCTCCCTTTGTGTGTGTTCTCTCCCTCTTTCAAATAAATAAATAAATCTTTGAAGAATAGGAATAAAGAGGGACGCCAGGATGCCTCTCTTTGAGCACCCGCGAGATCGAGCCCTGACTCAGGCTCCTTGCTCTGTCTGCTTGAGAGTCTCTCCTTTGCCCTCAGCCCCTCCCTCTCATGCTCTCTCTCTCTCTCTCTCTCTCTCTCTCCTAAAATGAATTTTAAAAATCTTAAAAAGAGGGCAGCCCGGGTGGCTCAGGGGTTGAGCGCCTGCCTTTGGCCCAGGGCATGACCCTGGGGTCCCGGGATTGAGTCCCACATCAGGCTCCCTGCATGGAGCCTGCTTCTCCCTCTGCCTGGGTCTCTGCCTCTCTCTCTCTGTCTGTGTCTATCATGAGTAAATAAATATAATCTAAAAATAAAAATAGGAATAAAGAGAAGGCATCAAGTTTCTGGGTCTTGTTACCACTCTGGCCAGGGGTGTAGCTTCCAGCCGGAAGGCAGGCTCTCTCCTCGGCGGAGGACGGCCCTGGGCTGGAGGATTGCCTCCTGAGCAATCAACAGGAAAGTGTTCCAGGAAGACCGTCCTCCTTGAAAAGCCCCTGAAATGAAAGTAAAAAAAGAGAAAATACCAAGTTGGCACCGAGACTCAGGGTGGAGATGAGATGACTCAGGCCCCACGCTGGGCACCAGAATGACGTGATTGGATATATGGTTTGGGAGCAAACAGTCAAGAGAGAATTCTTGGGATATTTTTGGTGCAAAAAGGTGGTTTTATTAAAGCACAGGGACAGGACTCATGGGCAGGAAGAGCTGCACCGGGATTGTGAGGAGTGGCTGATGACGGACTTTTACGTTTGCGGAGGGACAGGGGTAGAGACGGTGTCAGTGTGTCGGGAATTGTCGCTGAGATGTTGGTCCTCCGACGTCTGCAGGACCTTGGAGGTCTGGCTGTTGGACGTCTGTGATGCAGCATCACCATGAGGGCAGCCGGGCCTTCCTACAGGAACGTCCTATTGCCCGGCTCAGGTATTCCTCGGGGGCTGCAGGATGGAGACTCGGATGAAGCTACGTTTCTCTGGCTTCTGTTGTACTCCTCAGGGAGCTGCCACGTCGGGGACAACGGTCGGGGAAGGGCTCGGTGCCAGGGTCGAGGCAGGCCTGGAAGGAGAGAGCGAGAGCGAGAGGCCCCGGGCACAGGGAACGGCGCAAGGGAGGGACTCGGGGTGAGGTCACGAGCTAACTGGGGGCCAGGTAGCACAGGACAGGGGTCAGCAAACATCCCTAAAGGCCAAGGAGCACATGTCTAGGCCTCGAGGTCCAGGAGGTTTCTGTTCCAACTTCTCTGGCCCCTGGTACCTAGAGAGTAGCCAGGCCAAGCCATGGGGGGCGCCCGGGGGCTCGATAGGTGGAGCGCGGGGCGTGATCTCAGGGTCCTGGGGTCTCAGGATCCTGGGATCGAGCCCCACGTCGGGCTCCCTGCTCAGCAGCGGGGACTCTGCTTCTCCCTCTCTCCCCTACTCATGCTCCGTCTCTGTCTTTCTCAAATAAATAATCTTTAAAAAAGCAAGCAAGCAAGCAACAAGGCCATAATCCCTAGCTGGGGCTGTGTTCCAACATAACTTCCCTTACATAACAGGCCCCGCTATTGGGCCTTCAGGCGAGCTCGGAAGAGCAGGGACGAAGCCGGTGGGCAGGAGGGGAGGGCAGGAAGACCCAGTCAAAACCCAAACTGAATAAAACAAAGCAGAGAGTCAGGCTCATTGCCAGGCTCTCCGCTCAGGGCTGCGGGCGATGCCTTCCCACTGCTCGCAGGTAAGGAAGGGGTTTTTATGGGATAAATATGGAAGTTATCTGGCTTTTGTTGCCGGTTGGTCACCTAATGGTCTTTCTTACTTGGATCGAGGGAGCTGATTCAAGGGACTTGAGGGGAGGGAGGAAGCGCAGAGAGAGCAGACCGGCTTGGTGCTTGGGGTTTGCCCGGGGCCCTGTGCTGATTTCTGAAAAAATTCCCCTGTAAATTCCCCTAAGTTTAGGCTAAACGTCCTTTATGCACCTGCACTGAGCATCTCCGTTCTGCCCTTGACAGAAGGGACTCCATTTTAGTTTGGTTCGACATCCAAGAAGGGGGCATCCTGGAGCCAGGGAGGCGGGGTTCCCCAGGGGACCAGCGAGTGACCACCGTCCCAGTGCTGCCGCTGCCCCAGGGGTGGCCGGGGTGGGGGTAGCATCTCGGGGATCACCGGGAGGGAGGAAGGCAGCTCTGGGCAGGTGGGGGCGGGGGGAGCCAATTGCAGTGAGGTCAGCGGAGGTGGGGATGGGAGAGGAACTGGGATTTGAGTGTGGGGACAGTGGGAGAGGCGGCCAGGGACCTAGAGGCTCAGGAAGGCTGGTGCTGGGTTTTCTGGGTGGCGGGTCTTGCTTTCCGTCTTTTAAAGCTGGAAGAAACAACCACCTGCTTAAGTGCTCATGGGAATGATTCAGTAAAGAAGAGGGAAGTTTTGATGGGGGGAGGGGTGGTTTCTGGAGCAGGGACGTTTGGGGAGCAGGGACGTCGGAGCGTGTGTCCCACCCCCGGGCTCTGCACCCCGGTTCAGGCCTAAGTCTGCGGTGGGGCTATGGGGTCAGAGGTGCCTTTCCTGACTCACAGAAGGACCCCTCGGAGATTGTGGTGGCCCTGAGATGGCGCCCGGAGTGCAGGGGGGTGGTCAGGCTGGGAATGGGACCACAGGACGGGGGAAGGGCCAGGAGGCTCCGCCTGGAAGCTGGCCGGTAGAGAATGCCTTTCTCTTCTGATTTTGCCCTATTTTGTGAGTCTGCTGGAGGGGGGGCGGGGAGGGGAGAAAGGGTGGCCCGGGTTTGAGGACAGGCCAGGAAGTGTGACCTGGCCTCTACGAGGGAGGGGAAAGGGAGTAGAGTCTGATTCTCCAGCAGCCTGTGCGCCCACTTGGGATCGAAGGTGGTCACTTGGAGCGAGGTCGTCGGTCGGTGCAGCAGGAGGGTGAAAACCACTCATCAGCTGTGTGCAGAGAGAGCAGGGGTGCGGGGCCAGGGCCGGGGTGTGCCAAAGGGCGCTTACACACCCGCCCGACGGTTAAACTGTGGGAGGAGGGTGAGCCAGCAGCGGTGAGGGGCAGTCAGAGGGTGGCAGGACCCGAGCGGGGGTCTGATGGGGCAAAGAGCACCACACTGAGCGCCAGAGGATGGGAGTAGGCCCCGAAACTGAAATTATGGGGTGGGCGCAGTTATTTAGGACAGCAGGGCCTGGGGCACCATGGCAGCAGGTGGTTGAGGCAGGACGAAGGGCAGGATGGTGGGAGGGGAGGACATGGAGGACTCCGCAGGCCAGGAGTGAGAGGCGTGGCCATGTGGACGGTGAGAGCGCCAGACGGAGGTGTGTGTCGGAGACTGCAACAGTGAGCCAGGGCTGAAGCCTTCAAGGAACGAGGGGACAGGCCCTGGGCTGGTTTCAGGGCCTGCCTGGAGCTTTGGCGGAGTGCTCCCCCCTGGAGCGGGGAGAAGGCGGGAAGCGGCGGCAGGCAGCAGAGGGCCCCAGCAGTCTGGGAGGCCCCGGCCTGAGAGGGCTGCCCCGAGAGCAGGGCCCACTGGGGGGCTGTGGTCGGCGTTGGAAGGAGCGGGGCCGGAGGACACGAGTCACGTTCAAGGGAAAGGGGGTGGTGTGGGGCCTGAGCAGGACCGCGGGGGTCGGGCCCCAGGGCCGCCAGGTGCGGGGGGAGAGTGTGGGGGGGGGTCCAGGGCAGGGGCGAGGCGGGTGGGAGCGCGCCTGCCGTCCTCGCCCTCCAGGACCCATCCCATCAAACCAGCCGGACCGCGGGCCACGTGGACCACGGACGCCGTGGCCTTGGCCTCGCCCTGGAGCCCGCGGAGCTGAGACACTATGGCAGCCGCAAGGACCGTGTGCTGCTCGGGCCCACGACGCCCCCCGGGTGGTCAGGTGGGTCCGGGTGGGGGCGGGGCAGCTGGGCGGCCGTGGGCCCGGGGCTCCTTGCCCATCAGCGCAGCCCGGCCTCCCGAGTCCCGGGGACTGACTGGACAGGGCCTTCCCGCGGAGGGCAGCAGCACTGGGCCTGGCGGGGGCCCCGGCCGAGAAGGGAGCCCCGGGGCGGTCTGTGCCAGGCCCAGAGCTGGCACAGCCGTGGGGGAAGCGGCCCCCACACAAAATCAGGGCAGATCCTGATCCTCGGGGCGAGTTCTCCAGGTTCTAGCTGTGTGACCATGGGGCGAGTGGCCAGACCTCTCTGGGCGTTGGTTGGTGTCCGCGAAGGTGCAAGTGTGGCCCGCTCTGGGTGCGGGGTCCTCCCAAGCACTTGCCCGGCCCCGGGGAGCCTCGTCTCTGCTGTGGGACGGCCTTGGGGGGCAGGGAGCCTGACCCCCACCCCGAGGCCCCAGACCACTCCCTTGCGGCTGTTGGTTGCGGGGGTCTCACCCCGGGCGTTGTCCCTGTCACCTCTGCCCGGGCCAGAAATCGGGCCCCCTTGACTCCCCCCCACCCACCACCCCTTCTGAGTCTCGGGGCATATCCCAATCTGAGTCCTTCTCTCCCCCGTCACTGCCACCCCCGATCCCAGCCCTGTCGCCTCTCACCCAGGACGGGATGCCCTAATGGCCTCGTTACTGTCACCCCACTTCCTTGTGCCCTCCCCATGCCCGCGCCCCGCGGCCAGGCCCCGACTCACACCGCCCCTCTGTCCGCGGGGGGAGCCCTGGCCCGCTCCCACCTGGGGCCCCCAAGCCGCCGAGCCCTGGCCACCCGTCCTCCCCCGGGACCTGACGGTCTCTCCTCCCTTCAGAACAGCGGCGATGGCCGAAGAGCCTAGACGCCGGCCCGGGCAGGGGACCCGGCCGGGGGGCGCCCACGTGCAGGGCGCAGAGGTTCCCCTCGCCCTCCCCGGGGGCGGTGCTGCGCCAGGGAGCCCGGCCGGGTGCAGAGCAACCTGGCTGCGCCCAGCCTCATCCTGACAGACGCGGACCGGCTCATGAACTCGAGCCCGCAGCAGCAGAGCAACCTGCCGCCCCCCGCCAGGCCCCAGGGGAGAGCCCGAGACCCTGCCGTCCAGCAGAGCAACCTGAGCGCCAGGGGCGCCGGCCTGGCTGGGGGAAGGCGCTGCAGCCCCCGCCCCCCGCCAGAGCTTCAGGAGAGCGTCGGGCCCCGGGGGGCAGCTCAGGGGAGCCCTCGGCCTCCAGGCTCGCTGGCCTGCCCATCCTCCACCCTGAGGTCACCCCGGCTGCTGGCCACGGACACCCCCTGCCCAGATGTCCCGCCTGCGGCAGGCTCGGCCCCTTTCAATGGGTGCGCACAGCCGGACTCCGGGCCCTGGGGTGGCCTGCGGAGTGGGCCCTCTCGGCTCGTGGGGGAGCCGCTCACCCTGGAGGACCTGACCGTCCCTGTCCACGGCCGGGCTCAGGCCCCGTCCCACACCGCCGTGCACCAGCTGCTGGCCTCCGTGCGACACCTGGAGCGAGCGGTAGCTCGTCTCGGGTGCCGACCGTCCCAGGAAGCCCCGGGCCCTGCTCAGCGGGCCCCCTGGAGCAGCTCGGGCCAGGCTCTCGCCGCCCCCCCACAGCCCGGCCGACCTGGTCTTGCTCCCTGGGGTGGGAGGAAGGAGCACCCGGGCCGCCTCGGGGGAAGCGCAGATTGCCCAGAGACTCGAGGGAGCCAGGCTGGCCCCGCAGGCTCTCAGGCAAGCAGGCGGCCTGCGTCGTCGCTGGAGGCCACGCTGGGGACCCTGGCTGGGGATTGCCTTGCCCCTAAGGACGGCGTCCCTCCGGCCACCCCCCAGAGGCAAGAAGAGAGCTCCCCGGGGCCTCCACGTGGCAGCTGGCAGAGGGGAGACCCCCAGCTCCCTCCAGGGGCGGGCAGCAGGGAGGCCAGACGCTGCTCGTGGGCCCTGTCCAGTGCTGCCCGGGGCGTCCCACCTGGGCGGGGAGGCGGGGAGGTGGCCCCTCAGGAGCAGAGCAGCAGGGAGGAGGAGAGGACGGCCTCCGGCCCCCAGACGCAGCCCCAGCAGGGAGCAGCCTACAGGTAGGGGCCAGAGGAGGCTGGGCGTGGGGACCCCGGGATTCTCATTGCTAGCTGGCTCCTCCCCCCAGAAAGGGAGACCTTGGGCAGGCAGGCTTGGCAGAGGGTGTCCTGTCCTGCTTGCTCTCAGCCTGAGATCTCTGTCCTGCCCTTTTGCTTTCCAAGGAAAAAGCCCGAAACATCGCGGGCCTGGAGTCCGAGACAGCCGGGTGAGGCCGTGGGCTGTGGGGGCGCAGGGGGTGGCCACACTCCTGGACCAGTGATGGTCCCACCTGAGGTCAGGCCCTGGAGGCAGACCCATGCAGGACTCAGGGTGGGGGGTCACACTGTCCCTGCTGGGGCATGCGGGGGCCCCAGGGCCCAAGGACAGGGACGGGGTGGGGGGGGAGTGGGGGTGGGGGCTGCTGTCGCTGCTGGGATCCGAAGCTTCTGAGGCTCTTGGCCGTCGGGGCACTGCGCGCAGCGGGAGCTTCCCCGTGGGGCTTCCTGGGCCTGCTGTAGCAGGAGGCCTCACCCACCCACCGGCGTGGACGGTGCCGCAGGGGGTGTCCAGCCCCCAGCTGCTTCCTGGGGCCGTGGGCCAGGCCAGCCCTGATCAGCCCCGGTCTGGCCCCAGCCGGCCGTGGCTGTCCCCATGTTTCAGAGCCTGGTGGCGCTGGGTGCAGAGGCGGCGGGCAGCGGCTGCCTTGGTGGCCAGGGGCCGGCGGCAGCTGTTGCACAGAGGCCTGTGGGCGCTTCGGGGGGCCCTGCGGCTCCGGGAAGCCCAGCTGGAGGCGGCGTGGGGGCGACACACTTGGGCCCTGCTGGCCCAGAGCTTCCGAAAGGTCAGCGGCCTCCAGGTTGGGGTGTGGGGAGGCGAGTGAAAGGCTGGTACGTCTGGGGAGGAGGTTCCCGGGGCACCTGTCGTCTACCTCCCGAGTGGTCCATGGCCACCCGCACACCTGAACCAGCTCTGCCTGAGTTCAAATCCTGCCTCCACTACTTTCTTTTTTCCACAACTTCTCACTGTGTGGCTTTGGGCAGGTTACTTAACCTCTCTGCGCCTTGGTTTCCTTGGCTCCAAAATGGGATAATCCTAAGAGTACATACCTCTGGGTTGCTGTGCGGTCCGATTAATAAGCACAAAGGACCTGGAGCCGTGCTCAGCACACAGCAAGCGCTCTAGCGTGAGTGCTCTCGACCTCCTACGAGCGGTCGGCGCCCCCGGGACTGGCAGGACACATCTGTGTTCTTCTGTCCTGAGGAAAGGGGGGTTCCGGGGGGGGCGCAGCCCCAGGTTTTGCCTCCCGAGGAAGGCACCGCACCACGGGCTCCCTCTCGCCATTCATTCATTTATTCCCAAAGCGTCCGGGTAAGACCCAAGGCTTCAGAGTAGGACGTCCCTGTCCCGTCCCCTCTTGGGGCACATTTGGAGCTTCAGCTGACAGCCTTCTTTCCCCATCCTCCTCAGTGGAGAAACCGGACTCTGCAGCAGAAGCAGGGGCAGCCCCCCGTCCGGGCTGGGCCAGGACCCCCACGCCCTGGGCCAGGAGGAGGCCAAGACCCCTCAGGAAGGGGGCCCGAGGTGGACCCCGCCAGGAGCAGCAGGTAGTCCGGGTCCCCCCAGCGGTCCGTTGGTCAATGTGGCCTGGGCAGTGCTGGTGGGCCGCCCCCCACCCCGCTTTCTGCCCATGGGGCGAGTGAGAAAATTATGGTTTAACAGCATGACGAGCATTTGGCAACCGTTCGATACGATGTTCATCAAGATTTTAACATTCCTCCCCATTCTTTTTTTTTAAATTTTTTTATTTCAGTAACTTTTGGGCGCTATTTCTAATTATAACAGTACTGTGTGCTTGACTTGATAAAAACACTCCAAATAGCTGGAAGGTTCACCCCCTCCCCAGGTATCCCCCTTCCTAGAAGAGTTTCATGGGTATTTGCATGGAATTTTTAGTGACGAGAAGAAATTGGTTATATGCCATGTCAAGTGGGGGGAGAGGAACTAAAAAAATGGTGTCTAAGATATTTTTTATGCACATGAAATGGTACAGAAGGAAAAATGGTGCAATGTGGCACCATTACTTAGCACTACTGACCCGCTCACTTAGAGGTGGTTCAGACAGTAAGTTTTATGTTTTGTGCATTTTTACCAGTGTTCAAAAGGAAAATAAGTATTTCATCCAAAAAAAACAAAAAACAAAAAACCCATGCTGAAATAAGCAGATAGTGCACATCTCTGGGGCAGTGAAATTCAAGGTGACTCTTCCCCCCTCCATTTGCTGGGTCTTCCACTACGGCAAAGTGTGGTGTTTGTTCTTATTTGTAAATCGAAACCCACGTAGCTAAGACGATCATTCAAATACCAATGGTTTGTACGTGTTTGCTGTAAGAGTCCAAAAGGCGTTGGAAGAGAATGAAGCAAGAGCAGGCCCGCGGCCCTCCCTCCGTCACTCAGATAATCGGGGAGGAGATGGAGCGTCTGGGGGAGAACGGGGTGGGGAGCGGCGGCTCAGGGCACCTCTGCACCTGTCCGGCGCCGGGTGGCCAGGTTGGGACTGTGCGCTGTCCCTCAGCCCGGCCCGCGGCGGCATCGGTTTCTCTCCGGGCAACTTCCCTCGCGATCCAGGGAGTCAGAGGGAGGAGGCGGCAGCCTGGCCGGGACCAGATGGAGGCGATGGGGGAGCGCAGATGCTGCAGGCCTTAGGACACCTGGCCGGTGAGCCGTGGGCCCCCGGAAGCGGGGGGTGCGGGGTGGGGACCCGAGCACCCACACCGGGCAGGGCACGGGCTCCCGAGCGAGTGTTCCCTGAGCATCTACTCGGTCCGCTTCCCAGACACGATCTCATTTGAGCCTCGTGGGACCTGGGCAGGGCTTTGTGCCCGTTCACGGACGGGGAGGGGAGGCACAGAGAAGTGACCGGCTCGAGGACACACGGGATGGGCGCACGTCCTGCCTCAGTGTGCCGCTGAGGGTAGTACAGCCCCAGCGGAAGCTTGAGTGAACCGGAAGATCTCTCAGACATCACTCACTCACGGAGAAACTGAGGCCCAGAGACAGGGAATGACATAGCCTCCTCCTGTCCTGGGCCTCCCTACTCTCTCTTCTCGCTCTCTCTCCTCACTCTACAGTCTTCCTCCTGTGGTGCCACCAGAAGAAATGGGACAGGCAGGACAGGGGGGCCCAGAGAGAGAACCCCCGGGTCCCACCGAGGACGCAGGGGATGGGGAGACCCCCCGAAGCCTGGCGCTCTCATGCTGTAGACGCACCCAGGACGGCCTCGCCGGACACTCAGCCACGGAGAGCCTGGCTCGGCAGGTAGGGAGATGTGGAGAATGTGAGACTGGGGACCCTTCCTTGAGGCAGGGGGCGAGGTGCAGCTGGAGCAACCCTTTGAGGCAGCTCTGGACTCCTGGTGTCAAGAAAGGATGATAAAGACCAACCACGAGAGGCTCCTGAGTCTGAGAAACAGGGTTACAGAAGGGGAGGAGGACGGGGAGGTGGGGTGACTGGGTGACAGGCATGAGGAGGGCACGTGACGGGCTGAGCACTGGTGTCATACATAGGCTGGCAAATTGAATTTAAATAAAAAATATATTTTTTAGAAAGAAACGATGATAAAAATAAATGAAAACACCTGCTGTTTACTGAGAGCCCAAGACGCTACCCAGAGCCTGGGGTTTGGTCCCAAGCAAAGCTGGGTGCCCCCACCCCCCTCCTGGAAGCGTGGCGGTCACACAGGGTGCGGGCCAGTCCCGCCCGAGTCACGTGTTGGGAAGGGAGAGAGCGCAGATCTGTAAGACGGCTTTTCCTGTGTTGTTTTATGATGAGACATTTATAACTTACACAAAAGCAGAGAGAATAGATGCTGACCCCGTGTCCCCATTACCGAGCTGCAGTAAAGTCACCTCCTGGGAACACCTGGGTGGCACAGTCGGTTAAGCATCTGACTCTTGGTTCCAACTCAGGTAGTGACCTCAGGGCCCGTGGGGAGTGACCCCAGGGTCCATGGGGAGTGACCTCAGTATCCTTGTGGAGTGACCCCAGGGCCTGCGAGATCAAGCCCTGACTCAGGCTCCTTGCTCTGTCTGCTTGAGAGTCTCTCCTTTGCCCTCAGCCCCTCCCTCTCATGCTCTCTCTCTCTCTCTTTCTCTCTCTCTCTCTCTCCTAAAATGAATTTAAAAAATCTTAAAAAGAGGGCAGCCCGGGTGGCTCAGGGGTTGAGCGCCTGCCTTTGGCCCAGGGTGTGACCCTGGAGACCCGGGATCGAGTCCCACGTCGGGCTCCCTGCATGGAGCCTGCTTCTCCCTCTGCCTGTGTCTCTGCCAGTCTCTCTCTCTGTCTAATGAATAAATAAATGAAATCTTTAAAAAAAAAAAAAAACTTTAAAAAAATCTTAAAAAGAGAAAAAAAAAGTAAAGACAATCACCTCCTGAAAAGCTTGTTTCATGTGCCCCACCTGCTTCCACCTACGTTGTCTGAAGCAGGGCCCCCTTCGTACCGCTGCGCCTGTAGATACTTCTAGAGCGTCTTTGTAGTAGGGACTCCCCACAAGGCACATGGAGCCGTGGTCACACCTCAGAGTGAACGTTCGTGCCCGAACACCGAGAAATCTGTGGCCCGCCCGGGTGCAGCTGCTCCCGGCGCGCACATCCCGCTGTAGTTCGTGTGAACCCGGATCGGGACGGGTTCCCCCGCTAACGGCGGCGGACGAGTCGCCACGGTCTGTCTGAGCTGCGGGGTCCCCTCCGGTTCTGGTCTTTGCCGCCTGTCAGGGGAGGAAACCGGGTTGCTGGTCCCATAGGATCCCCCGGGGCCTGCGTCCTGCTGACGGCACCCCGGCGGTTTCCGGGGAGAACTCCGGGCGGAGGACGCCGAGCCGCTGAGGGCTCCGCCGGGACCCGAGGGTGACTGCTTGGGCCCGCGACGCCTGTGACGCGGGAGCTCAGGGAGCCCGGAGGACGCCGCCCGGCAGTCCGGGTGCAGAGGAGGCGACATTCTGTCCCCAGCAAGGAGGCGGCCGCTGGGGGTTCTCAGCAGGGCCGTGAGCGCCCGCACCTGGGATTTGAGAAACATCAGTGTGAGGCCAGGGTGGACGCGGGCGTCCAGGCCCGGGGGCACCCACGCTGTCCCGACAGCTGCCCCATTTACGTATGACAAACAGGTTCAGAGGGCCAAGTGGCTTGTCCAAGGCCTCCACGGCGGCACGGGGCAGGTGGCTGTCGCTGCCGTCATCACGTACCAGCACCTCCCTGGCTCTCCAGGTGCTTTGGGGCCTGGCACCGGTTCACGCAACGAGGGGCCGGGTTCCGGGAGCGGCTGGCCCACCGCCGGGCACACACCCTCAGGCTGTGTCTGCAGCAGTGGCTACGGATGAGGCGGCTCCGGGCCTCCGATGGAGCCAAGGTGACCCAGCTGTCCCTCTGCCGGCAGAAGGCAGGTGAGCAAGCCAGTGGCACGCCGAGGAGCTCCCTTCCCCTCCCACCCCTGCCAGCAGTGTCCCCAAAGCTCCCTCTGGGATGGTTTGAATTCTTGTGATGAGATGGAACCCGGAGCACTCGGGGGTGCGGTGTGTCGGCCCCGAGGGTCCAGGAGGTGCCCTGGGAGTGGCAGGCTTGCAGGGCCGCCTCCTCACTCCCAGTCATGGGCTTCTCTAGGCCAGAGACTTCCTTCCGTCTCCCGGCAGGAGGGGGGTGGCCTCTGCTCTCAGGAAGCTCTTGGTTGGGGTGGAGGGATAATGCGCATCCCTTGTCCCCCAGATCCGACAGGGGAAGGTGGGATCTTTGAGGTGTCTTGGAGGGGAGGGTTCGGAGGCAGTGGGGTGGGGCAGTGCCTGGGAGTGGGATCCTAAGGGGGGTGAGGCAGGGTCACTGGGGACCTGGCTGGTTCACCCTCTGACTGCTTCTCAGGGAGCGCGACTCTCTGTGGTGCAGCCCCTGGGGTGGCCCCAGCCCGTGGCCTGGGAGTGGTGGCTCGGGTCCAGGCGCCGGCCCAGGAGCAGGGCCAGGGCTCCCTGCAGGAAGCCTGCCGGAGACTGGCCCTCCAGCGGGCGCTGCTGCTCTGGAGGATGCGGCTGTCCCAGCGCCGGAGGCCTGAGTAGGTGTCCACGAGCCTGGGACCCGGGGTGCGGACGGGGCGGGCCGTGGGCAGAGCTCAGCGCTGGGAAGAGCGTCCCTCCGGGAACAGGCCAGGTCCCACCCTCCCCGGTGGCTCCTGCGTGGGCTGTGGTGCCCGGCAGGTGCGGGGCTGGGGGAGGTGGCCTGGGGCCTGGGACGCGATGGAGCAGAGGGCCGCCGGGGCCACACGCACGGGCCTCTACCGGCTGCGGGAACCTGGCTGCGCGGGAAGCCTGTGTGCCTCCCGCCGCCACCCAGCGCCCGGCAAGTGTCCGCAAGTTAGCGGCTCAGCGTAGACCCTGCAGGCGAGTGTAGACGCCCCGGTGGCCTCACCGCGCAGCCAGGCTGACTGAGGCTCAGCGTGGAGCAGCTCGCTCCAAATCACACTGCGAATTGGGGCAAGAAGGTCCCGGTGCTTTTCCACAGTCGTGCTGGGATTGAGTCCAGGTGGCTGTGGGTGAGGGGGGCAGGGGGCAGGGGAGCAGGGGGCCGCTGCGCTGATGGGACACAAGTGGAACGTTTGCCAGCAGGTAAAGGCCAATAATTCCCTCGGGGAAAGTCACCACCAGGGCACCTGGGGGCTCACAGGTTTAAGCGTCCCCTCTCAGCTCAGGTCACCTGCCCACAGCCCTGGGGCCCCGCATCGGGCTCCCTGCTCAGGGAGGAGCCTGCTTCTCCCTCTCCCTCTGCCCCTCCCACCCTTGTGCTCTGTGTCTCACTCTCAAAACAATAAAATAATAAAATAAAATAAAATAAAATAAATAAAATAAAATCTTTCATTTTTAAAAGATTTTATTTACTTATGCATGAGAGAGACAGACAGAGAGAGAGAGGCAGAGACACAGGCAGAGGGAGAAGCAAGCTCCATGCACGGAGCTCGATGTGGGACTCGATCCCGGGACCCCAGAGTCACGCCCTGAGCCGAAGGCGGCGCTAAACCGCTGAGCCACCCAGGCTGCCCAAAATAAAATCTTTTTAAAGAAATTTAAAAAGGAAGCCACATACCTAGCATCCATCATGCCACACCCCCTTGGTCCACTTGGACCCTCGTCTGTTTTGATGAAAGCCCCAGAACTCCCGGGAGGGTCGGTGAGCTCACGTGATCCCTGGGAATGTAGCTCTCCCTCCTCAGTGTGCTCCCGCCCCGGCCTCGGGGAACTGTCCCTGTCCACCCAGGACACAGCTGGGGCTGCCCTGCGACCTCAACGACGTACTTGGGTCCCACGTCTTCCGCTGTTTGCCGTTTGGGGAACTGACCTCCCGCAGGCCTGTTTCCCCATCTTTACACCCGAGCAGAGGCAGAGCACCGACGTGGCTTCCCCCTGAGTCTGGGGTCCTCGGGCCTGGGGCCCAGCTCCACCTCCCCTCGGGAGCCTGGCTCCGATCGGCCAGGTGAGGCAGGCACTGGTGGGAGTCCCTGCGGGAGCTCTGGAAAAGTGAGGAAGCCCAGGTTAAGCTTGAGTGGGGGGGACCCCAAGGGGCACGGGTGCATCTCGGCCACCAGTCGTCCCGTGTGCGGCCAACACGGTGTGGGTGAGGTGGCCCTTCCAGAGCAGGGCGCTGGCAGAGGCCCGGCTGGGGGCCCCGCGTGGCAGCCCGTCCGCCGGGGCGAGGCTGGGTCGCAGGACACCCCTGCTCCTTCCCCAGCATCTCCGACCGGGCCTTGCGGCAGCTTCAACACATCCTGAGCGGGGGGCACCTGACGGCGTGGGGTCTGAGCGCCTCGGCCCCGGAGCTCCTGGGCAGCCTCCCGGGAGGGGAGCCCTGGCTGGGCAGCCGCCCACTTCGAAGCTCGCCGCAGCAGGTGAGGGGCAGGCAGGGGACGGGCAGGGGCGGTAGGGGCAGGCGGGGGGCCGTGGTGGGGCAGCGCAGGGCCGGGGGTGCAGGACTCCATCCCTCTTCCCAGGCCTTCAGGGCGCCCGCCCCCTTGGAGACGCTCGGGCTGAGCTTTCGGTGGGCATCTGGGCAGCGGCGGAAGGGGCGGTGCCTTCGGCTCTGGCAGGTGCGGGCCCGGCAGTCCCGGGGTGCGGCCAGGTGGTGCCTGCGCGCTCTCCAGAGGCGGTAGGGACCCTCCCCGCGTGGGCGAGCCGCCGTGGTCACCCTGCCTCCCAGCCCCCTTCCCGCCCACCCTGACCTTCACAGCAGCCTCTGTTCGGGTCTGCACCCCGCAGGGCCCCCATGTCACCCCCCAGGCCGTTGGTACCCAGACTCAGGTCTCCGACACCTCTTGCCCCCCGGCCTGCCCTGTGGGGGCGAGGGGCTCCGGGGTGAGAGCTCCTCCCGGGGGCCCGCTGAGTCACCCCTCGCGCCACGCTTACCCCCAGCTTTGCCCCTCGCGGGCTAGAGCTCCCGGGGGGGCAGGGGGGTGTGGGCCCAGGGTGGCCGAGCCTCCTCAGGTGGGTGCTCCCCTTCCTAGCGTCCTGCTCGGCTGGAGCCGCTGGGCCTCAGCCCAAGGGGCCCAGAGAGAGCTGGCCGTCGGCTGGGCCCGGGGCCGGTGCGGCCGGGCTGCGCTGCGCTGGTGGCGGCGGCGGCTGGCGCAGCGGCTGGAGGTGGAGCAGCGGGTCCGGGCTCGGGGTCGCGCGCTGGCTCGAGGCGCCCTGCAGCGCTGGCGCACCTGCTGGCAGAGTGAGCCTGGGCCTGGGCGCTGGCAGGGTGAGCCGGGCGGAGGGTGGGGGGACCTCCGCAGGGGCAGGGCGCTCCAGGACGGGGCGGGACGGAGCAGAAGTGGGGCGGGACACTGCCCGTGCGGTCCCGGCCGTGAGGACCTTACGCAGCCTACAGAACCTCCCTGAGGCTCAGCTTACTCGTCTGTAAGATGGGGATCGTGCTGCACGCGCCTCATAGGGTGATTGTAGGGCGTCCATGCCAGCATCCATGCCACCCATCTTGGCTCACAGCCCAGCTCCTAGTGCGTGTGCCTGTCACCAGCATCGTCTTCATCCTCATCGTCCTCACCCTCACCTGGCCTTCAGGAGCCCTGGGCCCGAGCCCGAGCTCTGAGTTATGGTGCCCTCAAAGCCCCGCATGGGAGGTGGGGAATCGCTGGGGGCCGTGTTAGAAGCTTCCCACTACACCAACACATCGGATCAGTGAGCTGGCAGGCGAGGACCTCGTTGTTCTGGAAAGTTCCTATCCTCGTCCTCTGGGGACAGCTGCTTCTCCAGCCCATCACTGCCCAGTGAAGCTGACCCAGTGTTGTCAGACCTAGTTTTCAAAAAAAAAGCTGGAAATCTAGATTTTTGTGCAAATTCTCCTGATTCGTAAACATTTCCAAGAAATTAAAAACAATGAGCGGGGTTGGCCCGGTCATCACAGGACACTTGTAACCGAAGCGATTAAACCCAGATGGTTGGGGGGCTTCCTCTGTCCCCTACTTGTGGCTGAGGAGGGGCCCCCAGTTACCCCGGGCCGAGCGGCGAGGCTGGGATGAACGCCTGGGGGGCATCTCAGCATCTCTCTGGCCACAGGGCAGCAGTTCCTGCATGGAAAGTACCAGAGGTGGGTGCAGGTCCACTGCCAGGGCTTGAGGAGGTCGATGTTCCAGCGCTGGCGGCGGGCAGCAGCTCGTCGGAGACGCCCAGGGGCCCCGCCGGAGCAGCTTCTACTGCACAGGTGGGTGGGCCTGGGGGTAGGGGGGTGAGGGTCATCCCCAATCTGGAAAAAGCAGAGAGAGAGCCCAGGGGACCTCAGGACGGAGCCCCAGGGCCATGACCGCCGACCTTCCATGACCTGCTTCGTTGGAGTGGTGGGGGTGGCAATCCTTCAACCCCACCTGGTGCCCCGGGGAGCCCTGCGCCTCCGACTCCTGGGCCGACCTCCGGCCCCAGACTGGGCTTGCGAGGGGAGACCAGGCCGGCCGCCCCTGCCGAGGCCCGCAGAGCCAGCGCCTGGACCCGATACACACCGGCTCGGGCGTTCTCCATGCGGGTCATGCATTCTTCAGGGGGGGCGTGTGTGCCAAGCCACGTAGAACCTATGGTACTCTGCAGGGGATTTGCGGGTGCGATTTGGAAGAAATGTGACTTTTGCATCTGAGGCCCCTCTTCTGTCCCTGTTTTGCAGCCACTCCCTGGCCTGGTGTGCAGTCGTGAGAGACACAGGGGCACTCCCAACCACAGGAGCCTTTCGGGGTGGCCCGGGAGAGGCCCGCGGGGCGGCGTGGGCCGTGTGGCAGGGTGCCCGAGCAGCCGAAGCCTGGGCACGGGAGCGGCGTGTGGCCCGGGCCTCCGTGGGCCGCTGGAGGAAGCGCATGCAGGAGCGCTGGGCAGACAGACAGCTCTGGAGGGCCCAGGCCCAGCAGGCCTTTGCGGCGTGGCGCACGGCTCTGGGCCAGCGCTGCAGGGTCCGCCAGCTGGCAGAAGAGAGAGCCACCCTGTGCCAGGCACCGCACGCACGGGAGTCCCGCCTGCACCGGGGCAGCCGAGCCCGGGCCGCCCGGAAGCTGAGCGCCAGGTGGGTGCCCGTGGCCCGAGGGCAGCCCCACTGTGCCCCCAGCTGAGGCTGCTTCTGAGGCCTTGAGCTCTCGCTGGCTGGTGCCAGGGCTCAGGAGGCTGGGGTCAAAGGGGCGCGATCCCAGGCCCTGCAGCTGGTCCCAGGGCCACATTCCAGACCTGCACTTTCCAGCAGTGTGACTCCTCTCTGAGCAAGTCTCTAGAGGCCAGAGGACGATGAGAGGCCTGCCTTACAGAGATGAGGCCTGCGAGCACTCAGCTTGGGGGTCAGACACACGGCAGATGCGCCGTAAACTGTCCTGGCGAGGGAGGGCGAGGCCAAGTATGGCAGCAGGACCGCACACCGTCTGTCCCCTCAACAGGATGCTTGTCCCCCTGGCGTGATGTGCTGCTGCTCCCGGGCCTGTTCTCACCAGATTCCCCAGAGGAGGGATGGGGGCAGGGGGGCAGGAGCGCAGGGGCAGCCGGGCAGGGCTCCCGAGAGCCCAGCACAGATGTGGGCTCCTCCCTCCCTCCCTCCTCCCAGGGGCCTGGGGGCCTGGGCCCAGGCGGCAGTGAAGGGCCGTATCCAGCGAGCCGCCGTCACCCAGTTCCCCCAGGCTGGGTCCAGAGGCCTCCTGTGGACCCACAGGGCCCTGCACTTGGAGCCGCAGGCAGAGACCCAGGAGGCCCTTGCGGGGGACCCAGGGGTAGCCAACGAGGGGTGCCTCCCAGCGCTGCCGGACACTCCAGCCCCGCGGAAGCAGGTGAGGCAGCCTAGGTCGGGTGCCAGGTCCCCAAATGACCCGAGGGTGGGTGGCCTCAGAATCAGCTTGCCTAGGCTGATGGTGGCAAGTGGCTGGACACTCATCCGTGGGGCCCAGTGGCCTCGAGGGCAGCCTAGGACAGCCTGCTGGCTCTGGAGGACTGCCATCCCTGGGCCCATCAGCAAACACGTACTGAGCACTACTGAGTGCCAGCACAGCACAGGTCTGCCACGGAGATGAGTGCTGGGGTCATAGGCTACTAGGGCAACAGACAACCTGAACTCATATAGGAGTCCTGGTGCAGCCTAGGGGCAGGCCCAGGGGGCAGGAGCAGCTGCTTGCCAAGTCCTTTTTATTCCTTATTGGAAAAATTAAATATGCTCACCACAGGAACATTGGGAAATATAATGGAAGGTTTCTTTCGTAACCCCGTCTCCCCAAAGACAACCACCCGCTGCCGCTCTCTGGACCACGAGCAGTTAGTTCTGGGGCGCCTGCCTGGCTGACCCAGTCGGTGGAGCATGTTAACTCTTGCTCTCGGGGTTGTGAGCTCGAGCCCCACACTGGGTGTGGAGAGTACTTAAAAGTAAAAATCTTTTTAAAAGAAGAAGAAGAAGAAGAAAAAAAAAAGCAGCAGCAGTTAGTTTTGACACCCGCAAATGGTGACAAGAGCTTGGTGGCAAACAGGGCTGAGGCCACAACGAAAGCCAGGCACAAGAAGGGACACCGCAGAGCAGTGTAGCGACCGTCCTTGGGGGACACGCAGCCCCGGAGTTACTGGCAGGCCACGCGGCGTTCCTGAGGATGAGCTGGAATCACTCAGAATCCTGTTTCCGAATGTGAGGAGGCATAGAGTAGTAGATTCTGGAACGGCTCTAAGAAAAAAGAGGACATTGTGTTTTGGTGTTTTGGTCTCATTTATTGAGAGTCGGGGTGCACGGATGCACACGCGTGCGCCCGGGCGGGAGGCGCAGAGAGCGAGGCAGGAATCCCAAGCCGCCTCGGGCCTGAGCACAG
The DNA here is from genome assembly GCF_003254725.2 of Canis lupus dingo. Lineage (NCBI taxonomy): Eukaryota > Metazoa > Chordata > Mammalia > Carnivora > Canidae > Canis > Canis lupus. The sequence goes on along the minus strand of NC_064244.1, from coordinate 83,098,032 downwards.
AGCCCAGCGCGGGGCGCGATCCCACAACCCCGACACCGCGACCTGAGCCCAAATGGAGAGTCGGACGCTTCACAGGCTGAGCCACCCCGGCGCCCTGCGTTGTTGTTGTTGTTTTTAATGGAAGTGCAAGGGACGAGCTCGGGCCGTTTGCAGAACCCACATACTCGCACACGGGGCCCGGCAACGGCCGATTCCGGGGGCTCGGCATTTTACTCCCAGGTCTGTGTCGTGAGACAAGTTCACTTTTGGGGTCTGTTTAAGGATGTTAGCGTCGCATCATCAGCCGAGGCAGGCGGGCTCCCGGGCGCTGGGGGGGTCGAGGCCCGCTGACCCGCTGCAGGCCCCACGCGCGGCAGGTGCACGCGCACCCGCACCCGCACCCGCACCGGCCGGCGGCGGCGGCCTCGTCGGGGCAGCGGGGGCAGCGGGGGCAGCGGGGGCAGCGGGGCCGCGGCCGTGGGGGCGGGGCCGAGGCGGGGCGGCGGGGAGGCGGGCCCGGGCTCAGGCAACCGCCCGCTGCTCCCCAGACCCCCCGCCTCGGCACGCGGCGCGGCCCCGCCCGGAGCATCGGCGGACGGGAGCGGACACCGGCGACCCGCGCGCGGAGTAAGGAGACCGACCCCGGCCCCGGCCCCGGCCCGCCGTCCTCTGCACTGGGCTCTGTCACCCTCTCTCCAGGCGGCGGCGACCAGCCCCCGGCCCGCCGGGCCCTCCGCGGAGGGCGGCCCGCAGGACCCCCAGCGGCCTCGGGCTCCCAGGTCCTGGGCGACGCCGCGGGGAGGCGGCTGGGGTAAGCGCGGCTGCGCGTGCGCGTGCGCGGGCCGGCGGGGGCGGGGCCTGCTGGGGGCGGGGCCTGAGCCAGGGCGGAGCTCTAACCGGGCCAGGTCGAGGCGGGGGCGGGGCCTGCTGGGGGCGGAGCTCTAACCGGGCCGGGGGCGGGGCCCTAACCGGGCCAGGTCGAGGCGGGGGCGGGGCCGTCTCCGGCCCGCGCTCCTTCCCGGAGGATCCGGGGATCCCTGGCTCCGGCCCTCCTCCGGGGCCTGGGGGTCCTGACGCTCTCGGCTATCGGGGTGCACGCCGGGGCCTCCCCCCGCCAGGAGGAAATACGGGCAGCGCTGGCGCCACGAGGCGTTGCTTCGCCGGCTCCAGGGCTCGGAGCGGGCCAGGCGCCTGGCAGCGACATGGCAGCGCTGGGTAGATGCTCAGGGCGGGGAGCGGCTGGCACGGACGCTGGTGAGTGGGGGCAGCTCCTCTCGTCCTCAGCCCTAACCCCAAGGAATGAGGTCTCTCAAAGCACCTTGGTCTCTGTATGGACCAAGTCTGAAAACTTGGGGTCGGGCCCAGGCATCTGCATGAACACACCTCAGGGGACGCCACCCCCACCCCCACCCCCGCCCGGGCCCCTTCACAGCCCCTCCGTCCTGAGGCTGCAGAGGGGCGGGGGGCAGCAGTGGGCCCGCTCACCACCCGCCCCCACAGCTGAGGCGGTGGCACCTGAAGTGGGCCTGGCGTGTGTGGCGGCGGCGGGTCCTGCAGCTGCGGGTGGCTCAGCGATTACAGCAACAAGAAGGTGGCTGGGTCCTTTCCCAGGTACGGAGGGTGTCCCCCTCTCCTACCCCCACCCCCGCAGCAGCTCTTCCCAAACCAGCACCAGACCTGGTCATATCTGAGCTGGGGGCCCTCCCTGTCACCACCCCCAGGGCCCCTCCATTTTCAGGGGAAGGGGGCAGGCCCATTACAGAAAACACCGCTTGGATCCTGATTTAGCTGGTGATCACGTGCTCAGCCCAGTCCTACCTGGCCACTTGGTGTGGGAACGAGGCTTGGCTACAGCACGGCTACCACTCACACTAGCCCATGGGTGCAAGTCCCTGAGTGCCCCCTCCCTTATCTGCCCCACTCTGGGCATAGCTTCCCAGGTCCGGATCTGTTCTGAGCCTGTGCATCTGGCCTGGGGCAGAGCTGGCTGGCTGGCTGGGGTGGACGGAGGGGTCTCCTCTTCCCTCTGGGCACAGGAGGAGCTGGGCACAGGTGTTGGCCTGGCAAATACAGTGGGCCCAGGAGGGAGCCAAATAGCCTTTCCTTCCTCCTCCCTGATTCCAGGCCTTTGAGAAGTGGTGCCAGCACCTGGCAGCCAGGGGCCAGAAGAGAGGGGCCACCAGCAGCCTGATAACCGCAGGCCTCAGGAGCCCTGGGAGCAGCTGCAAGATGCCCGAGCCCATGTGTGCGGTGGACTTGGGGCGGAGCAGGGGACCCAGCTGCAGCTGTGACTTGTTCCCATGGAAAGAAAAACAACACTGAGCCCAGCCTCCCGAAGGAGGAAACCATGCCCCACCCGTCTGGGGAGTGCAGGCTCAGGCCACCAGGCACTCATCGCACAGCCTGGTGACAGGGGACTGCTCTCTGAGCTCTGAAGGACAATAAAACACCCTCCTTACTCCTAGCTGCTTCCCTTGCTCCGTCTCTTCTAAATACTGCCCCCCGCGCCCCCCTTGGTCACCCTGGGGAGAAGTGAAGAGGGTACACCCGCGCCTGCGCCTGCCTCTTCTGCCATCAGGCTGCTCCTTGGACAGCTACCCCCCACCCCCCCACCTGCTGAGCTAGCGAAGAGCAGCAGGCAGGGAGGCTCGAGGGCTGACTCCCAGGGAGCAGCGCCGGGCAGAGCGTCAGGAACAGGGTGAGCACAGGGGAGGACGTGGCTGGTACTAAGAGGTCCCACCTAATAAGAAAAAATAAGCCTGAAGAAAGAAGTTCTGCTCAGAGTCTTATCTTGGCCCTGACAGGAACAGGCAGGGAATCCGTCTGTGGCTGGGGGCTTGGGGGGGTGGGGGAGGGAAGGTATAAAGGCTCAGAGGCCTTCATCCTCTCTGGGGCACCTTCCCTCCTGAGCCACCGGAATACAGAAACTGTTCCTGCGAAGAGCAGCACGGTAGGAAGGTGAAAGCCCAGCTGGCTCTTGGGCAGATGGGGCGGGGATTTCTCGCGCTGACGGGCTTCAGCCAAGGCCTGTCCGGAGGCCCGGCCCGCGGCCTGTGCAAGCAGGTGGGCAGGACAGCGCTCTGCCCCTCCAGTCACAGGTAGAAGGGCCGGCGGCCCCCGCCTCGGAGGCCAGCGGGCGGCCCTTCGTGACGGCGTGTGCACCGGGAGCGCAAGGCCACCGGCAGCCCCAGGCCAGCATCTCCCCGGGGCTGCTCTGGTTCCAGGGCCCAGTGGGCAACACCCCGCCTCTCCCCCTCGCGGAGGACGCTGTTCTACCCGCGTGGTCCTCGCCAGCAGGGAGAGGCTCCTCACCGAAGAGCACAGGTCTCGGCGGAGCAAGGACACCAGGCTCCCGTGTGGGGCCGACTCCGGTCCGGCCCGAGCCCGGAAGCCTCACACGGTCTAGCTGCTGTCACATGAGGAGTGGAGGCCAGGGCTCGGGAGAAATGGAGGGGAGGGGTCCCCCAGAAAACCAGGACTGGGGAGAAGGAAGGCAGGACACGGGTGGCCTCGAGCCAAGGACACCGGGGTGCGGGCTCATACGGCCTCTGCCTCTCGCTCTGGTGAGGGCCCCTTGAGAAGTTCAAACGTGTCTTCCACCACTTGCCACAGGCAGTTGTCCAGCGGAAACTCATTGTCCACCAGGTTGACCAGGAAGTAGTTGTCGTGGATGTACTGGATGATCATGCGGGACGGGGACTCCTCCTCATACAGCTTGCCCCACTGCTCGATCCACAGGGCGAAGGCTTCATCCTGCCCCCGAGCAGACACGCAGGCAAGGTGAACGGGGCTGCCCTTGGGGCAGGGCTCCATGCTCAGCGCCCCAGGGCCTCCCCGCTGCTCAGCAGGCCATTTCCAGGAATAGAACAAGGCGAGCTGCCAAAGCCGCCTCCCATCCTCCACCGCAGGAATCCACCCAGAGTCCAGTCAGGGCCCAGCCAGGAAGGCGGAGCCACCGGCCCCGGGGTGGCCCCGACGACACCTTCCCGCCCCCTTACCTTCCAGAACATGAAGCTGACAGGGTCTACCACTGTAGGCTGGATGATCTCCCGCCCCGGGAAGATGCCCCAAGTGACGGCATTGGGCTGCAGCTCAGGCGCATTGGTGATGTTTTCACCCTGAGGGCAGGAGGGGGTCAGAGCACACCTGGGTGCTGCCACTGCAGCCCCCTCACTGCCTGGACCCGCTCACCCGCTTCAGTTGCCCTCCTCGCTCTGCAGCTCCGTGAAAGCCCGGGGGCTGCCCATTTCCTTCCTCCCCCATGTGTCCCAAGCTCCACACCCCCCACGCCTGCTGGCTCCTGCTGGCTGCCCTCGGGTCTGCCCAGCCAGGCCTCTCTCTGCCACTCGGCCTGCGGCAGGGCCTCTGATTCCAGTCCTCCCTGGCGCTCTTTCCCCACCGCCATCCACCGCCTAGTCACCACTGCTGGGAAAGGCTCCCTCTCGCCTTCAGGGGAAAACCCAGACGCCCAGCAGGACAGTCAATCCCAAGTTAGCCTTCCTCTGAACCCACTCGGCATGTCCCCACAGGCCGTGCAGACAATGCATTCACACACCCCTGCTCTTTCCCTGTGACGCCCTCTGTCCTCAAAGATTCCAGCCACAGGGGACCCATCAAGCCTTCCCTGGCCTCCCAGGTTAGACGTCCCGTCCCTGGGTCCCCAGCATCCTCTAATGAACCTTACTGTTGAGAGTGCAACTGGATTGGTAATTACCCGCTGACTGGGCCCCCTCACTACACTGGGGGCTCTGAGCCGGGGCAGGGGCCTGGCTCTGGGTACGTGTACCCATTTCCACCACGCTGGCCAGGGCCAGGTGCTCAGCACTCACTGAGGAGAGCAGGACACGCGGTGCCTGCGGCCTGGGACCCTGGGCCACGGAGCGCCGTCTAAGCCCCGGGAGCCGGCCTACCTTCACGTCCACGATGTGGTAATTAACCCGGAGCTCATACTTCTTCAGCACCTGCAGAAGCGCCCCCACCGTCTCGCGGGAAGTGAAGAACTCCAAGTAGGCCTGTGGGACAAGGACAGGCACCGCCCCATCAACCCCAGTCCCTGCACGCCCGGACCCTAGACCCTTGCCCTCCGACCGTCCCGGGGAGGTGCCCCGCAGACAAGCATGGCAGGACTTGACACACTGGGACTGGTGTGGCCACGTGGATAGATCAGGAGCTCAGAGCGGGCGAATACAAGCAGAGGGGAGGGAGCAGCTATGTGAGGTTTCTGTCTGGACAGGCCTGAGGGACACCTGTGCCACCCTTCCAACCAGGGAAGGCTCCTGGGAGAAGCCCCTTTGGAAGCCGGACGGGAGGCCCCGTTTGGTAAGTGGAGACCCGGGAGAGAGGCCTGACACATCCCATCCTCCCCACTCGCTGGAGGCCAACACGGACACCAAGGGCTTCTCGGGGCACCCACTGCCTGTCAGGGAGTAGGCTGCGTTAAACTGCAGGGGGAGCGCACTGATCCCCGTTTCACAGATGTGGAAACTAAGTTCAGAGAGGCTGAGCAACTTGGCTGTGCTGAAGGTAAGCAGCAGAGCTGGTCCTCAAAGCCAGGCCTTTCAAACTCAAGCCCACAGGCTGCGATTCTAGAATGTAATCTTAACTCTAGCAGCCCCAGGAGAAAGGTGCCAACTCAGGACACCAGTAACGGCTCCAGTAGGTGAATGCTTCCTGCGTTCCTCCCACCTGCTAAGCATGTGCTTTGTCATGTTTTGGCCCCAGAACAGGATGTGACCTAAACTCATTTTACAGAAGAGCCAGCTGAAGCTCAGAGCGGGCAAGCGACCTGCATCCCCAGGGCTGCGGGACTCAAAGCGTGGGCTCCTGGCCGCTCTGATCTTCTGCCCCTTAGAATGAAGAGACCCCAGGGAGGAAGGCTTCTCTGTCCCCATCTCTAGGGAACCCCTGGGTGCCGGTGGAGGTGGGGCAGCCCTGTGGGTCCCTGCCGCACCTTCTGGAAGACATAGCCCCCACTGGGGCCCCAGCCCACGATGGGGTCAGAGGATGGTTTCCCGTTAATGTTGGGCTGGGAGTTGATGGTGAGGATGCCCTGCCGGTTCACTCGCAGCAGCTCCTCCTTCATCAGGCTGGTCTCGGCCGCCAAGGGCTCGTCATTCCAGGGCAGGCAAGTCACCTGGGAGAGAGGACAGGCTGAAGCTGCGATCACACAGGGCATCCTAGGCTCCTCCCTCTCAAGGGCTCTGCCTACAACTACGTCAGCCCTTCTAGGCGCCCTAGGTGGGATCTTCCCAGCTCACCCTTCCCTCTGTCGAGGTGTCACATTCAAGCAGGAGGGGAGGCCTGAGTGAGCAGGAGCACTGAGAGCCACGGCCCTGAGGTCGGGCCCACAGGGAGAAAGGGCAGGGGAGTATAACCGAGGAGCCCACCCCAGCATCACTCACCTTGTAGCCGTGCTGGTTGGGCTCTCCCGAGAGGTAGCGAGCAAAGACTTCAAAGACACTTTCTTCACTGGTCAGCTCCTCCCCCCACATCTTCAGTAGCTCCTCCCTCGGGGACTTGCTCTTCAGGTAGAAGAGGTAGTAGTCCTTCAGCTCCCCGAAGGCTGGAGAGGAGGAGTTGCCCCTGGCAGAGGAGGTGCCCAGAGGGCAAGGCACACTCCTGACCTGGGGCTCCTGACAGAGGGACGGTTGCACCCACCCACTTAGGGGACATTCCTGTGAATCCTATCCCAGGCTGCTCCCCAAAAAGCACATAAATAAGCAGGCAAACTCCCTCCGTCTCCACCCCAAGCAACAGAATACCCTTGCAACGGGCTGCCACCAGCAGGTGCTCACCAGCGGCCATTGGGGAACTCATCCCACTCTTGTGTACGGTAGATGTAACTCTTTGGTCTGGAGGCCCAGAAAATGGGGCGTACATCTTCCTCCCTGCGCTTGGGGTGGGCACTGACAGCCCAGGGTAGGGGACGCCTGGGTGAGAATGGAGACAGGATGAGTAAGGGATTAGCTAGAGGAAGCAGGAGGAGTGGGGACACCACTCAGCCTGAGTTCTCTGATTAGACTCTCTGCATGGAGTTCCCACTGAGACAGAACGCAAGTGTACTGCTAGCCACGGCAGACATCTGTCTGTACCACCGTGGTGGCCAGCACTGCTAGGGCGTGCTTGTTCTATGACCTCTTTTTGACTTCTCCGCCCATCTCACTTTCCTCTGTGCCTCCCGGGCCCAAATCCAGGACCACTGGCCTTACCTGGGGTCCTCGATCCACATGCCCAGGCGCTTCAGCACCTCTGTGGTGGCCATCTCGCGGTTGAGGGTGTAGAAGTGGAGGCCTGGCACCAAGCCACTGGTCAGAAGCTCCTGGCACAGGCTCACAGCCTGCTCGATGCCATAGTTACGGATCGCAGCATCATTGTCTTTGATTGGCTCAATCACATCTTTGATCTGCTGCGGTACCTCCAGCTTGGACAGTTTCACGAGCTGCCGAAGGGAGTGGTAGCCCTGTACGAGACACGGGGGGCTGTGGGGTGCCACCTCCCAGCCCATCTCTCCCCTGAAATACTTACCGCCCTTTCCATCCCCACCACGCCTCCAGGCCAACTGCAGTCTCACAGAGTGACTTGGGAAAGTCAGTCTAGATTGTAGGAGGACCCTCGCCTTGTCCTGCTGCTTCCCCTCCACAGAGTACAGCAGCTGCCACAGCATTCCTGCCCTTCCGCCCCTCGGTGTGTTTACTGATAACCTGGTGAGCATCAAGGCCAGTGGTTCCCAAGGTGCACTGATCGTCAGCACCAACTGTAAAACCTAAGAAGTGATGTGTAAGCTCCCAGGCCTCACCTCAGACCTATTAAATCAGAACCTCTAGACAGGGGATCTGGAAATCTAACTTTCAAAAAGCTTTTTCAAACAATTTTGATAACAGTCAAGTTTAGGAAACATGGATTTAACCAAGATTTAAAATGAGAGCCATAATCCCTTTTAGTGACAGTTGTCAGCAAGCCCAACACACACTGCTGCTGTTTGGGGGGGGGGGGTTGGACTAAAGGTGACCAAAATGGGGTGGCACGTTTGCAAGGACTAGAGCATCTGTCTGAAGGGAAACCTACTGAGCATCAGAGATTGGCATTTCGCCCCAGGGCCCTGGCCTGCGCTGGGACGGGGGCGAGGGGGTCCACGGCCCTCCTGGGACCCTCACCTGAATAGGAAAGATTCCGGGGAGGATGGGGCAGGTTATGCCTATCTCGCTGCAAGCCTTAACAAAGTGGAAGAATGTGTCAGCCTCAAAGAAAAGCTGGGTGATGATGAAGTCGGCTCCTGCGGATACCTTCTCCTTCAAGTACTTCAGGTCGGCCTCAAAGCTCCCTGCGTCGGGGTGGCCTTTGGGGTAACCTGCCGGCAGGGATGACAGTAGGGAGAGGCTGGCTCCCACGTGCTCAAGTGAGTGACGAAGAGACCAGAAAGCTGGGGGCCAAGAGTTCTCTGCCTCGGGGGTTCTGGACTTGGCCCTTGTAATACCGCAGCACGGGCAGGCCGAGGCAGTGAGTGGCTGAGCTCACAACGATGTGCTTCTCACTCTGGACACGACCTTTGGTGAGAGGTGGCTTAGGGCCACCCGCCCAAGAGCTGGGGGCGGGGGGTGGCACCAAACTCCCCACGCTGTCCTGCCTCAGGTCCCTGGCAAGCAGCTGGGCAGATCAGGCCTGGTCACTCTGTGGCCACAGAAAAGAGAAAATGCTGCCCTCAGCGTGGGTCGGGCGGCATCTGGGGTCCCGGGCTGGAGTCTGGGCCCCGGATTCAAAACCGGGCTCTTAATTTAACACGGAAATTACTCAGGGAGCCAAGAGACTCAGTTAGAAACCTCATTACCCAGGGGAGACCTGAAGAAAGTGGGGATGTTTCACCCGAGGGGAGAGTGGAGCGAACACCGGAACTACTTCCAAAAGCTCAGAGGTGCGTCGCGGAGGGGAAAGGGATTGACCTTCATCAGGTTCCTTCTTAGTCACAGTCTGTGTTGCTTCTGATGACAGAGGCAGGATCGGTCCCGGGGAGCTGCCTAACACTGGAAGCAGCGGCCCCACCAAGTACCAAGCTCCCGGAGCGTGCGGCACTGGCTGCGGGGTGAGCACGTGCCGGGGAGGCTGAGGACGGGGCTCCAGATCTGCCTACGTGTCGCCTCGGCTCCTAACCAGTGCCGTGAACCCCGGGGCCGCCTGCTTCCCCGAGCCTGAACTCCCGGGCAGCCGTGCTTGCAAAGGACGACAGTGGGCCTTCGTGAAGCTATGGGGGTGCGCCGGCTGCCTGGGCCTGCGCCCTGGGCAGGACCCTGAGCGGGGCTGCTGGGAGGCCAAGCTGCTTGGCTGTGATAAGGCACTTCTGTTCTGAAGAAACCCCAAGTCATCAAAAATGAATATAAAAACTCTCGTCCCAAGGGGCAGAGGGGAGGAAGGACCGAGCACCACAATTTCACTTTCAATAACGAGGCTATTTTTCCAGCAGGAGTTTCAAACACAAGGAGGCTTTAACAGCTGAACCCGTGGCTAGGAGTCCTCAACATCACCAAACAAACGTAGCATTTGCTTATAGAGTTCGCTCCGTTACTGTATTTTCTGTCTCAGCCAACGTGCTGTCTCTCCACCCCAATCGCCCTGCTTGTCTGTTTTATGACAGGCCAAGCCCCAGGTCCCCCAGCAGCTGCAAGCTCACAGCTTGGCCAGTCTCCACGCACAACCACCTAGTGCCTACTGCACCTGTGCACGTTCCCCGGTTAACTGACCAAATGGCCCGAGCAAGCAGCGAACACCTGAACAGGTGGAAATGCTGGCTCTGTTCCTAATGCCTCATCGGGGCCTCCCAGACTCCCCTGAACACCCCCGTTGACTGTGAAGAGTGGACAGGTACATGGGGGCTGGGACTAAGTTCAACGCCACCACCACCAACTCCCTTCCAGGAGGCCGCGGTGCATTCAGGTCACCTTGACATGCTACTCCAGAGCGCAGCCGTGTTTGTCTTGATATAAAAATGATGTGACTTTCCCTAAAAAATCTTGAGAAAAACTGTCACACCAAGATGATGTGTCAAATTAATCCCCGGACTTCCTGCGTCCCTGGCATGTGCTGGTCTGAGGCCCAAGCTTGGTTTGAGAAGCTGAGGCCGATCCCAGCGAGTGGAGGTAAGAGGGAAGGCCACCCACGCCTTCTAGCGGGTGAACCTGGCCTCTCGGTGGTGGCCCGTGGCACTGGAGCTGAGCCGGCCCAACGCTCCCTCCGGAGAAGCTGCAACTGACACTGAGACCTGCCAACCATCTGGACCAGGGGCCGGAAGCGGGCGTGCCCCCCAGGGGCAGGCGGCCGGTCAGGTGGAGGGAAAAGCAGATCGGGTGTGCTGGAAGCCTGGAGCACGTGTGCAGTGGACGCAGAGCTGAGGGCCTACATGGCTCCAGACAGGAGAGGGAGGCCGGCCTTTCGGACTGCTGCCCGGCCCAGTGCCATTTCCTGATAGGGGCCCGGAAATCCCCTGGTCCCACATCTGCCATCGTAACAAATACCCCTTTTGTGTTTAAAAAAGAAGAATCGGACTGGGAAGCAGGCTGGGAGCCCGAGAAGGCAGAGGGACAGAAACGTATGGGGTGACGGCAGCCGAGCCGGGAGCAGATGACCCACGGGAACAAGGGCGCTGTACGACGCACCTCTGAGGCTCCCTCCCTGGCAGGTGGCCTGGGTTACCGGGGCCTGAACTGAACGCTGGTGGGGGCCTCCTGTGCCTCTCCAGGTGTGTCCCGCCTTCTCTTCCCTGTCCCCACGCGTGGGGAAGGCCCGGCCACTCACCTGCCACACAGATGTCAAAGTAGTCCCCAAACTCGCTTCGGATGTGCCTCACCAAGTCCGCGGCATAGCTGAAGCCTCCTTCCTCCTCTTCCCACTGGTCGCCCACGGGGTCTGCGGGGGTGGTAGAGGTCACGGTCCCTGGGTCTCACCCGCGTTCCAGATGCCCTTCTTCCTCCTTGTCCTTACCCCATACCCGGTGCCCTGGGCTCCTCAGAGACGGGGCCCTGAGCTTCTCCAAGCGTGTGCCTCCTCCTCCCAGCAGGGCACTTGGCAAGGGGTGGCCAGGCAGCGGTGGCCGTCCTGTCACACACTTACTGAGCCCCGACCCCACGGGCAACGAGCTGCCAGTCTAACCAGGGGACAGCTGCTGCTCTTCAGTTAGCCGGAGCATCTGAGATCCCTGCCCTACCCAGATCTGGGTGTGTCGCACACCCGCACCCTCCCACCCTCCCGGGAGTCCTTGCAGGGAGCACGAGGCCACAGAATCCCACCCATCCAGGTCCTCTTCCCACACTCGGGTGCCTGATGACGGCAGGTGCCAGAGGCCGCAGAAGCTGCCTCAGCCCTGGGATCAGCGCCAGAACCATGCTCTTTGACTGGACCCAGAGCTGGGTACAGCCAGCAATCGATGAGGCCGTGTGGAGCCACCAGGCACCGGCCGCACTCCTGATGGAACTCCTCCTCGAGGTCTGGAGGTCGAGCAGTGGCTCCTGTGGGGTCCCCGCGGCACCCACCACCCACAATGCCCACTGACACTACTGGCAGCGAGGGGACCCTGAGCGTGCTCAGTGTGGGACCCTTCCAGGGGCAGAAGAGGCCTTCGAGGGAGCGAGGTCCCAGGGAGTAGAGTGCTTGCTCCACACCTCCCCTCAGCGCCAAGATGTTCTTCAGGCCCAGCCGCTTGGCCTTGTGCAGATAGCCTGTGATCTGCTCCCGGCTCTGACAGCAGCAGGTCATGTGCAGGATGGTCTCCAGGCCACAGTAGTTCACGGCGGTGCTGGCAATCATCATGGAGGACGTCTCCTTGTCTGAGCCAGGGTCCCCTGCCGGGTGCCAGGTCACATCTATGAAGAGGGGGCCACCTGCCCCCATCCGATCAAACCTGCAGGTAATTTCTTTCTGAAGAGGGGCTCCTGAGAGCACACGGCCCTTCACCACCTTCCCATGGGCCTGGGGAGTTAGGGAAACCTCACGCGCAGGTTGTAGTCAGACGACCTACGTTCACGTCCTGGCTTTGCTACTTATTAGCTGCCCGCTCTCGGGAAAGTAACTTAATGCGTCTGAGCCTCAGTTTCCTCATTTCAAACATGTGCCAGAGAACAGTACTTACTTTATAGTAATGACTCCAAAAATACTATGATAGACGGCTCCACATCTCTTAGAGCAGCGCTCGGTACACAGTGTGAGCTGCTATTACGATGATGATTTTTTTAAAGATTTTGAGAGAGTGAGCGAGAGATCGAGGTGGGGGGGCGGAGGGAGGAGAAGCAGACTCGCCACTGAGCAGGGAGCCTGATGTGGGGCTCGATCCCAGGACCCCAGGATCATGACCTCAGCTGAAGTCAGATGCTTAACCGACTGAGCCCCCTGCCCCCCCCCCCGAACGCTGACGATGACAATGACGACGATGATCATTGCAGAGATACCTGATGTCAACAATGCAACCCTTTTGTGAGAGAGCAGCACTGCAGCCTTTCCAAAGTGCTTGCAGTTTGTTATCTTGGGTGATAAGATATTTTGATGATCAAAGGTACAGGGAATTCTCAGAGTGGCAAGCAGAGGCTCGCCCTAGGAAGAGGAAAAAGGAGGGTCAGCAGACAGGGTACTTTCCAGCCACCCTCCCCCCCACCCCGGGGTTGTGGTGCAGCAGCCAGCAATCTCACAGAACATGGCCACAGCTCCGGAACGAGACGCAAGAGCCACAGGTGCGCACACGTGCCTGTCTGACCAGCTATAACAGGGCATTTAAACATCCTCCTGCCTTTCAACTTCAAAACCTTCAGGGTGACACACGAAAAATGCAAATGATAAAATGCATAAACTTAGGAAAGATAAAAAAAGGAACCAAGGGGGCGCCTGGGTGGCTCAGTCAGTGAAGCGTCGACTTTCGGTTCAGGTCCTGGGATCGAGCCCCACATCAGGCTCCCTGCTCAGTAGAGAGTCTGCTTCTCCTTCTCCACCCCCACGTGTTCTCTCTCTGTCATTCATTCTCTCAAATAAATCTTTAAAAAAAAAAAAAAAAGCCGGGGGGGGGGGGCCACAACACATAATGTGCTAACAAAATTCATTCGACATTTTTAGATTCTGAGAGGCGTAAGTCAAATTCTTAAACTCGCTGAAAATGTGAAAATGTTCTCCAAGCTGCTGCTTTATGACTTCCTAAACCGTGTTCCTGTCCAGCCCCAAGTTCCGCCACAGAATGCAGTCTGAGAGAATCAACACTTTTAACCCGTTGAAGAGTGTGTCTAAAAACTCCAGATGCTCGCAGGGACTTTAACCGACAGCGGAGAAGCTGCAGCTCTAATGATCTACCCTGCTCTTTTCCACCCTCTCTGGCTGCCTTTTCCTCCCAGGTCAAAGGGTGGCTCTGCAGGAGAGCGGGCCTCCCCCGGGCCCCCTCATTCCGAGCCTGCTCCCTCACTACACCGACTCACCTCGAGATGAGGTTGACCGCTCCCTCAGCAGTCCGAGGAGGAAAGAACTCCAAGGAGAACCACCTGTCACCGGATTCCATCCTCCGCCTCATCTTCTCCCTGAGTCTCTCGTGGCGCTCAGGGTCCAGCCCCGGCGTGGAACATCTCGAACTATCCTTGGAGCTCTCGCTGCCGCTGCTGCTGCCCTCCGAGCGGGGAGTGGGACCGCCGTCCCCGTCCCCTCTGGGCTCCTTCACCATGGCCGGGCTCCTGCTGCAGAGAGTGGGGGCAGGAGCGTCAGAGGACCGGCAGCCAAGTCCCGGGGGGCAGGGTCAAGTGAGAGATGCGGCATTTCCACGCAGGAAGAGGGCGAGGGCCGGCGGGGGTTGGGTGGCAGTGCCCCCGGCCAGGGGCTCCACCTACCACAGCTGTGCCGGTCTACGCCGCCTCACTCGAGGCTTTGCCCTCCACCGCTTCCTGGCTCCAAACCAACCAGCCCCCACCCGGCGCAGAAACACGCTCCTTGGGGCCCTGGCATCTCAGCGACAGCTACCTGATGGAGGGTGGCACTGAGAACCCGACCCTGCCGGCCTCCAGAGTCCACAGTCCTAGGCGGGAGCAGCGGACTGTGGCTGGGAGAACCCCAGGTGGTGGCTGGTCCATCTCTGCCAGCTAGGTCCCCGAGTGGGTGGGTTAGAAACGAGAGGAAACTTCCCCAGCGGGTGTGTTCATCTGGGCGGAGGGAGCAGTGACTCGGGAAGAGCCCAGAGCTAGGGCTGGGGCCCTGCGCAAGGGGGCGGGGGCAAGGCTGCCCGGCCAGAGGGAGGGCTGAGGCTCCAGTTGCAGGAGCCGGATGGAAGGAGGGGGGCGTTGACAGGGGACGGCAGGACTCGCTGGGTAGGAGGCCAGCAGACGCTCGGGGTCACCGGATTCCTTCCAAAGAAGGCAGAGCTCGGCCTTGGCCCAGCCCGCACATCTCCTGTTACTCGGAACAGCTTGCACGCAGGATGGAAGGAGCGTGGGCATGACAAAGCAGCCACGTCTCTCCCGAGTTCACGCGACTCCAAGATAGACCCTGTTGTGGGTTAGAACGCGACATTGGCTGGCTTCCGCGAGTAACCAGATTCAAATTCGGTAAGGGCACGAATTCACGTCCTCCTCGGAACAAGAGCCGTCCCGTCCGCGCCTGCCTTCCAGGCTGTTTCCCTCAGGCCACGCAGGTCGCTCACAGTAACCCCCGAGACCGCAGGGCCCCCACGCCCGAAGCCCCCCGCGTGGCAGAGGGCAGGCCCACGGCACCGCCGGCCAGTCCAGTGGGGGAAAATAAGACAAAAAATAAGTTAAAAACACACTTTTACAAGTGTGCAAACACACTTCTTTCGTAGTGAAAAATCCATCGCGTGGGGACATGGGGCATCAGAGGGGCAACCAGGCCCAGTTCACTCCAACCGCCGCGGCTGAGCCGGTGTCCCCACCGCGTCTGGGGTCCTCCGCTGCCGAGACCTTGATGACCTTGATGACCTTCCCGCTGCTCCGCTGGCCCGAAACCCACGCAAGACACAAGTGCACACAACACAGACTTGCACATCCAGAGTCGAGGAGCCAAGACCAGAGCGATGACACCCGAACCAGTGGTCTTCCTCCCCAGGGATGCCCGCTTCGATCCGGGCCTCAAAGTGCAGCTTCTCCGCAGGGCTGTCGGTGAGGACGGGGAGGGCACTCGGGGCGGCCGGCCGGGTCCTCCCTGGGAGCGGGGCTGGCCCACCGTCCGCTGGAACAGAGCCCGCAGCCGGGAGGGAGCGCGACCGCCCGCGGTGCACCTGCTCCTTCGCGTCCCGCCACCTGCGTCGCCGTGGGGCTGCAGGTCTCGCGTCCTCCGGTGCCCCGAGGTCCCCGGGCCCCGGCCGCACTGCGCTCTGCAGGCAGCCCTCGCCATCCCGACCGCGGCTTCGGCCCGGCAGCCCGGCGCACACCTGCGCGCAGCCCCGCGGACACCTGCGCGCAGCCCGGCGCACACCTGCGCGGCGGGGCCACGAATCGAGTCACCGGGTCACGGGGTCGAGGTGGGGGTGCAGACGGGGCCCAGGGCCGCCTCTTCCCCGGGGCGCCCCGCTTCCAGGCCGGGGGCTGACCCCGAGGGGCCCTTCAGGGCTGAAGCCCCGGGGGTCGCACCTGCCCCCCCGCGCCCCCACCCCGAGAGCTGATGAGCCCATCCTCTGCAGGGGCGAACCGCGCTGCAGGTGGGCGGCCCCCACTTCCCGGACGTCCCTCCCTCCTGGCGACCCCACGCCTCGCCTGCACTCACCCTCCGGACGCGGGGGGCTCAGCGCGCGCGCCCGAGCGGCGGCCAGACCTGCGGGGGGCGGGGGCGGGGCGCGGCGCAGGTGTCGGGTTGCCGCGGCGGGGGCGGGGCCAGACGGCGGGCGACCGGAAGCTCCCGCCCCAACATGGCGGCGCCCAGAGGCCTCGTTGGAAGCGGCCCCTCCACCGTCATGTGACGCGGGCCCTCGCCCCACCCGCCCGCAGCCACTCCCTGTCTCCGTCCCCAGCTCGGGGCACCACGTGACGCGGCCGGGGCCAGTCACGTGAGGCGCGCGTCTGGTGGGAGGGGGCGGCGGAGGGCTCCGGGGCGGCAGTAAAGGAGGGAGATGGCGGGGTGCAGGGGGGCCCTGTGCTGCTGCTGCAGGTGGTGCTGCTGCTGCGGCGAGCGTGAGACCCGCACCCCCGAGGAGCTGGTGAGCAGCGGGCGGAGCCGAGCTGGGAGCTGGGCGGGGGGCGGTTGCCCGGGCGGCGAGAGGCGTTGCCGGGGGGTGGGGCCCGGCCGCGCTGGGGCCCCAGGTGGCCGCGGGTGGGGCCGGGGCACCGCGTCCTCGGCTCGCGCTGCATCCGCGCCGCCTCTCGGGCCCGAGTCTGGGGTCCTTCCTCATCACCCCTCCGTGGGATGCGAGGGAGAAGCCAGGCCCGCTGCAGTGAATCCCGTCCGTGTTTTATTTCCATATGAAAGGAGTTTTGCACGAAACGAGCGTTTTCAGAATGAGCCTCTTCCCTGCACTTCGTGCTCCTCCAGCCGCTGGTCCAGCTCCCGCAGCCCTTTCTCACCTTTTCTGGGTCATTGATAATCCGGTTCTCCCTGCAAAGCACCCTGGGAAAACTTGAGTTGCTGTGACCCAGAGTTGATAGGTCCCTTCTGTTCTCAGATCCAGCACATTGTCAGGTGGAGCCTGCTTTTTTTTTTTTTCCCCCTCCTTTATCTGGCGTGGGACATGCTTGAGGTGTCCTGAAGACAAGAGTTGATTGATTGGAGAACGTGTCCGTAGAACCAAAGAGCTCAACTGCATGACCATAGACAGCCGCCGCCATCACCCCCATCCCCCCGATTTTTTATTTTCGAGATCTCGTTCGCATTTGATCATCGTTCCTGATGATTTGGAAATTAGCAACAGATTTCAGAAAAAAATGTCTTTCTCTTTCCGCTTTGAACCTTGTAAGTATTTAACCATTCTGTGGATCTGTTTTTCTAGACCATCCTTGGAGAAACCCAGGAGGAGGATGATGAGATCCTTCCTAGGAAAGACTATGAGGTGAGATTCTTACTTGCTGCTTTGGTTCACAAGAGCAGTAAGGGACCCGGTCACTGCAGACCAAAGGATTAGGGTTCCAACGGGAGATGCTCTGTGATGTCTCTCCCAGGGAATGAATGGGTAAGAGGTACTTTCCCTCGAAAGGGGCTGTTTAACAAGCCCTTTTCTCATCCTGACACCCAAACAGGGTCTGGTGTCTCTATGTGCGATCGTACATCTGTGGCACCGCAACCTGGATAGGGTATGTTCACCGTTGAACTATTTGCTTTTGCAGCTGGAGACCCAGAGTCAAAGCCGCTGACAGTCTGTGCTTATAACAGATGTGGGACAGGAGACTCTCCTTCTCCTGTTTGAGAACTTAGTTTTCAGATGATTGTTTCCTGCTGAAGCAGCTTCTCTCTGAAGGGCTCTTGATTGCAAGTTCTGGTTCAAGTATGGGATTCTAGGGAGTGTGTGTTCAGTAAGGCCAGTGATGCTGGACTAAAACCAAATAAGTATGCCTTTTTAATCATTTAATCAGTTCCTGATAATGTTTCTGTGATTTTTTTTATTATTATTATTTATTAATGAGAGACACAGAGAGAGAGAGGCAGAGACACAGGCAGAGGGAGAAGCAGGTTCCATGCAGGGATCGATGTGGGACTCGATCCCGGGTCTCCAGGATCAGGCCCTGGGCCGAAGGCAAGCGCTCAACCACTGAGCCACCCGGGCTGCCCCTGTTTCTGTGATTTTTGAGATAACAAAAACAAGCCATGATTATGATTGAGAATTCTTAGACCGTTTACGAAAAGAAGCTAGAGAAAAATCCATAACCTCACTCATTAAAAGATAACTATAAACCTTACTGAATATCCTTTTCCATGCTTACATTCCTGCTTTTTTGAAATAACAGAAGCGAGATTCAGCTACATTAACCATTTTAACATGTTTTCTTCTCAACTTGAAAACAATTTTTGTATTGCTAAATATATTTCTACGGTATCTTTTTAAATAGAGGAATACTCTTTTATTATGCTACAATTTATTTTATTTGACTCTACTATATGATGAACTAGTTTTGACCATCCTTTATTCTTTATCCCTTTTTTTTTTTTTTTTTTAAGATTTTTGTTTATTCATGAGAGACACAGAGAGAGGCAGAGACACAGGCAGAGGGAGAAACAGGCCTCTTGCAGGGAGCCCGATGCAGGACTTGATCCCAGGACCCCGGGAACACACCCTGAGCCAAAGGCAGATGCTCAGCCACTGAGCCACCCAGGCATTCCCTTCTTCATCCTTAATTGCTTCTTTAAGCAATCTCAAAAAGTGTGATTAATCTTGTATGTTTAATGCTTTTCTTAAAATGTCACGTAGACTTAAAAAATTCAGTATTTTAGGGCAATAACATACTCAGGCTGATTTTCTTTTTACTATTTTATTTTTTGCTGTAAAATTTAGTGGAGCTATTAGGATTTATTAGTATAACGTGGAATTGTTTTAAAACTTTCATTATAGTGAATTTCAAAGATGAAGAATGGACAGAATAGTATATGGAAACCCCCTGTATTCATCAGTTTCAGCAGTCATTCAACTCATGCCCAGCCTTCATCTGTCTCTCATCCCCTCCCCCTTCCCATGTTATTTTGAAGAAAGTTCTATACATGACATCATTTCACCCATAAGTAATTAAACGTGCATCTCCAGAGGATGAGGATTTTTTTTTAGCACAATACCATTTTCATACCTAAGAAATTAACAATAATGCCTTGATATTAAATATCTGATGTTCAGATTTTCCAGTTGTCTTATGTCATACAATTTTTTAGTGTCCTATAATTTTTTAATAGTTTGAATCCAGTTTGAATCCACATTGCATTCCTTTACCTTTAAAGTCATTTCTACCCCCAGCCTGGGGCTCAGACTCACAACTCCAAGGCCAAAGTTGCAGGTCCTACCAACTGAGCCCACCAGGTACCCCCTTTAAAACATTTTTAATCTTTAGATTCCGCCTTCATCATTTTTTTCCCCTTGCAATTTACTTAACAGAACAGAATTCTGGGATTTGCCAATTGTACCACCATGGTATAGTTTAATATACTACACTAATGGGAATACTTTTAAAGAATCAGAGTTAAAAAGCACGCTATCTACTGATGTATTTTCCCATATTTCTAAAATATCTGTCTCCTTACACATAGTTGAGGGGTTTACAAGAATTAGTATAAGAAGCCCCATACTGGGCTGTCACCTTACACTCCCTTGTTGAGCCCAGTGATGTCACCTTGACTGGAACTTTCTGGCAGCCTTAATCTACTCCCTGGAGCTCACCATGGCTTCTCTGCTCCATTGACCCTGCTGTTCCAAGGATCCTTCACTCCTTTTACTAAATTGTACTTATATTTGTAATGCATTTACTTGTACCTGATATGCATATCTATGTCAATTTTATGTGTTAATGTTTCATGTGAGTCATTAATATTTCTCAATTCTTCAAGTATGAGCTTCAGGACATTTGCTTTATGTAAGAGCAAATTTAGCTAGACGCTTATTCAGAAAAGTCTGCTCAGATTTTACTAGGGGTCAACTAGAAAACCCTTCTGTTAAAATCTTTCTGAAATGTGCTCTTTCTCCTTCCTGCCTTACTAAGAGTTCACTGCACCTACTTGACTGTTTCTTTGATAAGTCTGGGTTCTTACAAGATGTTAGAATTCCTGGTTTGATTCCCATTCTCATTCTAAATGGTTTGAATAACAATAACCCTCTATCTGTGGGATGGGGCTGTTAACGGTGATGTTTTCAGGCCTGTGTTGCTCAGCACCCCTCAGAACAGAGGACTTGGAATAAAAGGCCTCTCTGGGCATCTGCAATCCTGCTAGTTCAGGGCCCATTGAAGGTGCTGCTTATGAGAGCACTGAGGTCCCCTTCTTGGTTGAACTTGGGTGGCCTTTCAGCCCCACCTACCCCTATGGCCACATGCCGTTTGGCTCATAACCTTGGGCAGCAGGCCTGCGGGACACTTACACAAGTTGTATTTTACAAAAAACGTTATTAGCCATCCTCCAGCCAAAGAGCCGAATACAGCAGAAACAAAAGGAAGTTAGTCCTCACATAGGAGAAGTAAGCAATATCTGGATTTGAAAACAGGTTATGGGGATCCCTGGGTGGCGCAGCGGTTTGGTGGCTGCCTTTGACCCAGGGCGCGATCCTGGAGACCCGGGATCGAATCCCATGTCGGGCTCCCGGTGCATGGAGCCTGCTTCTCCCTCTGCCTATGTCTCTATCTCTCTCTCTCTCTCTCTGTGTGTGTGTATCATGAATGAATGAATGAATGAATGAATGAATAAATAAATAAATAAATTTAAAAAAACAGGTTATGTACTCCATTGGCACATAGTTACAAAGTGTCAAATTCAGTTTTAAGAACGTTATATGATTGGTACGTATTTTCAAAGTGTCAAATTCAGTTTTTTGTTTTTTTGTTTTTTTTTTTTAAGATTTTATTTGTTTATTCACAAGAGGCACACAGAGAGAGGCAGAGACGCAGGCAGAGGGAGAAGCAGGCTCCACGCAGGGAGCTCAACATGGGACTCGATCCCGGGTCTCCAGGATCAGGCCCCGGGCTGAAGGTGGCACTAAACCGCTGAGCCACCGGGGCTGCCCTCAAATTCAGTTTTAAAAAAAGAATAGATTGATGTTCTGGTGTTAGGATTGTTTTCAAAATGTCCCTTTTAACAGTTTTTTTAGCTGTAGTTCATATTCTCTACAATATATCCATCTAAAGTATACAGTGCAGTGGGGGTTTTTTTAGTATATTTACCCTAAGCAACCACTAATCTACTTTCTGTCTCTAGAGTTTGCCTGTTCTGGACATCTTAAACATCTCTTCAATGTTTATGAAGCCGTAGCATTATTGGACAAAGCCAGCAAGCAAATAATTGACCAGTAATTTCTTTATGTATTTGATAAGAAGGATTCATATTTTTCAACCTTTTTATTTTTTTTCCCGTTCCTAGAATGTGATGTCATTTTAATAATTTAACAAGTGTATGTGGCTCAGTCCATAGAGCAAGTGACTCTTGATCTCAGAGTTATGAGTTCAAGTTCCACGTTAGATGTAGAGCTTACATTAAAAAATGTATATACAATGCCAATAATAAAAATAAAAATATGTGTATATTTTTATAAGCACAGAGGTAAAATATATGTGTGTTATGTGTATATACTGTATACCACACCCCTGCACAGTCAAAAGTCTGCATATGACTTTGACCCCTCCAAAAGCTGAATTAATGGCCAACTGTTGACCAGAAGCCTTATTGACAGTCAATTATTCCATATTTTGTGTTATGTGTAGTAGTCTGTATTCTTACAATGAAGTGAGTTTAGAAAAAAGAAAATCGTAAGAGAAAATACATACAGTACTGTACTATATTCATTTAAAAAAAATTTACGTATAAGTGAACTTGCTCAGTTCAAACCTGTTATTAAAAGCTCAACATATGGACAGTATGTTATATGTATGCAATCACTAAATACATATATATTTTTAATCATTCATGGATGAGTCCAGTTTTCCAGCAGAAGTATTTTTTACTGACTGTGGTATTTTGTTTCATAATCAGAAAAACCCCATTCTTTTAAAATATAAAAAGTACACCATGTTTGCTGTAAGAATTTCAAACAACACCCAGACGCAAATAACTCCTAAGTATCACTTCAGAGATAAGCACTGTTAACAGTTTTCCCAGATGTTTTACGTTATATGCTGACATCCAAATCATCTTAATTTTGTTTAATCAAAATAGGATCCTATTACACATTTTATTTTGCATCTGGCTTTATTTTGTATCTTTTTTTACTTATTTTTTTTTAAAGATTTATTTTAGGGAGAGAGAGACAGAGTCTGGGGGAAGGGGAGCAGAGGGAGAAAGAATCTGCAGCAGATCCCCTGCTGAGCACAGAGCCTGACACAGGGCTCCGTCCCATGACTCTGAGACTATGACCTGAGCTAAAACCAAGAGTAAGATGCTTAACCAACTGAGCCACCCAGGCACCCCGTTTTTTTTGTTTTTTGTTTTTTGTTTTTACTTAATAGTTATATGTGTTCCACATCTATCTATGTGGACTTGTCGTAATTATTTTATTATTACATAGTCTTCCATATTCAGATGTCTGATCATTGATTTAATAAATTGCCTGTTGATGTTCCTTGGACCCTTTTACAAAAGGGATTTGGACTTTGAGTATAGATATAGATGGAATAAGTTGTCATGCATCCCACCCGTGTTTGGCTGACGGCTAGCTCCTGCATGGGAGTGCGGCCACCAGGCCAGTGTCTAGCTTGTTTGCCAGCTGATATGTAGGTAGCAACAGGTTCAGGAAGGAGAGAGCACACAGCAGACCATTTTCCTCTGTTGCCAGACTGCTGCTTCTCTTACAAAACATAGAAGAAATAAAATTAGTTCCTTTGAATTATTTCTCAAGATGTCTCTGGCACACAGGCAGATTTTTTTGCAGAGTAGCTGTGTTCTATGTTCTATGTTCTAGTTGAAGGAACCCTGCTGTAGACGTAGTTTTCGGAGCTATGCTGCATCGTGCCTCTTCCTAACATAAACTGAAAGTTGCTTTTTAAGATAGTGTCCATGTTGGTTAGTCTTGTGACTAACCACTTATTCATAGAAGCTGACTACAGAAGATACTTAGGATTAACTGATATTCTGAATTAATTTGGTTCTGGATAATTGAAACTTTTATTCCCGTAATGGGGTTGGTTGGGTAACACTGGTGGTAGCCGAAGGTCTTTTCATGTTTTAATTTTTTTCAAGATTTTATTTGTTTATTCATGAAAGACACAGAGAGAGAAAGGCAAGACACAGGCAGAGGGAGAGGCAGGCTCCAGGCAGGGAGCCTGATGTGGAACTCGATCCTGAGATCGCGGATCACGCCCTGAGCCAGGGGCAGGTGCTCAACCACTGAGCCACCCAGGGGTCACCAGTCTTTTCATGTTTTGCAGAAGCTTTAGGGCTTAGGTAATTGAAAGCTTCTCCCAAAGCATGAACTGCTGCCTGGATGTTCATGTGTGTCAAGTGCAGGCCAATGTGGCAGGTCAGAAGGTCTGGGATTGTGCATTTCTAACCAACTCGTCCCAGGTGCTGCAGGTCCACTGCCCTGCCCATCCATACTTCAAGTAACAGCAACCTAAAGTTTCAATGCTTTCTAGGTTTCCATAATTCTTCCTATCTGGTTGTGACTTTCTTCCATTTCTCTTTCAGAGTTTGGATTATGATCGTTGTATCAATGACCCTTACCTGGAAGTTTTGGAGACGATGGACAATAAGGTGAGTCCCTGACTGATCTCTTGGGACTGAATAGATCTTACCAGCAGCTTCTTTTTCCCATCCACATTCTCCTGTAAATAGCCATACCCCATGGCTTTTAACCCGTTTCATGAGATAATCAGCATTTATTCCTTAGATCTTCATCCTGCCAACCAAAGTACCCACTGTCACTGCACCTGGCCCAGGCTCTTAGAGCTCATCCATTTGGCATTATAAAGCACCTGCCATCCCAGACACCATTGCTGTGTTTGCTGTCCCTGTGGAATTTAGTCTAAAACTGTTTGGCCGAGATGTGTTCCTTCCCTGCTGCCAACAAAACCGTGTAACAAGCTGAGTCTGTCTTTCCCTATGTGAACAGAAAGGTCGCAAGTATGAGGCGGTGAAGTGGATGATGGTGTTTGCCATTGGAGTCTGCACTGGGCTGGTGAGCAGAGGGCACACGGGAGGCATGATGGGTGGGTGGGGGCCTGGTGAGTCAGAGGGCAAGTCATTTGTCCTGAATAACAGGACCACCTTTTCTTTTTTCCCTTTTTTTTTTTTTTTTTTTTTTAAGTAATAATCCTGATACTGTTTTGTATTTACCTTACTTTTGCTTTATGAAAGTGAATCATACAACACTGGTACTCCTTAAGCTCTCAAAGGCTTGGTCAGGACCTAGCTCTTATGACATAGTATGGTCCTGTCAGGTGGACAATAAAGTGGGGGGAGCACTTCATGGAAAATGAGGTCATTCTGTAGGGAAAAAACAAAATTGTGGGATAAAACCAGCCATTACACCCTTTCCTTTAGTATGGCATGCCAGTAAACAGGATACCGTAGATGTCAATTTACTGTAATGTCCTCGGCTGCCTTCCTGCACATTGCTTGTTTTATCTAGAAGGTAGAGCTGGTGGCTGTGGATAGCCTGAATGCACAGGGTTCTGGGGTCAGCTTGGTCACAGATGAATCACAGACAAGAAAAGATTATGAAACACTGCCAAATTCTGTAGTAGCACATGGCCCAGAGTCCTCACTGCTGACCTAACCAAACTTAAAGCTGGGGAAGAGAAACTGGAAAAGTCAGCAGTCAGAATGATCCACGTCAGATCTGATTTTCCATGATTACAGTGTTCAACTCTGCGGTCTTCGTCCATTCGAGCTACTGTAATAAAATACCATAGACTTGCAGATGGCTTACTCAACAGATGTTTATGTCTCCCAGTCCTGGAAGCCAGAAGTTCAAGATCAAGGTGCCAACAGATTTGTTTCTGGTGAGGGCCTGCTTCTTGGCTCCTGGCTATATGCTCACAGGGCAGAAGGGGGCAAGAGCTCTCTGGGGTCTTTCATAAGGCCACTGATCTTATTCATGAGGGCTCCATGCTCAGGACTTAATTACCTCCCCAAAGGTACCACCTCCTAATGCCATCACAGTGGGGGCTAGAATTTCAACAGATGAATTTGAGGGAGACACAGTGTTCAGCCTGTAACAGGTTATATGTATTTCTAAGCAGCAGCCTGTTTATCTCACCGGAACTGACTACAAGTCTCATTCTTGATTCTGTGTGATAATACCCATAAACTGTAAGCACGTATTTAGTATAATACAGCCACAAAGGCTGACCAGTTTTTATTTTCCTGGCATTTGTCAGATTTTTACTGTAGTAAATTCAGAGGTCAAGGAACGTTCTACTAGTTAAGACAAATGGCATTCAGAAGGCCTCTTTGGTAACATTCTGTTGTGGGTTAAAACTTGGGTTGGTTTAATTGTTTTATTGAAATTTCAGTGTCTGTTTTGCTATATATAGGTTTCTGGTTGCAAATTTCCCTGTAATCATAATCACGAGCCGTCTACTTGTTAGTCTTTCTGCTACTTTCATACCAAACTCCTTGGAACTGCCATTTATCGATACTAGCAACTTCACTAGTCCTCTCACATCATCCCCTCACGTTGCTGGAAGGCCGACTTCCCTTTATTACTTAGCAACTAGCTCCTCTTGCTACTGGCTCGTTTATCCTTCCATCCTTCACAACCTATTGCTTCATTCAGTATTTAAAAGCCTCCGGGCATTGGCTTGAGGGAAGGTTGGAGCTAAAGACCTGAAGCCTTTGATCCTGAATCCACCAAATCATGGGCTTGTCCAGTTCTCCCTTAAGCCCAGAGCAAAGACTTGGGTCTTAAAGTGGACAGGTGGGCTGAGTGGTTTTCTCTACTTACCAGGGTGGTTACCAGGGTAACCATTGGCTGCAAATCAGAATAGTGCCCTACAAAGTATAAAATAGTAATAACAAACACGCAAAAGCCATATACACCTGAGTAAATGTTGTCTTTCAAAGTAACATCCTAAGCTATATGCTTAATCAGCTAAGCATCACTGAAGGTATTACTGGAGTTCTTTTTCTGAAACTGCCTTTGGAAAATGCTGAGCGGCTCCTCACTTGATTCTAGATTATTTTCCTAGGCACCGGATGGTCTTCCTTGCTTTCACAGCTTTTCCTGCATCCTTTCCTTTTGTTTTACTCTCCTTCTCTCAGCTTAGCTATGCCCTCTTCCTTTGTCCTCTGGAGGGCGATGGGGCCAGGCTGGCAGGAAGTCTCCTGGTGAGTCAGAGTGATGAGCAAGAAACCTGTTCACTCATTGTCTCTTGGTAACACGGGTGCATGTACCAGCCAGGAAAGGCCAGGGGGACATCACAGCCTTTGAGTGAAGTGTCTGCACCACGGTGAGGAAAAGCTGTGTGACGGTTCACTTGCTCTTCACAGGTGGGTCTCTTTGTGGACTTTTTCGTGCGCCTCTTCACCCAGCTCAAGTTTGGAGTGGTACAGACATGTATCCTTTTAATGGCTCTTGGTGTTCCCAGAAGTCAGCAGTTTTTGCCTCTGCTTTCTTGTCCAGAGACTAGTAGACATGATCTAGTGAAGAGCTATTTATTAATCATTTGGTTTCATTTTTTAGTTACCATTGAAGGACACAAGAAGGGCAGCCCTGGTGGCCCAGCGGTTTAGCGTCACCTTCAGCCCAGGGCGTGATCCTGGGGTCCCGAGATTGAGTCCCACATTGGGCTCCTTGCATGGAGCCTGCTTCTCCATCTGCCTGTGTTTGTGCCCCTCTCTCTCTCTGTCTCTCATGAATAAATGAATAAAATCTTTAAAAAAAAAAAAAAAAAGACACAAGAGGAAGACTTTAATAGAAAGAGACTCACATTATACCACAATAATGCCTGTTTGTGCCAATTACCTATAAACTCAGTGTGGTTCCAATCAAAACTCCCAATCGAGTTTTTCGTAGAACCAGAAAATTCTCTTCCTAAATTTGTCGGGAAGAGTAAAAGGGCCAAAAGTAGTTGAGACAGTTTGGAACAAGCACGGGCGCTTGCCCTACTCAATGTCAAGGCCTGCGTACTCTAAGATATGGTCACTGAAACTGCACTATTGGTGCAGGAATTGTCAATTAGGTCAATGGAAGATAACAGAGGAGCAGAAATTGGCTTGTGCATATGAAGAAGTAGGGTGAATGACAGAATTAAGTCGGTGAGGAAGAGATGGGCGTGATAAAAGATGCTGGGATGTTTCGGTGATCCATCTGGAAAAATATAGATTCCTACTTTGTACTATAAATTAATTCCAGATGGATTGAAGATGTAAATAGGCAAAACAAAACTTTCAGAGAAACTCCAGGAGGCACAAAGTGAAAGGGAAAAGATCAATAAACTTGACCATGTCAAATTAAGTTTGTTTTTCATACAAGCAAAAAACCCAAACCACAGCAGTAAAACACCATAAAGAAGGTGAAATACAAGTCCACGGCCTAGGAGAGGTTACTCACTGTATATTTAAGAGACAAGTAATTAGTATCTAGAACACCAAAAGAACTACAGATCAGTAAGAAAAAAGCCCAAACAGCCCAATAGAAAAATAAGCGGAGGATGTGAACAGGCAATTCTCAGAGGAGGGAAATGGAATGGTCAGTAAATCAACCTATAGAAGAGGTAAGGGGAGCCCTCTTACCACTAACCAAGGAGATGGAAATTAAATAGCAAGATACACCCCTTCTGACTCCCCAACCCTCTTTCCCATGTGGACCTTGGACGTATACAAAGATGTTCATTACAGCTTTGTGATTGCAGAAAGGTGAAATCACACCAAATGGGACAACAGAAAAATTGTAGTGTGCACATACAGTATAATTTTTTTTTCTCAACGATTTTATTTATTTATTCATGAGAGACACAGAGACACAGGCAGAGGGAGTAGCAGGCTCCACGCAGGGAACCCGACGTGGGACTCGATCCCGGGTCTCCAGGTTCACGCCCTGGGCCAAAGGCAGGCGCTAAACCACTGAGCCATCCAGGGATCCCCTATGCAGAAGTTAAAATGAATGGACCAGAACTGTGTAGTTCAATATGGCTAATTCTCAGAAACTTGATGTTGAAGGAGAAAAAAGGAAATTGTAGAATGTGCATAAAGTGCAATCCCATTTTAGTTTTAGAGACACAACAATACGGCTATGTATAAAAATGCATAGGGAATGAGACTTAGTCGGTAGAGCATGGAGCTCTTGATCTTGGGGTTGTGGGCTTGAGCCCCATGTTGGGTGTAGTAATTACTTAAAACTTTAAATACATATAGGGAAGATCTACAATAGTTTTAGGTTAGTGGTTTCTCCCAGGGAAGAGAGGGAGGGAAACAGGATTTGTTTTGTGGCATCTAACATTTTAATTTTTTAAAAAAATCTGGGGCAAATATGGCATAATGTCAAGATTTGTTAAAGAGAGGGATGTAGGGGGAAGGATGTTTGTTGCTTTTTATACCATTTGAAGTATTGATTTGAAATGTTGGGGTCCAGGAGCAAATGGTCAAAGGATTCTTGAGACATTTTTGGTGCAAAAATGGTGGTTTTATTAAAGCACAGGGACAGGACCCGTGGGTAAAAAGAGCTGTACCAGGATTGTGAGGAGTGATTGATTATATTCTTTTAATTTGGGAGAGGTTAGGGATAGCGTTAAGTCTTTAAGGAATTTAGAAGCAAGGTCTGCAGGACCTTGCGGGGCTAGCTGGTAAGATAAGATTATTTAGTACTGTCTAGTAAAATCCTCGTCAGATGGATATCACTTGGGCCATGTGCTTGGAGGATGATTGCTAACCTGTATCTTGATGAGGTGGGGAGGGGGGGAGGGGCACAGTGGATAGAGATAAAGGAAGTTTCCAAGGGATTTTCATATGTTAAAGACAACTTATGGGATCCTGGGGATCCACTAACTTCAAGCTAAGGCTGCTTTTCCCCCTCTAGCAAAGCATTAGCATGGAGGCCACCGAGCTCCTCAAGAAAGGTCACTCTGCCTGCCTTAAGTATTTGTCAGTGGGCTGCAAGTTGTAAGGAAGTTTAATTTTTTTCTACATTTCTTTTGCCTTCATTCTCCACATCAGTATTTCATAATTTTTTTTTTTTTTTAAGATTTTGACGTATTCATGAGAGACAGAGAGGCAGAGACACAGGCTGAGGGAGAAGCAGGTTTCCTGCAGGGAGCCCGATGTGGGACTCGATCCCAGGACCCGGGGTCATGACCCGAGCCAAAGGCAGACACTCAGCCAGTAGAACATGTTAACTCTTGATCTTGGGGTTGTGAGTTCAACCCCCGTGTTGGGTGTGTAAAGATTATTTTAAAATAAAATCTTTAAAAAACATCAAATCAAATCTTTTTAAAAATAAACATAAATGGTTCCTGATGTAGAAGAACTCTCAGATAAGTTTTTGTTTTTTTTTTTTTAAGATTTATTTATTTATTTGACTGAGAGCTGGGGTGGGAAAGGGGGAGAGAGAGAATCTTAAGCAGACTCCCCGCTGAGCATGGAGCCATTGTGGGGCTCAGTCTCCCCACCCTGAGATCATGGCCTGAGCTGAAATCAAGTGTCATGCCTGACACTCAGCTGAGCCACCCAGGCACCCTCAGGTTTTCTTATTCAAGTTTACATTGGAGAACAGGAAGATGTGCAGTAAGCAGCCAACATGTTTTAGAAGAAGAGACACTGCACTATTTCCTACCAGTGATGGAGGGATGCCCCTGACTGGCAAGCGTGTTTTCCTTAACCCCGGGTCTGTAGCGGTGGAGGAGTGCAGCCAGAAAGGCTGCCTTGCGCTGTCCCTCCTTGAGCTCTTGGGTTTCAACTTGACCTTTGTCTTCTTGGCAAGCCTTCTTGTCCTGATTGAGGTGAGGTGGTGTGGGTTTTGCCTTTTGGCTGATGAGGTTTGGGATTCCTCCATCTTCGCTTCTGGAATGTCAGGAAACTCAATTAGCCTTGGGATATAGATTTCTGCAGAAAGCGGCCCCTCCTACACTTAGAGTTATTTCTGAAAGTAGAAGTTCGGCCTCTGGTGAAATGACAAAGGAAAAGTGGATTAGGAGGGTGGTTCTCAACCTCAGGAGCACATTAGAATCACCTGGGCAACTTTAAAAGTGACTTTAAATAACTTTAAAATACTTTTAAAAATGGCTCCTGCACAGCTCTAGTGAGTGAGATCAGAATCTCCGGAAGCAGGAGTGTCTGCATTAGTAGATGCACGGCCCCCAGGTGATGCCGAATCACCAGAACTTGTTAGGGGTGCAGCTGTTCCTGTTGCCCCTCAGACCTGCCGAGTCAGAAACCCAGGGTGGGGCCCAGCATCCGTCTAACAGACCCACCGGGGGATGCTGATGCTTAAGGAAGACGGGCAGTTCCCCCTTGTTAGCAGGGTTGTTGCGGCAAGCCACAGAACCGGTGGACTTCTATTTCGACTTCACGGGCATCCTTCTCTCCCCCATCAGCCGGTGGCAGCAGGCTCCGGGATACCCGAAATCAAGTGCTATCTGAATGGTGTGAAGGTGCCCGGGATCGTCCGTCTCCGGACCCTGCTCTGCAAAGTCTTTGGAGTGCTGTTCAGTGTGGCTGGAGGTGAGGAGGGTCTTTCTGACCTTTAGTCTTCCAAGTATTCAAGAGGTGAAGATGACAAGAGGTACTGCGTATATAAATTAAGTAGATTTGGATTTGAAAGGCCTGCCTTCAAACAGATCTCTGCCCTGCGTATTGATGGGTTATTTTTTAAACGTGGGCAATGTTAGTAAGTTGCCGGTCAGAGATATCTGACCAACACACACTTAGCTTTGAAGTGGAATGACCGTTTGGTTGGTGGAGTTAGCTTTTAGCAAAGTCAGCAAGATTTTTGTGTTAACAACCAGATAGTAAATATCTTAGGCTTTTTGAGCCAAGAGGCAAAATGGGAGGTACGATGCAGGCACTCAAACGTATATAACCATTTGAAATAGATCCATGTGAGGACGTAAAAGCCGTTCTTAGTTCCCAGGCTGTAGAAACAGGCATCGAGCCTGTCTTGGCCCATGGACTAGAGTTTTCAGACTCCTCATTTTAAAGAGTAGTTTTTCTGATTTGATGAGAATTTGACTCTTTATCTTACAAAGTCACGTCATCACCTCTGTTGTATAGTGATCAAGAGAAAGGTCTACCTAGCAAAGGTCTCCTAACCAAGAGAGCTTTTTGTGCTGACTTGATGGTCTCCCCGTTTTCCACCTGTCCCCAGGGCTCTTTGTGGGGAAGGAAGGCCCCATGATCCACAGTGGAGCAGTGGTGGGAGCTGGCCTCCCTCAGGTAAGAGCTGGTGGGCTGGGAGGACAGGTCCCTTGGCAAGGGCCCCTGGGCAGGGCCAGGTCCACAGTTAAGTTTGTAACAGATCCATCGGGAGCACCTAACATGGCCTCGGGAGCTGATGTCGGTTTGGGTTGATGTGAAACTGCTCTGGTCCCCCAGGAGAGTGGGTAACCGGTACCCCTGGGTTTTAACAAGGCCCTGCTGAGTACTTGGAGCGGCGACAGGACACTGAGAAAGTGTTCAAGTGAAAGTCACCTGGTACCACAGGCCAGTACTGAGCACCGGCCCATCAGGCAGTTGATAGATCACCTCAGCTGCCAAAACGTGCTGCCGAACCCCAAGGGGTTGGACACGCGGACCGGGCCGGTTCCAGACCCGGGTCTGTGGTGAGGCCATTGGAAGGAGCACAGGAATATTAGCTGCTTCTGTTTGCTAAAGTGCTTTCTGGGCCAGAGTCTCTGTGTAGCAGCTTCTTTCTTTCTTGGAGTCACTGCAGGGGTTTGCTTGTCCTCATCCTCCCCATTCTCAGTTGAGGAAACCAGGGCTTAGCACTGGCTCGGGCCTGCAGAGCGCCTCTTCTTAAGGCTTATTCCAGATCCCTGGCTGCAAGTTTGAGACGTCTCTGTTCCTTTGAACCGCCCCTTGTAGATGGTTAGTTCTCGGGCCGTCATGGGAGGGAGTCGCTGTGGCTGTGGGCCGTTGACGGAAAGGAGAGAAGACTCTTTCGTCCAGAGTCCATCTGTTTGTCTCTCTTTTGTGACTGCATCCTCTCCTTTATGTCAAGCACCTGGCCTACCAGAAGTGGGCTGAGAGGCCGAAGGAGGCTAGGGGAGGCTAGGGGAGGACGGGTGGCAGCGTGAGAACTTGCTGGGCTCATTGGACGCTGGCTCCTTGAGCCCCTTCCACACCCACATCCCCTGATCAGAGCCCACTTCATCTTCAGCAGCAGCTTTCATTTCCTCCTTCCACCCAGCAGTTTCCCCTTTTTCTGTCTGATGTGTTGACTGTGTACCACATGCAATTTCCAAAGATCCTAGAAATCTGAGGGGCAAGAAAAAAAGTTCCTCCCAGAAGTAACGATTTTTTTTCCACGTTGCTGTTCTGGCCTCTTCCTTCTTGCAACACATCTGCCTGGGTGTGCTCAAGCAAAGGGGACCTTCTGGTGCCTTGGCTTCCTGCAGCTCTGGTCCCTGTGGGCATTCCCCACACACACTTTGTTTTCTCTTTCTCTAGTTTCAGAGCATCTCCTTACGGAAGATCCAGTTTAACTTCCCCTACTTCCGAAGTGACAGGTATGGAAACTCAATCCAGTTCATTTCCTGCTCCTCGGATCTGACTACAGTCACAGTAGCTGGCTCACCGGCTGCCCTGCTGGGCAGGCTGCGTGCAAGACCCACCACCTGTCAGAATGGAGGGGGGGCTTTGATGCTTCTGAAAATAAGCACGAGGGCCAGGCTGACATCGTAGCTTCTATTTTGTCAGGACATAAGGCCTAGAACCATCTCAGTGAAGATGGTCCAATATTGAAAACACGACCAAGAAAGTCCACAGGCGTATTATCAATAATGTGTTTTATATTCCAAAGTGATGTTCTTGGTCAGCTGCCTTTCTGGGTTAGAAAGTGCTTGTCTGGGTACTTTTTCGCCCGGTGGGATTTGCATGTGTACTGACGTGCGCACCCTGCCCGGCCTTTGGAATCGGCCCCGAGTTCAGAGTTGTCCTCCTACTCATACTGGGATTCCCGTAGATCACTTACCCACTCCTCTGCGTGTAACCAGCACTCTGACGTTGTCACTGATGCTGTGGCTTTCCGGGAGAAAGATCTGGTACGAGCACAGCTCACACGGCCAGAAGTCTGTGCTCTGGTGACGAGATCCCACGTTCAGAGTGGACTGACGTCAGGAAGCCCCTCCGACTAAGGGGAGGGTTTGGGTAAACCATATTTGCTGGTGAGTCTGCCTGCCAGACACCTGCCCCTCGTAAGCCCTGACTGTGGGTCACGGGTCCCAGTGTTGGTGGACAAGGAAGTGAACAACTGCCTTTTGCCTCCTGAGGACTCTTGCTCTTCTGGGTAAATCACCTCTCCGTCTTCTCCCCTCAGAGACAAGCGAGACTTTGTATCAGCAGGGGCGGCTGCTGGAGTTGCTGCAGCTTTCGGGGCTCCCATCGGGGGTACCCTGTTCAGTCTGGAAGAGGGCTCGTCCTTCTGGAACCAGGGGCTCACGTGGAAAGTGGTAAGGAGCACTTGCAGTGAAGCCTCTCCTAAATTAGCCACTGCCTCCAAAACGAAACTGGACATCTCTTACGTGGTACAGTTACCTGTCGTTTTGATGAAACCAGGAGAGTTGACTTTGTTAGAAATATCTTTGTTCAGTGGAATACTACTTAGCCATCTAAAAAAATAAATCTTGCAACTTGCAAAGATGTGGATGGAACTAGGGGGTATTATGCTAAGTGAAATTAAGTCCATCAGAGAAAGACAACTACCATACAATCTCACTCATATGTGGAATTTAAGAAACAAAACAGGATCAGAGAGGAAGGGAGGGAAAAATGAGAGAGCGAGAGATAAACCACAGGAGACTCTTAATCGTCGGAAACAGGGCACTGCAGGGGGGGCGGGCTGGGGTAAGTGGGGGATGGGCATGAAGGAGGGCACGAGATGTAAGGAGCACTGGGTGTTCTGTAAGACGGATGAGTCTCGCCTACCTCTGACACTAATGATACGTTATATGTTAATTAATTGAATTTGAATTTTAAAAATTAAAAAAAAAATTCTTTTGCTCTAGACCAGTAAGTCCAAACTATAGTACTTTTTCTGTACTTTTCATGTTAAGGCCTCCTGTCCGTTGTCTCTTGAGAAACCACGTGGCATGAGAACAGGAGACCAGCTGGGGGCAGAGGCAGACAGGCAGTGGCAGGGGGTGGACTTGAGCCCTGCCCAGTCCCTGACCTGAGGCTACCCTGTTCCTCCTCTTGTAGCTACTCTTCCTTTTCGGCCACAAGATCTAGTCCGTAACAGGCTCTAGATAAATAGGCTCTCCTGGTAGGCTGCTGAGTGCACACCCCTCACAGCCTGATTCGCAGTTTTCCGCACCTCCAGTGTGCCCGCTGGGGGGGGGGGTCCCAGGTCTCCACACAGACCTGGAGTTTCTTCGGGGTTTCTGCAGGGGAGCAGGAGGTTTCCTGAGGCCCCGAGCGCCCAGGAGGAAGTAGGACTTGTCTCTACTGAGTGTTCCTGTGTTTGTCACCTGTCTCCTAGCTCTTTTGTTCCATGTCTGCCACCTTCACCCTCAACTTCTTTCGTTCTGGGATTCAGTTTGGAAGTTGGGGTTCCTTCCAGCTCCCCGGATTGCTGAACTTTGGCGAGTTTAAGGTATGTTTCATCCTTTCTTCCATAGTTTTTGGGGTCATGGGGGGTGTTTTGGTTTTACTTGACCCATGAAAAATGCTCTTATTAATAAGCAAAGTACCTGAGAGCAGTTGTCAGAAGGGTAGGTAGAGCTTCTAGTGGGGCCTGTCTGCCTCGTTAGACGCCTGTGCATGCTCAGTGCTCGGTGCGGGCAGGCTTCCAGCACTGCATTGGCTCTCGTAGGTGGAAAGCTCGCCTCTTATTTCTGTCTTCTCTGCTTCTGTCCCTTCCTGTTCTCATGGGCACTCTGGTTTTTCTCTCTCCCTCCCTTGCCCCTTCTCTCAGTGCTCTGACTCTGATAAAAAATGTCATCTCTGGACAGCTATGGATTTGGGTTTCTTCGTCGTGATGGGGGTCATTGGGGGCCTCCTGGGAGCCACATTCAACTGTCTGAACAAGAGGCTTGCAAAGTACCGTATGCGAAACGTGCACCCGAAACCTAAGCTCGTCAGGTACCTGGTCGCTTCCCCCAGCCTGCTGTGGCTCCCTGAGCTTCCTGTGGACCAGGCCATCTCTCCCAGGAAGGCACTCGTGCGAGCTGACTCTGCTTCCCACACCGGCTTGATTTCATGTCTAAGCCTAAAAATGTAGACCGGGTCCTAGATCTACTCTATTTGTCAGACAGGCCAAAAGTCTGAATCTGAGCTTAATTTATATCAGAGGTGCTGGTTGCCTCCCAGCCACAAGGACACACGGCAGAGTCAGAAGGGTTGATGAGACTCTTGCCCCGGGACCTAAAATGGAAGGCTGTTGTGTTCCTCAGAGGGAGAGGAAGTGGGTGTGGCAGCCCATGTTACTGGTACCCCCAGCTGACGTACAAATTGCCAGGATAGAGCAAGTCGCTGGCAAATTCTGCACGTGTGCTCTCTTACTCGGGCTGCTGTGCATGCTCTTTGGGGGAAATGAGGGTTGGGGGTAGACAGGGCTGTGTTGTTTAGTTCCCGAGGCTGGGGGGTCTTTCTATTCCGTGGTAACAGCTGTGCTTTGCTTCCTAGAGTCCTCGAGAGCCTCTTGGTGTCTGTGGTAACCACCGTGGTGGTGTTTACGGCCTCGATGGTGTTAGGAGAGTGCCGACAAATGTCTGCTTCGGGTCAAATCGGTAATGACTCCTTCCAGCTCCAGGTAAGCGCTGCGCACCCCGCCTTTGCCCTATTCCCACAAAGACGATGATTCCACAAACGTGTGATTGGCCTCTGCTTGCAGCCGGGAGAGGTGTTTCCTTGCTCCATGCCTGTATCCGGTCCGCAGGAGCCTTTTCACTGAAGAGAAAAGACTGTCTTCCTCTTGTCTTTCTCTGTCTTTTTCACTTCTATGAAGAGTCATGGTCATCGTAGAAGGAAGCTCCTCTCTCTCTCTTTCTCTCTCTCTCGTTCTCTCTCTCTTTGTTGAACAAAAGTAACTGGA
Organism: Canis lupus dingo; assembly: GCF_003254725.2. Taxonomy (NCBI): domain Eukaryota; kingdom Metazoa; phylum Chordata; class Mammalia; order Carnivora; family Canidae; genus Canis; species Canis lupus. Next base: position 83,062,307 of record NC_064244.1, on the reverse strand, counting down.
GACAAGCTCAGGAAGCAGACGACCGCTTCTTCACCAAACCCCAGTTTACTCTTACCACTTCACCCCTGAAAGGTGCCCACCAGCCTCACCCCCATGGTTGTGAGCATCACCCTTGAGACAGGGAGAAAGGAATGTCTGCCTCAGGGTGATCGGTGCTCTGGCTCTCTGGGCATCTTGTTCTTACTGGGCTTAGGTTCTGGCCTATGCTCTTTTTCCATTTCTCCTCTCTTCTAGGAATATGTAGTACTTTCTAGAACCTTTTCTTGAAAGAGCAGAGGCAGTGAGGGAGGCATTCCAGCTTACTCTGCCCTGATAATCTCTGGTCCAAGCTAGTGGCTCTGAGAGCTGCCTTTGGTCAGCCAGATGCGTGGTTCTGGCCCCTAGAGGTGAGGCTCAGGAACGGTCCCTAAGTTCCTTGTCATCTTGTTGCCCCTGCGGAGCATCGTGGGGACTCTGTCTTGGATGGCTGCCCCTTTGGTGTCCCCAGGAATGTCCATGAAGAGCAACAAGTGTTAGATCGGAGGTTGCCAAACTGTGGCCCATTGGCCAAATGTGGCTTTGGCAACTGCTTGTTTTTCTGTAGCCCTCTAGCTAAAGAATGGTATTCACATTTTTAAAGAGTGTTTAGGAAAAAAAGAATATACAGCAGAGACTCTGTGGCCTATGAAATCTAAAATTCTTACTATGTGGCTATTTATGGAAAAAATTCACCAACCCGTTACTTGCTAATACTGAGGCTACCTCATTACAGAGCAGTATTTCCTAGATGCATTCTGTGGAACCCTGATGCATATGATTCAAAAACAAATGGAAAAAAATCCTGTGGTCTAAGGGGTTAGCCAAAATTAAACGAATTGCTTTAATACAGGACATTCTAGGGCGTTTAAAATTCTGTAAGTGTTACAAGTGTTTGGAGTATTTCTTGTGCGCCAGCTGTCCCACCAAGCACTCACATACATGACTTCGTGTGGTCTTTACCACCGCCATGCTGGCTGCTGTTATTATCCACGTTTACAGAGGAGAAAACAACCTGAGGCCTCTCTTTTTATTTATTTATTTTATTTTATTTTTTTTTCTTGAAATTTTCTTTATTTATTTGAGAGTCCGTGAGAGAGCAGCAGAGGTGAAGCAGGCTCCCCACTGAGCAGGGAGCCCGATGTGGGACTCGATCCTAGGACCCAAGGATCATGACCTGAGCCAAAAGCAGACGCTTAACCGACTGAGCCATCCAGGCGCCCCACAAAGTGAGGTCTTGACCTGCTCTCACAGGGGATAGTATATGCCATGAGGTCAGCATTAATGTATTTCACAGGTGAGGCAGCCAGAGCGTTACAGAATGAAGTGCTGCTCCCACGGTCGCTGTAGAGTGGCCGTCTGATGCTGGAGCCTCTGCTCTGCCTTCAGCAGGTCCTCTGAGCTCCAGCAAGTGCTGTGATGCATCTCCGCCCATTTGACGCAGGACTCTTTCCAGGGAGCCCCTGGGCCTGGTGTACCCCCCGACATGGTTTGGGAAACCCTGCACGTGTGGATCATCCTGTGGTCGCCTCATTGTGAGCCACACACGTTTCTCCTTTGGCTGCTCGTCTCTGCCAGGTTCCACCAGGAGCGGGTACTGACCTGCTTCTCTTGGCGGTCTTCAGCCATCCTGCCCAGGCAGGCCCACCTGGCAGGACTGCACCCCCATCACCTAGTGTGGTGATAGTGTCCACATAAGGGTATCTCTACAGCATCCCCGACAGACTTGAATCCAGGAAAGTCCATTCCTTTCAGTGAACCGTGTACTAACACTCTGTGTGTGTGCGCGCTGGGGTAAATGTGAAGTATACCAGCTGCACCGTTGGACACTATCAGCTACAAAATAAGGACTGTCCTGCTCTGCTGTGTCGGGTACACTTGGACCCAAGCTCGAGCTTGTAAATAAACCCTCGTGTGTTTGCAAAAAATAAAAATAAGGACTGTCCTACTCCAGCGCCTTTGCCCCTGATGAGTCAGGCAAGTATCAGGATTCCATTGTCCTGCACAAAATGGTGGAGAGAGCAAGAGGTCTGAGATATGGAGAAATAACCTCTTTTCCCAGGTTGGGTTTTGTTCAGCCAGCTGGGCCTTGGAGGGAGAGGCAGGAGCATCCAGGCCCCATGTGGGAGTGTGTTTTCTTCTGCAGAAAATTCAGGGCAGAGATCTTTTCCATTTGGAGCCAAAGTTGGGGTGTGGGGTCAGGCGGTACCCGGGCCTGTCCTCCACCATCACCTGTCAACTCCCAGCTACTCACCTGTCACCTGCCTCGTCTCCCCCACAGTGCACAGGGCTGTTGGGCCAGACTTCCAGTGGTATCACTTACAGAATTAGCATTGGGAGGGGAAGCAGAGCCAGATCCATGGTGTTTCATTGTCGTAACTCAAGGACCCTCATCCCAGGTCTTTCTTTCTCAAAGTGTAAGGAATATAGTCTCATGGTTGACTGCTCTTGGCTAGAGATGTGTTTTTTTTGCCACCTGTCTCATCTCCCAGTAAAGCTTGCAAGCCAGACTTTCTCCACCTCAGCAGAGACCTGCCACTCCAAGACTTTGAGCGCCCTGGTCACGTATGCGGACTTTGTACTGCCCTTGTACTGACTTTTTGATCCCTGTGTCTTAGGTCTCATCAGAAGATGTCAATTCAAGTATCAAGACCTTTTTCTGTCCCAATGAGACTTACAATGACATGGCCACACTCTTCTTCAATCCCCAGGAGTCTGCCATCCTTCAGCTTTTCCACCAAGATGGTGAGTATCTGGGAGCCTGCCCGTTCTTGGGTGATTGTTTTCTTTCTGCAGGGAACAGATGATGGTTCCTCTACACCTTCTGTTGGCCCATAGACACGGCCAGGCTTGCCCTCAATTCTGATCAAAATAGGACTTTTCTTTTGTACTAGCAACCCAGACAAGGTTAGAGTCTCTGCCTCCAGTGTTGGAAGTGAACTGGTTGGGGTGTGGAAGGACCTGGGATGGGCCAGGGCAGCCCGGTGGACCTGGTGGCACCTGGTGGTGGAACTCAGGTTGGTTCTTGCCTCGCAGGTACTTTTAGCCCAGTCACTCTGGCCTTGTTTTTCGTGCTCTACTTCCTGCTCGCATGTTGGACCTATGGCATTTCTGTTCCAAGTGGCCTTTTTGTGCCTTCCCTGCTGTGCGGAGCTGCTTTTGGACGTTTAGTGGCCAATGTCCTCAAAAGGTAAGTGTGTGCATGTGTGTGTGCGAGCATGGCCATGTGTGCATGTGCACACGTGTGCAAACCTTGTCACTCTAAGCCGTGGTCTTGGTTTCTCTCTTGCCCAGCTACATCGGCTTGGGCCACATCTATTCGGGGACCTTCGCCCTGATTGGTGCCGCAGCTTTCCTGGGCGGGGTGGTCCGCATGACCATCAGTCTCACGGTCATCCTGATCGAATCTACCAACGAGATTACGTACGGGCTCCCCATTATGATCACTCTGATGGTGAGTACTCCCCCTCTGGGCCTCTCTCAGGCGCAGGGCCGAGCTCAGCCCCCCAGCAGCCTCTTTTCGATCTTTCCTCTGTGTTTCAGGTGGCCAAATGGACAGGGGACTTTTTCAACAAAGGCATTTATGATATCCACGTGGGCTTGCGGGGCGTGCCGCTCCTGGAATGGGAGACAGAGGCGGAAATGGACAAGTGAGGCTCGCCCTTCTCTTCTGTCCTGGTTGCAGAATGTATGACCTCGGGCCCGAGGGTGGGGAGTGGTGTCATCAGGGTGGGGAGTGGGGTGGGAGTCCAGTGAACTGGTAGGTAACTACGGAAGCAGCGGGGTGTGGTGGGAGCTGAGGGCTGGAGGTGGGCGGCTGCTGCATGGTTTGGTGTGACTCCCATGGCCTCCTGGTTCAACATGAAGGCAGGTCTCTGATCAGGTCTGCGTTAGGACCGGATGTTTCCGCTAAGGGTCTGCTGAGCCCTGTGAGTGAGAACCAGCCTGCCCCACGCATGCCCAAGGAAGTGTCATGCCATCAGCAGTGATTATTCTGGGCACAGTCGCCGATTTATCCATCAGCCTGCAAATGGTTTGGGCCTCCTGTGTCTGGGGATCCCACAAGGCCCTTATAGTCCAACAGAGGGATCAGCGAACTTCTGTAAAGGGGCCGCTGGTAAATCCTTTCAGCTTTGCAGGCCACGTGGTCTCTGTCACAACTCCTCAGCTCTGTCACCGCAGTGCGGACAGAGCCGTGGACGATTGGTAAATGAGTGGGAGAGGCCAGATTTGACCTGGGACCTGCGGTTGCCCCCTGGTCTAAAGGGATAGCCCCCCCGCCTTTTTTTTTTTTTAATAAATTCTGGTAGTACCATTAGCAATCCGTGATAACATGAGGAATTGCCACAGAGGGCTGAGGAAGGGATAGCCAGTCACCCGGGCAAGTAGGTGAGATTTGTGCTGAGAGGATATTTTGTGTTGAGCTGAGGGGTGAGGAAAGGCCCACCGGCTTGGCAGAGCAGGGAAGGGCATTCCAGGCACGGGGAAGGGCACTTGCCGAAGGATAGAAGTACCAAGGAATGCGCGTGTGCAAGTAACTGCTGGAGGTGGCTCAGAAGGTGTGCGGGGGAGCCAGGACTCGCTCCTGGGGCACTGTGGGCTCTTGTGAGGCTGGACGGCTTTTCTCCCTCCCCCAGACTGAGAGCCAGTGACATCATGGAGCCCAACCTCACCTACGTCTACCCACACACCCGCATCCAGTCTCTAGTGAGCATCCTGCGCACCACGGTCCACCACGCCTTCCCGGTGGTCACGGAGAACCGGGGCAACGAGAAGGAGTTCATGAAGGGCAACCAGCTCATCAGTAACAACATCAGGTTCAAGGTACGGCAGCTGGAGGGAACGGTGGACGAGAAATAAGGTGCTCCCTGACGCACACGCACCTGCTAGTGCTTGCCACACCCCGTAGATGGGGGCGCCAGTGGGCTCTCAGGGAGCATCAGCCTCCTTGTTCATGTGGCAGTGAGGGTAGACGTGACTGCAAGTGTGGACTTTGCTGGCCGTCAGGACACGTGTCCATTCTCACCCAAGTAAATGCATGGATGGAATTTTTTGTCCTAGTCGGCATTGTTTGTGGTGTGTGAGTGGTTTCAGGAGCTTTCTAGAGTTGCCTAGGCAGAAATGGACTTTGGCCTTCTTAAGACAAAGACAAATCAGCTGGAAGCTGCAGGGCTGACCGGGGAGCTGGGGGACCAGAAGCGGTGCGCTGGGTGTGCAGGCGGCTGGCAGACCCCGGAGGGTGTTGGGAGGCGTGGCCACCAGCCTTTGCTCCTGATTTGAAATCTAGGCAGAGGAAGAGTCCCGTGTGCCCACCGTTGGCTCTGGGGGCCGGGCACACGGTCGGTCCCACCATGACATCACATGGGAAAGGGCTCCCCCTGGAGAGTCGAGGTGCTGTTCTCAAATCAAAGGAGGGGGGACGTTGGGCTGGTCTGCACGCCCTGAGAGCGGAGAGGCTCCCTGCAGCCCCGGCCCGTGAGCCATGGCGAAGACGTCTTGCCATTGCTGTGTCGGCATAAGCTTGGCCTCACTGGACCCGCATCCTTAAGCTACGGAGGTGTCACGGTGGCGTACCGGGCCCAGCAATCCGTGGCCTCCCTGGTAGAAACCTCTGTTCCCATCACCCATTCCCACGCACAGAAATCCAGCATCCTCACCCGGGCTGGCGAGCAGCGCAGACGGAGCCAGTCCATGAAGTCATACCCGTCGAGTGAGCTACGAAACGTGTGTGACGAGCACCTCGCCTCCGAGGAGCCCGCCGAGAAGGAGGACCTCCTGCAGCAGATGCTGGAGCGAAGGTGAGAGCACGGCCCCCCGCTGCGTGGGCACCTGCTCGCGGGGCTCAGGAAGGGCCAGCGCTTTGCTCTGAGGCAGCTCCCGAGCTCCCTGGGGATTCGGGGAGCTGGTCAGGGACGTGGGGGCAAAGCAAGAAGCAATCCTGCTGAGGGTGTGCTAGGCAGCGTCTGGTTTTTATATAACAGATACACTCCCTACCCCAACCTATACCCTGACCAGTCCCCGAGCGAAGACTGGACCATGGAGGAGCGCTTCCGCCCTCTGACCTTCCACGGCCTGATCCTGCGGTCACAGCTTGTCACCCTGCTCGTCCGAGGAGTTTGTTACTCTGAAAATCAATCAGTGAGTCTCTCTGGTCTGCGCTGGGATTCTGGAAGGCACAGGGTGGTAGGAGCACGGGGAACAGAAGTGGACCTTTGGGAGTCTGTGTGCCGGCGGGCTGCTGTCCCGTGCTTGTGCAGCCAGCCCCGTGGTCCCCTCGGCCGTGGCCGGCGCCTGTCAGGTGACACGCGGTGGGGGGCTCCCCCAGGCCCCCTGACAACTGCTGCCCTTGTAGCCTGTAGACTTTTAATAGACTTTGAGTTTTTTTAAAATGCTGTTCTTCCCACTAATTTTTTTTTTCTTTCATTTGGGTTTTGTAGAGACAAGTGGGGGTGGGTGGGGTGTGTTGTTCAAAGTGGTCCCTCTCGTGCCCTGAAGGCCTGGCCATCCCCACACACGTCACCCCCTGTAGACAAAGCCTGCAGAGGTTGCCCAGAGGCCTGCTTTCCAGACTGACTGTCCTGCTTGAGCTCTTGCCCACAGGAGCACAGGAGGGCCGAGGTGGGCTGCGTTAGAGGCCTTGTCTAAAGGCAGAAACCAGCCAGTGCTGGCCTGATGGAGCAGCGGGAGCTGCGTGCCGCTGGGCGGGCGGTGGGCGGAGAATGCAGCGTGCAGAGTGGAGCCGCGGGGAGAGTGACCAGGGCAGAGCAGTGACCAGCACTTGTGGCCACTGCGCCCAGCCTGAGACCCTGTTGGTGTGGCCCAGGTGCCCTTGGAGGGCTGAGGGCAAATGCGGGAGACGCGGGATGCAGGGGCGGGAACAGAGCCGCTGTGTCCAACTGCCACAGACCAGGTGGCTGCAAGCAGGAGGAACGCGTTCTTCCGTAGTTGTCAAGGCCGGAGTACAAAGCCCGCACGTCAGCGGGGCCTTGGCTTCCTCGTGCGTGGAGGCTGCCAGCCATGCCTGGCTCTCCTTGACCGTGGATCTGCCACTGCAGCCTCTGCTCCCGTGTCACGTGGTGTGCTCCCTGTGCGCCTCTCCTCTTGATATTGTCAGTGGACTGGGGCTCACCCCAATCCTGCCTGCCCTCTTCTGAACTGGCTTCTGTCTGCAGAGACCCTGCTTCTGACATGGCCACACCCACAGGGTAGCAGGAGTTAGCGCTAGTCAGGCGTGTCTTTTGAGAGACACGTCAACCCACGGGAGCTGGTAGGTAGCTCTGCTCTCACGTAGACTCCAGGGCAAGCCGTGTGCACCTCACAGACGGAGAGAAGCAGGTTCAGAGAGAGTAGGAGGTTCGCCGAGGGGCACAGCGAGGCTGGGAGCTGGCCTCGGGCCCCGGGCCTCTCACGGCAGAGCCCCCGTTCTGTACCACCTCGCACCAGGTGGGGCTGTGGACGTGGAGAGGGAGGGGCTGTGAATGTCCCCGACGGTGGCTGTACTGGGTACAAGGATGTGTCTTGGTTGGGATTGCAGAGCGCCAGCCAGCCGCGCCTGTCCTACGCCGAGATGGCTGAGGATTACCCGCGGTACCCCGACATCCACGACCTGGACCTGACGCTCCTAAACCCGCGCATGATTGTGGTGAGCAGGGCTGTCCCCGTGGGGCCGGGCCCCTGGAGGTGGCCAGCAGCCTGTCCTGCACGGAGCCGACCGCTGCTCGTCCGCGTGTTCGCGCCTCGTCCAGGGCAGGGCGTGAGTGGCCACAGGTGACTTGTGTTGTCTTCTCTGCAGGATGTCACCCCATACATGAACCCTTCGCCCTTCACCGTTTCACCCAACACCCACGTCTCCCAAGTCTTCAACCTGTTCAGAACGATGGGCCTGCGGCACCTGCCCGTGGTGAATGCCGTGGGAGAGGTGAGTCTGGTTTCCAGTCGTGCCTGCAGCTGTGCCTGCTTCTGGAAGGACCCCGTCCCCACTGTGTGAGTCAGGGCTTCCCACCCAGGAGGACCCCGGAGGACCCCGGAGGCCCTGTCCGCCGCTGCCCCCTGCACGCCCTCAGCTCGGCCAGCAGGTGTCGCCAGTGTCGCGAGCGCGGGGCGTCCGGGGCGTCCTCCGTCCTCCGTCCTCCTGTCCTCCGCCAGCTCCTGCTCTTCCCGCCAGGCCTCGCCGGCCTCGCCCGGCCTGCACCTCCTGGAGGAGGAAGGGGCTGCTCCCCGCCCGTCCTGGGCACTTAGGACAGTAAATGAGGGCATTTCCAGCAGGGCGCTCAGAATTGTAGAAGATCCAATTAGATACGACTAGTAATCAGTGCTACAGACTTTCCTGGTTTTTGTTTTTTTTTTAAATACATTTTTATTTTTTTTTAATTTATTTATGATAGTCACAGAGAGAGAGAGAGAGAGAGGCAGAGACACAGGCAGAGGGAGAAACAGGCTCCATGCACCGGGAGCCCGACATGGGATTTGATCCCGGGTCTCCAGGATTGCACCCTGGGCCAAAGGCAGGCGCTAAACCGCTGCGCCACCCAGGGATCCCGGTTTTTTTTCTTAGAACTTCTTTTTTTCCTCATCACACGGCTGTTTAGTTGTTAAAAAAGAAGAAAAAGAAAATACAGGGCAGGATAATATGAACAAAAGAGCAGTACCAAGCGCCCACCGCACAGAGGTAGCCACAGTCCTCCTAAGGTAGATCCTTTGGTGTTTTTCCCTCTGCGTCGAGGAGAGATTTTACGTATCAGGACCTAACGAGAGCGTCACCGCTGTGTGCACGGAGACCCTCCTGGTCTGGGCGAGCTGCGGGAGATGCCTCTCCGCGGCAGGAAGCGGTCCCTGATGGTGTCTTAGTGGGCTCGCCGGCGTCCCGCTGGCCACAGCCCTCTGGTGGGCGGTATTTAAGGGTCGCCATCCCCCTCGTGAGGCTTTTGATGCCCTTACGTTGCCAGTCTCCCCTCCGGGCAGTGAAACCTCGGTAAAGGAGCGCCGCCCAGCAGGACGCGGGCACAGCACAGCCTGCCCTGCTCTCCGGGGTGTGTGGTTGCACTGATCAAACTTGGTTCCTCGAAACACGAGCCCGCTGACGGTTCCAACAGGCTGTGGCGTGAAGCGCCAAGTCAGTGGCCGCCGTGAGCAGCTCAGCTTCTGCGCACACAGGCCCTGTCACCAGAGGGGCCGGGCTGCTCCCTGCGCCAGCGGTTCTGACTGCACGTCGGTGGGCGCCCGGCAACAGGACCCCACGCTGACACCATCCACCTGCAGACGGCACCAGACCCCACACGTTCGGGGCTCGGCCTGACAGGACTGGGCCACCCCCCACCCCCACCTCCGCTGCCGTCACTTCAGACGTCAATCAAAAGTCCAGGTTGTCGCCTGTGTTTCTGGGCAGGTGGCAGTAAATTGGAGGTTCCCGTGCTCTTCTGCTCCTGGAACTCAGGAGAGCAGTTTCCTTAGCAGGTTCCCAGTGTGCCCAGGAACGGCCAGGTGGAAGAGGCCTGGGGCAGGTATGGGGAAGGGATGCCAAGCTTCCACACCGTCTCCCGCACACTCTGCTCCTGGCACCTTACGTGCTCGCCAGCACAGACGTTCTCCAGTGTTGGTAGCTTCATTACGTACGAACACGTGATTGAGGACATCGCGGCCATTGGTGATTGATTCAACCTCCGGCCGCTCCCCACCCCCAGATGGGGCTCGGGGCTGGAACAGCCAGGCCTCTGCTCACATGGTTGGTTGCCCTGGTAACTAGCCTCCATCTTTAGGGGCTTTGTAGAAGTTTGTCATTCATGTAGCTGAAAGGGGCTCGTCATGAACGGCAAAGGACACCCTTCTCGCTCTTTATCACTTAATCCCAAGAGTTCTTAGGACCTTGTGCCAGAACGAGGGTGAAGATCACATATATATTTCCTGTTAAAAGTCACCGTGACACAAGGACCCAGGTAGTGCGGAGAGACGGTGTTTGTGAACCACAGCAAGGTTCTGGGGTCTCAGCGGCTCGGAGCCTGCACTGGGCTGTCTGTCTCTTGCACACACGTGTGAAGCAGGGGGCAGGTGGTGGGAACGGAGAAGCCTAGAGAGCATGTGCCTGCTGAAAAAGACACTCCGATGCGGAGTTAGCTGGCCTTCCTGAACTTTCTCTTGGAGCTGGATTTGTCCCATTGGCCTCTAGGAGCCCTAGTTCCCTGTGGATCTCCTCCTCCTCTGGAAACCGGGGTGGCCTGGACACGCATAGCGTGACCAGCTTGTCGGCGTCTGTCACGGCGCTCTGTGGGCCGGGCGTCCGTCCCCAGCGTTTACTGTGGTGGATGAGGCAAGCTGAGCCCACTCCCCTTCTTGCCCCAGCGGGTTTACCCTGCAGGTGACGTGGATCTCTTTCTTCTTGTCCTAGATCGTGGGGATCATCACTCGGCACAACCTGACCTACGAATTTCTGCAGGCCCGGCTGCGGCAGCACTACCAGACCATCTGACGGCCCGGCGTGGCCTCACTGCCACACGCCGGCCCGCCCTGTCCCGGAGCTGCCCGGGGAGGCAGCTCGCTCGTGCTCCGCCGCCACGGCTGGCTGGGGCTGTTCCAGGACACGGAAGATTCCCACTCACCCACTCGCTCGGAAAGCCTACAATCATCCAACACTCCGCCGGTCAGAGATCCCGGGGATGGTGTTGAACCGCAAGAGCTTGGACTTGTCTGACTTTCTCAGCAAGTATCTTCCTGTTTCCTGCTCCCTGCTTTCCTGCCGTCCAGCATGGGCTCAGGCCCCAGGCCCCTCCACCCCACACGTGCCAGGATCAGAGGGGGCACCAGGCCTCAGCCACCGGGGGGGGGCAGGGGGCGGGGGGGACACCTGGAGCACTTTTCATGCCCCTCCTGCTGCTTTCCTAGGGAACCCAGCTGTTGCCTTAAACCGCGACGGGGGAGGCTTTGCCAAGGCAAGCGCTGGGGCGAAGGCCAGTTGTGAACTGAAGTGAATCACCAAATTTAGGGACCGAGCGCTGAGACGGTTGCCCGTGTGTCGGGGAGGCCTTCCCTCGCTGGGCTGTTGCCATGCTCAGCGGTTCATCTGAAGGGAAACACTGCTTCTGGGGGGCGCTGCTGCTCAGGCTTGCCGCCGTGGGCACAGCCTCCTCGGAAGCACCACCCTCCAGAAGCACACGTCCCCCTGACCGGCCCTGAAGGATAAGTCTGACGAGACGTCCGGTTCACAGCCGCCCTAGTCTTGAGCATCTCAGCTTCTCTCCTGGTGATTCCAGTTTCCCGAGGTCCGTCCTTCCTCCCACCCTCTGCGCCGAGTTAGTAACTTCCCTTGAGTTCTTACACGTGTCTTCCTGGCGAAGCAGCCACGGCCCAGAGGGTATTCGTATGTCCCCCCCACCCCCCGACCAAGTTAGCTACAAGCTAAGCATCCCATGATAAAACTGCTCCACCCAACTCTGGGAAACGGTACCATTACCTCTAAGGTGGGCAGAAGCGAGTCCTGAGCCAGTGGCCACTGTAGGAACGTGACGCGGCCTGAGAAGCCCGGGTCAGGATGGAGCAGATGGCTTATTCCAGGAGGGGAGGGGGTGTGCCCGTCCTGGCCGTCCCCAGCCCGCCGAGGGGCCCAGACCTGGAAACTGTGCCGCCGGGGCCCTGGGCTGGGGGAGAGCTGGCCGCACGTGCCCAAGCCCCGGCACTGACCCCAGCAAGGAAGCCCCTGTGTGTCCGTGACCTGTGTCTCCAGGCGGGAGGCCCTCTGACTAGACCCCCAAAGTGAACACGCGGTGTTGGGTGTTTTGCACTCACTCTCTCAAGCTCTGTGCTCTCCCCCCACCTGCAGCCGCACCCTGGGCCCGGCACAGCCCGTGGCAGATGCGCCTGGGGCACCAAGACGGCATCCGTCTGCATTTAAGTTCCTGTTGGGCTTTTTTGTGTAAACTGTTGGCAGTCGCCTGAGAGCCTGGGCACCCGGCCTCTCCGTCCCCTCGCCCTCTGCCTCGGGCTGACTTCGTCGCAGAGTCTGGCACGCAGCCTGGGGGTGGGCGCCCGTCCCGGCGCGGCCGCCCAGGTCTCATGCTCGGTGTGCTTAGCTCAGTGAGGGGCTGCTTCAGGCTCTTTGCCTCCTGACTGGCCGCCTCTATTCTTCCCATTTTCTCATCTCTCTGACCAAAAATACTTCGACTTCTAAATGTCTCAGCTTCCTTGAATGCGTTTGGCCTGTGAAATGTGGATGGGACCCCCCGGCAAGTAGTTGGGGAGATCACAAGGACCAAAAAGGCAAGCCCTGCTCGGCGTGCTCGTGTTCCGCCAGCTGCCACTTGCGGCGGCACTCGGAGCCTGGCCGCGCTGCTCCTTCCAGTCGCCCAGGTCGGGGAACACCGGGATTGCCCGTCCCACAAACTGAAGCCCTCTTCCCACCCCTCCCTGAAACTGGCAGAAGGAAAGTCCTCCGGGGTCTGGGTCAGCAGCGGCCTGCCTCCAGGCGTCCCCGGGTGAGTGTGGTCGGACTTTCCCCTCGTGCACATGCAGTCCCCAGATGCTCGTTCCCTCTGGTGCGGCCCACAGGTAGCTGGCTTGGCAGGCGCCTCCCTCCGCATGAACCGGCCGCACGGCCGCCGAGGACCCAAACTCAGGCCCCTCTGGAAAGGCACGTGGCTTCTTGTCCTCCGTGGGTGTCTGCCCTTACCAGATAAGCCCAAAGACAACCACTGCCCCACTTGTAACAAAATAACTGGAAGCCTCACCCCCTTGATAGTTAGAAACCCACGGTGTCCACGTCCCACCTATTTCCAGCCCCGTCGCCCCCTGGCAATAGGGTACGTCCACACACACAAGGCACAGGGGCCCTGGGGCTGGCTGGGGACAGTTCTCCGCGTGCTGGTCTCCTGCCTGCGGTGTCGGGCTCCCAGCTGGGGTGACTGGGAGGTCCCTCCCCACCGTGGGGCCTCGGCACTCGGGAGTGATTTGCTCATGACCTTGTTCAACTAATGGTTCCTGGCTGGGACGGACGCTCGGACGCTCGCTTGCTTGACCCAACCAACTATATGACATTGCTGACGCAGAGTTGTACTGACGCAGCCGCTGGAGACTAGAAAGCCTCTGGAAAGGCCAGAAGCCCCGTCCCGGGCCCTGTGGCGTTGACGTGCAGTATTACCCACGGCTCCGTGGACACGGCCACCCCGACAGTCGCAGGCTTCCCTCGTTCTGTTTGCACTGTTGGTTTATATAGTAACACTAGCTAATTCTATGGTGTACATACATTGTATTTTTTTTAATTTGTAAAGTTCTATTTTTATTTGAACTTTTGGAACTTGGAAGTTCTCACTGTAACCGTAACCTGTCGGAATAAAATGTCTTCATCTGTCTCCTTTAATCTCCGTCTCAACGTCTCCACGGTGCTTGCTTTAGAGAGACTCGCTTCTCTTTCTCTCTAATGTGTAACAATCGGAAAGCGGGAGAGTAGATTCATGGTCTCAGAGCTCTGCCAGCAAGACTTCATTCCCAGGGGTCCACCTGCTACCAGCTTAGTCCTTCGCAAACCTCACGAGGTTCCCAGGCCTCAGTCTCCTCCAGACGCTGTGCGACCCCGTTTCCTGTGCTCCTGCTTGTAAGAACCCACCTGCTCCTTCAGGGGCTGCTGCCGCAGTGGGGCTCGGGTGGCCCGACTGTCCCGACAGCACTGTGCGTAGGAATCTGCCCTGCTCACGGGTTCCCGGAAAGTCCGTGCCGAGTCCACAGGCCTTTAGGCCTCGGGACTAGCTTCCGTGGTGCCGTCTGCCGTTGCTCCCTGTTTTTGCCGGAAATAGGATTTTCTTTGTCTCTGGTCGATCTGCTTCAAGTTGCCACCATCCCACCAGCACTAGAAGTGCTCTCAGTAGGTTCTGTGCCCCCGTGTCCCACTGACACCCTGGGAGTGTGCCCAGGCCACCACACTTGCCTCCTTTCAGCTCCCAGTCCCCGGGCCTCAGGAGCCCAGTTTGGACACTTTATCCTGTCCCTGCCCTGGTCCTTCTTGGTTCCTTTCTGCCCACCTGTGTTCAAAGTCCACGTGAAGAATATTTTTATTGAAAGTAGTTAGATTAGGGCAGCTCGGGTGGCTCAGCAGTTTAGCGCCTGCTTTTGGCCCAGGGTGTGATCCTGCAGACCCGGGATCAAGTCCTGCATCGGGCTCCCTGCATGGAGCCTGCTTCTCCTTCTGCCTGTGTCTCTGCCTCTCTCTTCTATCTCATGAATAAATAAAATATTTTTTTAAAAAAAGGAAGTAGATCAGAGGTCTTTCCCCACCTCCACTCCCTATCCGTCAATTCACTTGCGGCCTCCCTCCTGCAAAGAGTGAATTAATACTTTATTCCCCCTTTTCCTAATTTCTGCTCAAGACCAAGACATCTCCAGCGACGTTTACAGAGCTCGGGCTACGCCGTGTGCCGCAGTGGCTCTGAACAGGCATTTGCCTTCAGGGAGTTTGCAATCCAGAGGCACAGACGCGATGGCAAACCCAGGCAAGTTGTGTTGTATTATAACTGTTATATGGAAAATGCTGCTGGGGCAGAGCTCAATTCGTGCCAGGCACGTGGTATCGGGGAAGGCTTCAGGGACAACGTGGCATTCTCCACGGGCCTTGAATGTGTAGAATGTTCCCGGGAGCCCTGGATAAATGGCATTACAAGAGGAAGGGACAGGATGAATGAGGGCTGGAGAAGTGAATGCGTCGGGTGGGGGAGGGCAGTTGGAGGAATGTCCTAGATTCTGCTGTGGAGAGGGGGACGTGCAGGGAGGGAAAACAGATTAACTTGGCGGCCGGTATTCTCTGCTTTTCAGAAGCAGATACAAAGAAATGGTGTCTTCCCCAGTGCTTCCACCTCAGCCGAGGCACCTGGGACCTGAATTAGAGCAAGCTGGTGGCTACTTTTTAATTATGTGTTACTACGCAAAAGGCACGCAAACATGCCATTGGTCAACAAAGCAAACGTTTCTTTACACCTTGCTCAGCTCTCAAACCCAAACACGGTGACTACTCTTCCTAAACCTTCAAGTGCAACTCACTCAGCTGCAGCCACGAACTCTCTCAAAATGCATCAGAAAACATTTTGTGGGCAGCCCGGGTGGCTCAGCGGTTTAGCGCCGCCTTCAGCCCGGGGCATGATCCTGGAGACCCGGGATCGAGCCCCACGTCAGGCATGGAGCCTGCTTCTCCCTCTACCTGTCTCTCTATGTCTCTCATGAATAAATAAAATCTTAAAAAAAAAAAGAAAGAAAAACATTTCATTAGTGTCCTCACTTTATAAATATGTCTCTGGAAAAAAAAAAAAGAACTTGGTCGTACAAAAAATTGTCCATGGAGTACAAGCGACATTTGACGCCACCATGAAAAAAGCCCAGATGTTTGTTAAGTTTCCTCTTCAATAAATAAGTGCCCCGAGTGTGAGCAAAATCTGAAAAATAAGTGCCCTCTCCGTCCATCTCCTGGGGCATTTTCGGGATCTGTGATGAGGCCAGAGTGAAGAAACAAGATTGTGAACTGCAATTTGAGCCCCACCCACACCTCCAACCAAGGAAAAAGCTGGGGGTGAGGGCTGGGGAGGGAATGAAAGGAGAAAAAAAGTTGTCCAAACCCACAGAATGCTCAACACCAAGGCTTGACCCTAATGTCAAGTGTGGGCTCCGGGTGGTAAGAATGTGCTGGTGTAGAGTCATGGTGTGTAGCAAGGGCACGGCTCTGGCCGTGCGGGAGGGAGGCCCTGCGTGTGTGCAGCAGGCGGTTGTGGGAGACCTCTGTACTTTCTGCTTAATTTGGCAGCGAACCTGAAACTGCTCCCCGAAATAGAGCGTACTGTGTTTGAAAGGAAGAAGAAAGAAACTGAGCGCTCTCCTCTCTGGCAAAAGGTAACCGGGTCCTCAGACTGGGAGAAGAAAGACCACGCCAACCACGCCACCCGCACGCCAACCACGCCAACCCAGACTTGGCTGCTGTCCGTGGTGCTGAAGTTTATTGGTTTTCAAACCCCTTTCAGTAACAGGTGAGTGTCTATGCTAAACTGTTAACGCGTGGGGTGGGAGGGGTGGGAAAGCCACAATTCAGCCAAGTTATCTACGTTTAGCATAGAACGTGAGAAACATCGCCAAGAGGCTGCAGCTTGAATACGGTCTCGGTGCTCGTCACGGCTCAACTTGATGGCAATGAGCTGGGACAAAGTTGAGTGAGAGACCCCAAGGGACGAGGGTCTCTCAGAGTCTGCCCCCGGGCCAGGGCCTCCTTTTCCTCCCTGGCCATTATCTTCAGTACTACAAAGAGAACAGACACAAGTTTGACTTGGTGACCTGGCTCTTTTGGAAAGGTCAATCTCACAGGACTGTGTTCACTTCCCCCCAGCACCCCCCACCCCAGCCTGACAACGCCAGGAGTTTCACGAATGGGTGCACAAGTTGCTCGGTAAAAGTTAGAAGTCAACCCCGATGGCTTGCTTGCTTGCTTGCTTGCTTTTTTTCTTTTTAAGATTTATTTATTTGAGAGAAAGAGAAGAGCACCAGCACATCCATGTGTGCGTGAGGGGAGGGGCAGGGGGAGAAATCTCAAACAGACTCCCCGCCGAGCATGGAGCTGGACATGGGGCTGGAGCCCCACCTGGAGCTCGATCCCACAACCCATGAGAGCATGACCCAAGCGGAAATCAAGAGTCGGGCGCTCAAACTACTGAGCCACCCAAGCACCCCAACCTGGTCATGATCATTTCATCCTTTGGGATCTGGCAATTCTGGGGAGAAACATGAACTACCGATCAGCAGGATGAAGGTGATTTGGCCCCATGAACATTTTAAGTTCCCAGTGTTCATGGCAGTACCTTTTTTTTCCCTTAGAGTATCCTTGGCAGCCTGTAGCTGAGGATGAGGTCATTGCCCCAAGTTGGGGCAAGCATTTCAAAGGAAGTAAGCTTCCACTCTGGTCTCTACTGCAGGAGGCATGCCCTGGCCGGACTTTTTGACAGGGTGAAACCACAACTAACTTCCTCCCCATCCTGTATCCATCCCCAGCATCTCTTACCCGGAAGCTGTTGCAGCCCAGTCCGCTCTGGGCTCCAATCCTATCCATCCTGCCTCCGAAGCAGCTGGACCTCCGCAGGCTCCGAGGGGCAGCAAGCAGGGCTCTCAGCTTGCTCTTCAGGAGGGCAGATCTATCGGAGGAGTCCCAGGGGCTGCGCCCAAGGGCACCCCCATCTCTCTGGGCTGGGCTGACCTCCCCCGTCCAGGGAGGCACCTCAGGCAGGGGGCTGAGAGCTGCCCCAGCTTCCGCATTCTGCTCACTCAGGGCTTGGGGAGACTCGGCTTCATCTTCTAAAGGCATCTTGTCCTCCAAGCGGTCCAGCAAGTTCTTTACAAAAGGAACACACAGGGAAAGGGAGAGGTCTCACTGACCGGCACAGCATCACAAGGCCCCCTGGCCCCACACTGTGGCCCCTGTTCTGGCCCTACCTTGAAATCCAGCAGGTCTGCATTGGACACAGAGCCGTACACGGGGTTAGCGCCCGTCTGCCCCAGGAGCTGAACTGCCAAGAAGAGGAGGAAGCTTGCGGCGATGGGGGAGCCCATGCTGGCGTCGCTCGAGGAGTGGCCCGGTGCTTGCTGCTCCCCTGTCCTCTCGCCTCCCTCTCTCAGCCTCCGTCTGCCTCTGTCTCCCAGCTGCCCTGCGCCTCCTCTTTTTATAGCCCCCCGGCTCTCCAAGAGCACAAGAGGGACGGAACCCTCCCCATTCTGTCACTTGCAGCGATAAAGCAGCTGAATGAGGAGCAGCAGAAGATGGCCTTTTAAAGCTATCAGGCCCGCAGAGCCTGTCACTACCCCTCCACCTTGAGCAGCCCAACAGCCCCGGACCCTCAGCGGCAAGAGCCACATTCTTGTTGATTTGCCTCAAGAGGTTCCCACTTCAAAGGTGTGAGAAGAGCAAAAAAGAGTCCTTGGTTATCTTACAGCGATGCCTGGGGCTTCTTTCTCCTCAGCAACGGGTCCCACGCAGGGAGGCAGAGGGTGACGGTTGGCCGGCGCCCAGCTCCCCCGGTTGGTTTTCTGCTCAGCTGTCAGGGGCTCCAAATAAGGGCGGGAGGGGAGGAAGTGGCAGGAAGCCTGCAGCTCGGGACAAATTAGTCCAGATGCTCACGCTGGCCTCACACCTGACTCATCGGCCGTGGGGGCAGACCTCCCCTCCAGCTGGGCCGCCCTCGCTCCTGGCACTCGCTCTCAGCGGTCAGGTGAAGAGGGAGTTATTTTTTAGAGTATTAAATAGTCAGCCTGGAACCAAATGTGATGAGTGTCCCAAGAATTCAGCTCCCAGACATAAACACCAAGCAAAGTTTTGGAAACACAGCCATCCCTCCGCCAAGCCCCTCCTCCTTCCCCTCTGCAGTGTGGAGGGAGGTGGGTTTGTAGAGATGCCAACATTTTCATCCCATCACCTCGCTGCCCATAGAACCCCAGGCTCTGAATGTGAGGCTTCCGACGCCCCCAACCCTCCCGGGAAACCTCCCTTGGTGAGTCGGCGGGTGGGGAAGTGGCACACGGTTTCCCTTAATGCCTCCTGCGTCCTGCTGCGAGGCCACACGAGTGATGAGCCACCAAGGCCTCTGCTTTCCTGGCCCCAAAGAGAATTTACAGGCAGCAAGACTGTCCTGTCCACGTGTAACGAGTGGCTTCCATTCACTGAGCACCGAACTCCACATTGATGGATTGATTGCTTCCTACTCGATGCACCAGGTACCGGGGGGCAAATGCTAAGTGTGAAGGGTGGAGAGGCCTGCATCGTAGCCCCAGACAAACCGGGTTACACACATCATCACCGCCTCATTTTCCCCATTTGTAAAAACCTGCTCCCCCCACCAAGGTTGTCAGGTGAACTAAGGTGTGAACGCACCATGAAGGGCCATCTGTTTGCAAGATGGTACTGACGGTTGCCTTTATTGAGCAGCTGTATGTGCCAGACGCTGTACCGAGAGCTCCGTGTGGATGACCTAACTGCCATCACCGCCCGTTCAGGGGGGCGCAGACTGAGGCAGAGGTTATGTCCCCTGCCCAAGGTCACTCAGCTCCCAAGTGGCAGAGCCAGGGCTCGAACCCCAGGTCTGACGCCAATGCCCACACTCCTACCCATTTCGCAGATGCTGCTGCTGCTGCCTCTTAGCATGATGGTTCCTTACCAGCCCTTTCAGGGCGGTTCCTGATTCAACACACCCCTGAACCCCCTGTCCCAGGTGGCCTCGAAGAAACTCCTTCACCTGCCCCCTTCCTAGGGGCTGTAGCTTCGGGTGCTTGGCAAGCGTGTGTGTGAGTGTGTGTGGACCACCCCAAGGA
Organism: Canis lupus dingo; assembly: GCF_003254725.2. Classification (NCBI taxonomy): domain Eukaryota; kingdom Metazoa; phylum Chordata; class Mammalia; order Carnivora; family Canidae; genus Canis; species Canis lupus. The sequence continues at coordinate 83,042,987 of NC_064244.1, read as the reverse complement.
GGGGGTCGTCCAAGCCCCACGACCTGTTGATGGCACTTGCCGTGCCTCGGCGTACCCCACGGAACTCAGGAAAGTGTGTGGAATGACCTGCTCTGCCCCAGCCAGACCCCCGCTGGCCGATCAGGTGCACAGGCTGTTCCCCAGGGCAGCGAGGGTGGGGGGGCAGGATGTCGGGGCAGGACGCAGCCAGGGGTCACGAGAGGCACCCAGGGTGACGTTACTCTAACGCAGAAGGAGAAAGGAGCCCTGTCTGGTAACCTTATCCGGGTCAGCTGACCTCAGCTTGAAATCCAAAGTGGGTGCAAGGCCGAAGAGGAGCTCTGGGGGCCAAACCCCTGGATGCAGAGGAGTCCCTGGAATGTGCTCACAGCTTAATGGCGCGGTTGGCAGGGTTATTATTAGCAAAGAGGATTCATGAGCAGCCTCCTGGGGGGACTGACGCTCCTTGCTGGGTGCGTCACGCGGCCCGGCTCCTGGAGATGCCCTTTCCGACAGGCCTGGCTGCAGGCGGCGGCTTCCGGAAGGGCGGCGGGGCAGGTGGGCTCTGGGGAGGCTGGGGCCCAGGGGCCGCTGCGGCTCCTCTGCCCCGAGCCTCTTCTGAAGGCTGGCGGCGGCCCGAGGGAAGCGGAAATGCTGTTCAGGGCTCCAGGAGGAGAAATCAGAATTTTCCCAGCTCCTTTTATGATCCTCTTCCAGACGGAATCCTGAGCAGGGCATTAGTACCAGTTGTTGAGTTTCTTTCTTTCTTTCTTTCTTTCTTTCTTTCTTTCTTTCTTTCTTTCTTTCTTTCTTTCTTTCTCTTTCTTTCTTTCTTTCTTTCTTTCTCTTTTTCTTTCTTTCTTTCTTTTTCTTTCTTTTTCTTTCTTTCTTTCTTTTTTCTCTTTCTTTCTTTCTTCTTTCTTTTTTAAAGATTTTATTGATTTACTTTTGTGTAAGAGAGCGAGGGAGCACGGGGTGGGGGGTGAGGAGGGGCGAAGGAAGAAGCGGACTCCCCAACACGGGGCTCGATCCCAGGACCAGGGATCGTGACCTGAGCCCAAGGCAGACACTCAACCGACTGTACCACCCAGGTGCCCCAGTGTTGACTTTCTTCTATTAGCTAGGGTTTTTGTTTGCTTTGGTTTTGGGGTTTTGTGTGTGTGTGGAAGGGGGGTGGCGAGAAAAAGAATATTTGGTTTTGCTGCCCCGAGGACTTCACGCAGAACCAACAGCAGCTCCTACCCTGACAAGGCTTAGTAGGAAGACAATCCTCAAATACCCTTATTACCCCGACCCTCGCAAAGCTTTGCTTTGTGCCTGTAACCGAAAATGGCCTGACGTCAAGTTTCCCTTCTTTCCCACGCCCCTCCTCAGCTGGGAGGGGTCGATCTATAACAGAGCGTTGGGAAGCCAGCCTGGAGGAGTGAGACAGAAGAAAAGCAAAAAGCAGAGAAAACCAGATCCACCTCCCACCCCCACGTCCCTCATTAGCCAAAAAGTCAAGAGCCTTTATTTCCCGATCACTGGAAAGAAGTTGTCTTAGTCATAGGATGGGATGAGCCCTGCAAATGGGTGGGGGAGCCCAGAATTGGGGCGTCTCTAGTTTCCATCTCAGGGTTTCTGTTTTAGGATCCTCCGTGGGGATGCCGCAGGCTGCTTCCGGAGCCGTGAGACCCCAGCAGTGTAACACTTGCACAAGGCTGGTGTGAGAAACCCGGCACGGGCACGGCGTGATGCCGTCGGACACAAGTGGTCTAAAGCAGAAGCCCCAGTTGGGAGAAGTCGGTAAGGCCCCGGTGCATACTTAGGGATGGTTGTCTCTGACTTTGAAAACGATGTTCTGTTTCTTTGGCACAGCGTGGAGGTCACCGGGACTGGAAGTTGGCGGCAGGTTCCCTAGAAAGCAAGGCTCAAGGCCAAAGTTCAGTTGCTAAAGTTCAAGGAAAGCGAGAGCGAGGAGAAAAGAGAAACGAGGCAGGGTATTATTTAACTGCTGCTGTGTAACAAGTTACCCCGAACCTTGGCAACCTGAAAGGACACACGCCCTTTACCTGACAGTTCTGTGGGTGAGGAATCAGGCCCGCCCAGCTGCCGGCCCCTGGCTCGGGGCTCTCACGGGCTTCGGGAAGATGTTGGCTGGGGCTGCAGTGAGCGCGAGGCTCGGCTGGACGATCTCTCTCGGGGTCACCCCTCCGTCCACTGAAGGACCTCAGCTCCGGGGTGACCACTGGCCAGAGACGCCCGTTACTCAGCAGTCGGGGCCCCTCTGGAGCCGTGCAGCTGACTTCCTCTGGTAGAGACAGAGGTTATGGAAAGTCTCGGTAACCTCGCCTTGGAAGCGGCATCCCAACATCTTTGTCGTGCTGCGCGGGGATTACACAAGGGCTTGGGGTCCAGGAGGTGGGGGGCTGCGGGGCCCCCTCAGAGGCTGCCCATCACGGAAGAAGAGGGAGAGCAAACAGAAGGTGATACGCTCCCAAGCTGGCCACCTTAGTGTTCGGAGGGTCCGGCCGGACATCCCCAGGGAGCTTCCTGGAGCCCGGCGCCCGGGGGAGCCTGAGGGGAGAGCAGGGTGAGGGCAGTGCGTTAGGTCCCCAGGGCGGCTCTAACGAAGTGCCGCAGACTGGAGGCCTTCCGGCGCCCGAAGCCTGTTGTCTCCCGGTGCTGGAGGCCAGAAGTCCAGAATCGAGGTGTCGGGGAGGCCACACTCCCCCCGAACCCTGTGACAGGGAGACTTCCTTGCCTCCTCCCACCTCCGGCACCTGCCGGCCCTCGGCGTCCTCGCCTTGTGGATGCAGCCCCCAGGCTCGGCCTCCGCCCTCAGAGGCCATCCTCTCTCTGTGTTTTTCTGTCCTCTTCGTATAAGGACACCAGTCCTACTGGATTAGGAGCCCACGCGGCTCCGGTCTGACGTCGCGTTAACTCATCCCGTCTACGATGAGCCTACTTTGCAATGAGGTCACATTCTGAGGTTCTGGGGGTTCAGGACTTCAACATGTCTTTTAGGGAGATGGGATTCAGCCCATTGCAAACACTGTATCCGTGGACTCCTTTCTAACTCCGTACCCGCACCCCACCGCTGCCCCAAGGCCAGGAACTCCCCTTCCCTCTGGGCTGCACTACCCAGCTCCTTCAGGTGGTAGCGGGTGGGGGGACCCGAGATTCCATCCATTCGGGAACTGGTTTGGCAATCTCTCCGGGTGATCCTGCCTGCTGGGGGACGGGGATTGGTGGCACACGGAGGCGGAGAGGTGGTCAGACCGCAGCTCGGGGAACCGGGCCGCCTATGCCTAGGCTGCATTTCTGGGAGGCCAGAGACACAGGCCGAGTACGCGGCAGTGCACTTGTCACCGCAGGACGCCCCTGCCGTGCTGTTCCAGCGCCGAGCGCGGAGCTGACGCATCCGGATTCTTTTTTTTTTTTTTTTTTTTTTTTAATTTTTTTTTATTTATGATAGTCACACACACACAGAGAGAGAGAGAGAGAGAGAGAGAGAGAGGCAGAGGGAGAAGCAGGCTCCATGCACCGGGAGCCCGACGTGGGATTCGATCCCGGGTCTCCAGGATCGCGCCCTGGGCCAAAGGCAGGCGCCAAACCGCTGCGCCACCCAGGGATCCCCGCATCCGGATTCTTAAGAAAATATTTTCCGAATGGTGGAATCCACGCGTGTGCCTTCAGCGCCTCTCCTACGCACCCAGCCCTCCGCGGTACATGCCTGAGTGCCCACGACTGAACCTCACCCACCCCGGGACCTTCACGGAGAGGAGTCGTCACTCTCTGGCCAAAACATGAAGGTTCCGCTTCTCCCCTGATGCAGGAAGAACCAGATGAGGGAGCCTGGAGTGGAGAGGCCAGTTAGAAGGCTGGTGAGTGGACGTCAACGTGAGTGATGAGGACACAAGCCAGGAATGGAAGTGAAGGGCTGTGTGTAGGAGATGCTAGGAACGAGGCGGAGTGGACCGGGCACCTGCCTGGGTGGTCCGGCAGGAAGGACGTCGAGGAAGAGTCCAGGGGCTCTAATCACCCAGGGTGGAGCTCCCGGAGGAGCTTTAATCACTGGGGAGTGTCTGGGTTTGGGTTCTCCTGAACCAGAGACAAGGATCCAAGCACAAGTAGTTTACTTTGGACACAACCCCAGGAGACATGGGCAGGAGGAGGAGGAAATGACCACCATGGCCAAGCGGGCTCGAGCCCTCGTCCCACAGAGAACCCCCAGGAGAGGTGGAAGACGCAGGCCACCAGGGTCTCTCGGTGAGGGTGGGAGCCAGCACCCGGGAAACGTTCCGGAACATCCAGGCAGGTCCAGGGGGCTGGTCCCTGCCCCGATGGGAGAAATGGGTCACCTAGTGACACAGGCCTGGTTGTGCAAGCTAAGGGAGCGCGTGAGAAGTCCTCCCGAGGCCGAGGCGGAAGCCTGAGACCTGCCACGGGAACCAAGCCAGGAGGCCGAGTCTGTGGTCTTGGTCACGTCTGGCTCTGTGGGGGGAGAGTCAGAGTTTCTCCGAGGGTCGAAGCTGCCACAAGAGGGATGGAGCAGGCTCAGCGTCCCTTGAGGATGTCACGGGTGCAGATTTGGTGGCACAAGAAGACATTCAGTCCCAGCGCTGTCCTGACTCCTGTAGCCTCAACACTTGGCCCCCGGGAAAGCTCGTCCACCCTCCGCGGAGGGTCCCTCCGGCTCTGAAGCCTGGGGTTGGGCCCCCTGGGCTCTATTTTCACCGGCCCATCTTTCTGGGACGCTTATAGTGACGAGCATCTGCGGAGAGACGAACTCTGGCAGCTTCGTTGGGCGACACTGGTAATAGGGAAGCCAGGGAGGTCGAGGCCATGGCTGTGGCTGTGCTGGGGAACATTGAAGGGCCAGGATCACGGTGAGGGAGGGCGGGGTTTAAGGGCATCTGTAGACGGTGCACGTGTGCCAGGCTTCCCACAAACACCAGACACCTGGGGAGCTCGGTGAGCTGTGACACCACGGGCACCGCAGGCTCCCAGCATCTCAGGCACACACATTTGGCTCCCTCGCAGTTCTCTCTGGGGTCCTCTTCCCTAGACCTTTGCTTGGGGAAAAGGTACAAACAACAGATGTTCCCACCTGGATGAGCCAAACTCGACGGCAAGGATTGTGACATGCTGGCTGGATTGGGGGCGCGGGTGTTCTGGGCGAGGTCGCCCTCATCCCCTGAGCAAGGGGAGAGGCTGCCCGCAGGCAGGGGCGCCAAACGCTGCCCTGAATGAGGCCCTTAGGAGGGCAGTTTGCCCTCCCACCCGCAAGCCTGATTCACTGACCTGGGAGGGGCCGGGGGTGCAGGGATTAGGGGCCTGGGTGCTGAGCCGGGCTGTGTGGCCTTGAACCCTGGCTCTGCCACTTGCTCACTGCATGGTCTTGAGCAAGTTGCATCACCTCCCTGTACCTCAGTTTCCCCTTCTGTTAAAATGAGGGAGAGGGAGAGTTCTTCAGAGATTTGTTGCAAAAAGCCTAGGGAGGCCTGGGAGGCTCAGCGGTTGAGCATCTGTCGGCCTTTGGCTCAGGTCATGATCCTGGGGTCCCGGGATCAGGTTCCCCACAGGGAGCCTGCTTCTCCCTCTGCCTGTGTCTCTGCCTCTCATGAATAAATAAATAAATTAAAATTTTTTAAAAAGGGACTATACGAGTTAGCAGAACTGTACCTGTGGCATACCGAGGCCCCTGTGAAAGTCGACTACACCGAGCACTCGTCGCCTTCCCCGGGTCAGAGACGCCAGGCAACGGTGGCTCACGGTCTTATTAGAAAGTAACTCACTCCTAAACCTCATTTGAAAAATCTTAGCTGATGTCGTTGGCTATCCATACCCTCTGGCACGCGCTGCGTTGAAATGAGAACTAACAGAGCCCACGCCACTCGGGGTTCCCCTCGCTCGCTCTTGGAGAAACATCTGCTGAGAGCAGCAGAGAGGTCAGGAGGTGAAGGTCAAGACCAGGAGCGCAGCAAAGAGCACAGGCTCCAGAGTCTCTGCCTCTCCACGCACATCTCGGGGCTGGTGTTCGTGGCCACCCGCTGCCGGGTGGGAGGCTTCGGTTTTCTGGGTCCCCATTTTCTCACCTGCCAAATGGAGATAAGAATGGTCCTGTGCCCTCTGCAGAGCTAGGGTCACAAAAGGCATTCTGCGCAGACGGGCTGCGTGAGCCGAGTCCTGGAAGCCCGAAAGCAGGGGAGCGTGGCCCCGGATGCCTGGGAGGCAGGTTGCATGGGAACGGGGGTGGGGGGAGCTACAGAGGACAGGACAGTGACCCCCGCGGACTCCCTGCTGAATAAGGCGACACAGTAGGATTCTGGTGGCTGCTCCTTTCCTGCCCTAGAAGGAGAGGTTTCTCTCTCCAAGGCAGAGAAATAAAGATGCGGAGCCCGCAGAGAGGGGCGCCCTGGAACGCTGGGCCTTTGTCGGACATGTCTACACCTCTGGGCTTGAGACATGGAAATACAATTAATCTCAGGGTTTTAAAGTCTTTCCCAGGATGACATCAGGGATGGAAGACTGGAGGCTGAGGTTTGGGGCAGAGTGGAGAGCTCACCCCCATTTAGAGGTGCGAGCAAGCCAGCGTGCCGCGCACCCACACACACGGCCCCTAATCTCTGAGATTTCCGCTTAGCCTTCCTGGAAACAAAACCACCGACCGAGGAGAGCGCGTCTGATCAATTGATCGATCGCACAATTCCGGGCAGAGGGGAAACTAGTAAAGCAAAGGCCAACACACACCCTGGCTTGCACCAACGAACGTATCAGGGCCCATTTCCACTCCCAGGCAGAAACCACCACTTTGAAGAGCAGTTCCTGCAAAGTGTCTTGAGTGCTTGGGGTATTTATAGACGTTCCAGAGCATGAAAAACTCTTCAGGAGAAGGAAGGCGCCCCCGCTCCTGCTTGACCAGCCCTGACGCCGCCGTGTCCCCACCCCGCCATTAAGACATCCTTGGAAGCTTCAAGAAAACAAAAGGGTTTGTGGTTTGGGGGTTTTGTTTTTTTAAATGATGTGTTACTTTTAATGCACAGGGACAAATCGGTTTCAAAAGAAGCTCTAAGGTTGACTTTATTTCACCGTGGAAAATCCGTGCTCGGGGATCAGAATCATCTTATATAAAACAATCGAAATAAATAAATAAATAAATACGAATAAATAAGATCTGCTTCCAAGGGGCTCAGGGGGCTGCTGAAGAATCCGATGCAGATGTCTGCAGCCGGGACTTCCTCTTAATACTTTCTCAGCACTGTGGGAGGAGAGAGAGGGGGATGATGGCGTCAGGTGGGAGACTGAGGCAGGATCCGAGCTTCCCAAGCCCAGGAGCCATCCCTGCCACCAACCCCCACCCTCAGCCGATCTGGATGTTTGAGGCTTTGGAATAATCCATCTCTCTAGACCTCAGTCTCCTCCTCTGTTAACTGGGAATCATCACTGCCCTGGTGACCCTGACCTCTGCCTTCGTGGCTACAGACAGACAGAGAGAGCTACGAGGACGATGTTTAGGACTCTTTCTGCTCCAAGGAGATGCTTCCAGACAACGACTGGATTCCATCCTAAGATGATTCTGCCCCTTTGGGTACGAGAGGCAGGAGGGGGCTAGGAGGTGGGTAGGGACCCTGGACAACGATGTCCACACGTAGTATTTCCAGAAACGTACTCCTTGGCCCTTAGGACTGTCAGCAAGAAGGAGCGATGTCCAGATGTTCTTTCCTCAGAGTGTGATCCCCCGAGACAACAAACCCAGAAGGGGTTCCAAGGGTCGAACCCAGGAGGCTGGGGAGGGGGAGCCAAGACGGCAGGGAGGCGGCTTACCATTGCAGCCCAGGCCACTGAGGGAGCCGATCCGGTCCAGCCTCCGGCCAAAGCACCCTGACTTGTGCATCATCTTGGGGCTGCGTAGTCTTCTCAGGGCCTGGAGGACACTGTCATGGGGTGCAAGGACCCCCACGGGGCGTTCCTCCCCGGCCTCCGGGGCTTCTGCGGGGCTGTGGCTCTGGTGCAGGGGTTCCAGGGCCAACTGCTCTGCCTGCAGCTCTGAAACTGCGTCCTTCAGACGGCCCAGCAGCTCCTGCAATTGACGGCCTGAGCCTCAGGAACCCACGCCGGGGCGGAACCACCCTTGCACCCAAGTGAAGCCGCCGCCTTGGGTATGGAGTCCTGGCACCCAATCTCGTCACTTTCTGATTCCCTTATCACTAATTCCCAAGGGAGACTGAGGACTTGGGACAGTGGCTAAGCCCCCGTGACCTGCTGCCACCCGCCGCGGCCTTCAGGCAGGCTGAGCGCTCACCTGCATGGCCCACAACCCCGAGGCTTCCGAGGCTTCCGAGGCTTCCGAGGTGGGGCTGCGGCCGCCCAGCGGGTGGGGGCGGCCTCCGAGTGGCGACAGGTGCAAGAACAGGAGGAGCAGGAGGGCCCGGGGCAGCGCTGCGCAGGGCTCCATGTCGCTGGAGAGAAGTGGGGAAAGAGACGTCCGGCTGCTGAGCTGCTGCGCTGCGACCGGGGTCGAGTGTCACCGCTTGGGGCGGCGGGTGCTCTCCTGGATCCCGCGGCAACGGGGGCTTTTTATCCCTTATCCCGCGCCTGGGGTTATCTCTGATTTATCGGCCGCATTCCGGCCGGCTGAGCTCAGGGCGGGGGAATGCGCCCCTCCGCGCCTGCGACCATACCCGCCGGGGTGGAGGCTGGAGAGCAGGCCTTGTATAGAAGTGGGCCTGGCCCCCGGGGGGGGGGGGGGGCAGGAGGGGGACACCAACAGGTCCTCGGCCTCCTCCGCTCCCTCCTTCCCTGCCTTTCCTCCGCCCCCAAGCATCCCTGGAGTGCGGAGAGACAGCTCCACCAGTGCGGGGCGCCGGGGTGACTCAGAGCTGAGGAGCCCCAGCCCGCAGCCCACCCGCGGCGCGCCCCCCTCCGCGTCCCCCCCTCGCCTCCTCTGCGCTGCGCTCCCCGCTCCCCGGGCCCGGCCGCTGTCCGTGGTGCTGAGCCATCTGAGCAAACTCAACCCAAAAGGTCTTGGCTCTTCTCCCCTCAGGCCTAGTTCCCCACTCAGGTCCAGCCAGGAAGACAAGCATGGAGTAGGGACGAGACCCTGAGACACCGCCCCCCCCCCGCACCCGCCGCCTGCACAAGGATGCTCATTTTCCAATGTCATCTGATTAAAAGCCTGAGCATGACAAGGAACTTCTGGAATGCTGACCCTGCTTCCATCCCTTACACGGTAGGGCTTGATTTGGCTGGAATTTTGAGAGGCAAAGCCCAGAGATGAAGTCACCCAGGAATGCCGTCTATCAAACCTCCTCCAGGTGCCAACGCCTCCTCTCACCCCCCCACCCCCACCAAGCCAACATAGGACAGGAAAAAGGGCAAAGATGACCGGAAGATGGTTATCTATTTGGCAGGACACTAGAAGTGTGGGGAGCACCCCTCCCCGGTGCCTCCTTCATCTGACCGTCCATGACCTAATTCCTGTTAGCAGATGGTCCCGGCCTCCTGTCTGTGATCACAAATGAGGCTGCAAAGAAAAATGGCCCTGGGAAGAGACACAGCAGATTAAATCTCCCCTAAAGCATGCATGACTGATGTCACCACCCCTTCCAGATGCCTTGTGTTGACAAGCAGCAGGATGAGAGAGTGAGATATGGGTGACGGAGAAAAGGCAGCAAGAGGCAGAAGCTATGGCCTCGAAGCAAATCTTTCCTTAGAAAAATAGCATCTGCCAAACATGTGAGAAAAAATACTGTTACCGGTTTTCATTTTTCAAATGAGGGAAACTGATTCTCAGAGGAATTGATCTGCTTTCTCAGTTGACAAGTGGTAAAGCTTGGGTTGCAACCCAGGCAGTCTGACTCCAGACCTCATGCTCTTAATCACTGCCAGGGTGACGGCAAGACAGAATTAGATTAATCCACTGTCGTCTCTGAAGGTACAGAAAGCTGTGGCGTGAGGGATGCGTAAGTTGGTGGCTGTGTGTGCAAGGAGAAGGATGTAAAGCGTGGCCAAGATGACCATTTTGCAGATGAGGATGGAGGAGGGGTAAGGGCTCTGTAGAGGTGCCACGCCAGTCCTGCGAAGATTCCGAGGCTGCAGAGTCGTGTGTGTGTGTGTGTGTGTGAGTGTGTGAGTGTGCCTGTGTGCGTGTTCCCACCACCTCCACAAAGGCCTGTGCTCATATTGCCTCTATAGCCAGCATCAGTGGCATCATCAGAGCTCCCGGACCCATAAACGCCTGAAGTTAATCTACTTTGGCCTTTGCTGTCATGGGAGCTGATAAATCTCCCTCCCTTTTCCGCCCAGACCAATTTAAGTTAGATTTCTGTCACTTCCATCCCGAAGCTATTTAACTGACCCAGTCCCCAAAAGAAACTGCACGCTTTTTTCTTAGAAATATTTCTTGAGGGGCACCTGGGTGGCTCAGATGGTTGAGCGTCTGCCTTTGGCTCGGGTCATGATCTCCAGGTCCCGAGATCGAGTCCTACGTCATCGGGCTCCCAGCTCAGCGGGAAGTCTGCTTCTTCCTCTGCCTTTCTTTCTTTTCTTTTTTTTTTTTTTTAAAGATTTTATCTATTTGTTCATGAGAGACACAGAGAGAGAGAGAGGGAGAGACACAGGCAGAAGGAGAAGCAGGCTCCATGCAGGGAGCCCGACGTGGGACTCAATCCTGGGACCCCAGGATCACGCCCTGGGTTGAAGGCTGAGCCCCCCGGGCTGCACCCCCTCTGCCTTTCCCACTGATTGTGCTCTCTGCATCTCTCAAATGAATAAATTAAAAAATATTTTTAAAACTTTTTAGAGATGTTTCTTGAGGACAAGACATTGCAGCCATTAGTAAAAGCCCAAGGTCTGGAGCCTGTGCAGACAGCTGCCTAATTTTTTTTTTTTAATATTTTATTTATTTATTTAGGATAGTCACAGAGAGAGAGAGAGAGAGAGGCAGAGACACAGGCAGAGGGAGAAGCAGGCTCATGCACCGGGAGCCTGACGTGGGATTCGATCCTGGGTCTCCAGGATCGCGCCCTGGGCCAAAGGCAGGCGCCAAACCGCTGCGCCACCCAGGGATCCCCTAATTTTTTTTTTTTCCGGTTTACTGCAGCACTTTATTTCCCTCCCACAGTGATGCATTGCCAGGGCCTAATGTTCTCGCATGACAGTAAAAAACCAAAATTTGTCATCTCTTCAAGAATTGAGAGTCGCATGCGAAAACCTCACATAAATTAAAAGGAGGAATAAATTTACAGGTGTTAATGCAAACCATTTCTCAACTCAAGGCAAGTAACAACCCACTGTATTCTGACAGGAAAACATCAGTTAAGAAAGGAAAACAGAGAAAGGCGATCCTGGCTGGTTCGGTCGGTAGAGCATGTGACTCTTGATCTCAGAGTTGTAAGTTCGAGCCCCACATTGAGTGTAGAGATTACTTAAAAAATAAAATCTTATTTTAAAAAAGAAAGAAAGAGGGACGCCTGGGGGGCTCAGGGGTGGGGCGTCTGCCTTCAGCTCAGGGCGTGACCCCAGGGTCCTGGGATTGAGTCCCGCGTCAGGCTCCCTGCATGGAGCTGCTTCTCCCTCTGCCTGTGTCTCTGCCTCTCTCTGTGTCTCTCATGAATAAATAATTTTTTAAAAATAAGTAAAAAGAAGGAAGGATGGAAAAAGGAAGGAAGGAAGGAAGGGAGGGAGGGAGGGAGGGAGGGAGGGAGGGAGGGAGGGAGTCCTTGAGGCTCAGACTTTCCCAACCCTGTCAGATGAGCAAGACAGAAATGACAAGGGGGTACGTGATGGTCCCCGCAGACCGCACCGTGACAGTGTAGAGGTCCTTCTGGATGTCAGCGTCACACTTCATGGTGGAGTTGAAGGTGGCCTCGAGGATCCCACAGACTCCATACCCAGGCGCCAGGAGTGCAAGAATGCTTGGGGGCATGGAGCTGCTCATGGCCAGTGGTGATCACCCCCTGACGAGCTGCTCGTAGCTCTTCTCCAGGGAGGGGGACAGCGCCGTGGCGGTCATCTCCTGCTCCCAGTCCAAGGCACCCTAGCCCAGCTTCTCCGTGATGATGTCACACAGGATTTCCGCTCCCCCGTGGTGCTGGAGCTGCAGCCAGGCTCCCTGAACATCTCGCGGCGGTCCTTTAGGGTCAGCCAGCCGGGTCTGGATGCCGGCTGGTGTGGCCGGGGGTAGCCCTCACTGACGGGCACCGTGTGAGTGACCCTGTCGCTAGAGTCGACGACAGTATCCTGGTGGAGACCTACAGGGCCAGCACGGCAAAGTGTTGACGGTCTCCAGCAAACATGGGCCCGACGAAGGGACCAGGCGGCGCCAAGGCCCCACGGTGAATCCGGCGTGTCGGAGCGCGGCAAAGAGGCCAGCCCTGGGAGTGGGGGCAGCGGTGGGAAATGGGCTCGGACACGCAGTGAGGGCTCCACAGAGCACAGCCTTCTCCTTAGGACTTTGGCTAACGTTACCTCGTGCACAGCGGAGGCCACCGGCGTGTCTAAGGTCAAAGAGGCTCGTGCTCCGCTGACACCAGGTACCTCTGCTGCCTCTGCACTGACCTCCCGGGGCTGGGTCCCCCGGGGGCTCCTCCTTCAAGCTGCCAAACTTGAATAATTCCCACCTTTCCCCTGTGTTACCCCAATAGGGAAGGGGGTGAATAGCTACTTCGTGCTTTGCTTCTCCCCCCGCCCTGATACCTAGCGTTCTCTTTTCTGCTTTTTCAGATTTTCGTTGCTTAATTAACAGATTTACATATTAAATTCCCTCCTGTTGAAATAACTGGTGTGGTTCCTGTCTCTAACGGACCCTCAGCGGTACACCCGGCAGTGAGTCTTCCCTGGGAACGAGGCCTGGTCTCCAGGCTCAAGGACAAGCTGTACGGTGGTAGGAAGGGAAGTCCCATCCGTCGGGGTCCTGGGATGTCGCATACACCATAACAAATTACCACACGCTCAGCGGCTTAAAACGGCAGAAATTCTCTCACTCTTCCGGCGGCCGGAAGTCCAGGACCAAAGTTGTTGGCTAGGCCTCCCTCCCTCGGAAGACTCCAGGGGAGGATCCTTCCAGGCCTCTTCCAGCTCCTGGTGGCTCCGGGTACACCATTCCAAACTCTGCCTCTGTCTTCAGGTCATCGAGGCTCCTCTGCGTCTGTGTCTCAAATCCCCTTCTCCTTTTCTTTCATAAGGACACCTGTCATTGGACATAGGGCCTGCTTCTTATCCAGGATGACTTCATCTCAAGACCTTTAATTTCCCTCTCGTTTTTTAAGATTTTATTTATTTGACAGACTGAGAGAGAGACAGCAAGGGAGAAAGAGAGAGCACAAGCTGGGGTGATGGGTGGAGAGGGAGAAGCAGGCTCCTCACTGAGAAAGAAGCCCAATGCTGGGCTCAATCCCAGGACCCTGGGATCATGACCTGAGCCAAAGGCAGATGCTTAACCAGCTGAGCCACTCAGCCCGCCCCCCCTAAAAAAAATCTTTAATTTCATTACATCTCCAAAGACCTTCTTTCCAAGGAGGGTTACATTCACAGGTGCCAGGGGTGAGGACATGGACATACCTTTTGGAGGCCATCACTCACCATAATGCAACCCCCACCGCACTGCCAAATGCTGGTCTCACTGTACCAAGCTCTCTGCTCACCTTCACCCAAACCTCCTAGCCTCCCTCACAAGTGCCCTCACAGGGCGCTGCACCTCGTTTCCACTTCTCTGGGCACAAGCTTTACACCTGAGCTCCCCCGAGCCAACGGACCAACAGTCCTTGAGACCCTAGGCCCTTCACGGTGTGTCTGCTGCCTCCATCTGGGAAGCTCTGCTCAGCTTGGTGTCACGTTTGCTTGATGCTGGGACGCCGGCATCGACCTTGTCAACCACACACCACCCGGCTCCGCCATCGTGAATGGCTTGAAGTGGAGGATGCACGTAGGCCCAGGTCATCAATGGCCATCCCAGAAGACCCTTCCCCAGTGCATCAGGTATATGGACTTGCACTGACAGTCTCCTGACCCTGTATAACTAGCATAACTATCCAGCGGCTGTCAGCTTTCCCTGCTGGGGTGGAAGCTGCGCAGGGCACGAGTCAGGCTGGCCCATTTTGTACCTGGAATGGCTGGCGCAGGGCCAGACGCACGGAAGCGGCCTCCTTAGACACATGTTGACTGAGTAATAGGTGAATGTGTTTACCTTCCTTTTTGCATTTACATCACTTAATGCATATACACATGTATTTTTTGAAACATTTCTATTGAGATACAATTCATCCATTTAAAGTGTATGATTTGGGGCGCCTGGACAGCTCAGCTGGTTAAGCATCTGCTTTCCACTGAGGTCATGACCCCAGGTCATGGGATCGAGCCCCACGTCAGGTCCCTGCTCAACGGGACGTCTGCTTCCCCCTCTCCCTCTGCTCATTCTCTCTCTTTCTCAAATAAATAAATAAAATCTTTATAAAAAATAAAGTGTACAATTCAGCGGCTTTTATTATAGTCACAGATACATGCACCCATCCTCATAGACAATTTTAGAACATTTGCATCACCTCAAAGAAACCCAAGGCCCTTTTGCTATAATCCCTCACCCCTCATCACCAGCCCTAAGCAACCACTCTTCTTTCCATCTCCATAGATTTGCCTATTCTGGATATTTCATATAAATCGGGGTCATAGATTTGTAACCTTCTGTGTTTGGCTTCTTTCACTTAGCATAATGTTTGCAAGGTCCATCCACGTTGCAGCATGGGTGAGAACTACATTCCTTCTACAGCCAAATACTATCCCACTGCGTGGACAAACCACATTGTGTTTATCCATTCATCCACCTTTTAAGTTACTCCCACCTTTAGGCTGTTACGAATAACACCAGAATGAACACTCAGGCGGTCTCTGCAAGGACACGCGCTTTCATCTCTCTTGGGCGTGTACACCTCGGAGTGGAATGGACGGGTCATATAGCAACTGTACGTTCAATCATTTGAGGAATTTGTATATGTATAATTATATACAATATTTATATATAAGTTTTAATATAGTTCTCAGTGTTGCTAAAGAGCTATCATTTATCTTTTTAAGTGGTCATTTTATAATCCACTGAATTTGATATTCTTAATATAATTACTTTTTAATTTGATAGATAACACCTAGAAGTTTTTGTTGTTGCCAATTATTTTTAAAGATTTTATTTATTTATTCCTGAGAGACACACACAGAGAGAGAGGCAGAGACACAGGCAGAGGGAGAAGCAGGCTCCATGCAGGGAGCCCGACGTGGGACTCGATCCCGGGTCTCCAGGATCAGGCCCTGGGCTGAAGGCGGCGCTAAACCGCTGCGCCACCCAGGCTGCCCTGTTGCTGTTAGTTTAAGTAATACTGCTATAGGGACACTTGGCTGGCTCAGTCGGAAGAACAGGAGTGATCTCAGAGTCGTGAGTTTGAGCCCCACGTTGGGTATAGAGATTACTAAAAGCATAAATAAACTTCAAAAAATAACGCTGCTGTAAAAATCTTTATATGTGTAGGCTTTTTGTCCTTTTAGGTGTGGGTTCCTCAATGTCCACCCCATCAGTGTCGGGGCCAGATCACTCCTCGTTGGGGTGAGGGGAGCTGTCCTGCATACAGGATCCTTAGCAGCCTCCGGTCTCCCGACATGCAGTAGCGTCCTTCTCACCCAAACTGCGAAGCCCAAAGGCGTCTCCAGACGTTGTCAAGTGTCCTCGGATGGGGACGAAATCGCCCTTGGTTGAGAACCACTTCTCGAGATAGTTTGCTCAGGATACGTGCCCAAGAAAGACTGGCTGAATTGAAGGCATGAGCATGTTCAGGGGTCTCGATGCTGAGTGACTGGCCTCCCCCAGAGGACTACAGCAGCTGACAGTCTTTGTCACGAGCGTCAGGAGAATGAGTCAGGGACCAGTCGTGGAAGCAGGGACCTGACACACAGGGACAGCATGGCTTCCTGCTGCCGCTCGCACACCCGCAGGGGGCGCTGCTCACACCGCAGCCCCTGGAAAGGGCTGGACAGTGCGCATCTCCCTCTAGCTCGGGGGGTCACCTGGGGGACCAGCACACAGTGGCTTAGACCCTGCAGGCTCTGGAAGTGGAGAGGGGAGAGAGTGAGCGAGCAGAAAACAGAGGGAGGGCACAGGAGAGACGCAGGGAGCCGGCCAGGCCCGAGGTCACGCTCATGAATGGCTTGGAGTGGGGGGTACGGAGGGGGGGTACCCGGAGGCCGAGATCATGAATGGCCGTCCCGGAACATCCTCGTGGGGGATATTAATAGAGCTGTCGGAGGAGAGGACACTCTGTGCTTGGGGACGGTCAGGCGGGAGGGAGCAGGGCCGGCCGGTGTGCGGGAGGTGGCTCTGGGACACTGCCACCCCCCGTGGGAAGTGGGGGAGGCGCTGGCGAGGCGCCAAGCCAACGGCCTCAGCCTTGGGCTGGCTTTTGTCCCCTGACATTACTCCCCGGTGAAGGGGCCTGTCCCGGCAGGCTCAGAGCCCTGGGCCCTCCGAAGCCAGTCGCATCCTCCGGCACACATCTAGGGACCTGTCCCCATGGTTGGAGCCGTGTTCCCTCATTAAAAAGAGAATGATAAGGGGATCCCTGGGTGGCGCAGCGGTTTGGTGCCTGCCTTTGGCCCAGAGCGTGATCCTGGAGACCCGGTATCGAATCCCACGTCGGGCTCCCGGTGCATGGAGCCTGCTTCTCCCTCTGCTTCTCCCTCTGCCTATGTCTCTGCCTCTCTCTCTCTCTCTCTCTCTCTTTCTCTCTCTCTCTCTGACTATCATGAATAAAAAAATAAATAAATACATTTAAAAAAAGAGAGAATGATAAGAGGGACAGGAGAATCAGACAGGGACATCGTACTGGGACAGTGTCCCCCCAGAATTCATGTCCACCCAGCACCTCAGAATATGACTTTATTAGGAAATAGGATCTTTGCCGATGTAATTAGTTCAGACGAGATCACACTGGAGTAGTGTGAGCCCTAAATCCAACATGACTGGTCTCCTTAGAAGACGAGAAGAGTCACAGG
The DNA here is from genome assembly GCF_003254725.2 of Canis lupus dingo. Classification (NCBI taxonomy): domain Eukaryota; kingdom Metazoa; phylum Chordata; class Mammalia; order Carnivora; family Canidae; genus Canis; species Canis lupus. Next base: position 83,025,992 of record NC_064244.1, on the reverse strand, counting down.
TAGGGACACCCAGGGGCACAGAGCTGGGAGCAGTGCGTCCTCAAGCCAAGGAGTTCCAGCGGCCACCAGCAGCCGCAAGAGGCAAGGAGAGGTCGCCGGAGCCTGCAGAGAGAGCAGGGCCCTCAGGGCCCTGCCACCACCTCGCTCTCGGGCTTCCGCTTCCGGAGCCGGGAGAGAATCCGTTTCTGCTGCGTTAAGCCGCGCAGTTTGCAGTTTGCGGTGCTGTGTTGGGGCAGCCACAGGCCCCTTGCATTTGCGAGGGCTCTTTGGTCTGGGCCCCCGTGTCCTTCGGTTTATGCTCAGGTCCCTGGAGGACTTAACCTTTAGTGGGGCACGAGGTCTCCCCCGCGGCACGCTCTTCCTACAAAGGGACTTGAACTCTCCCTCCCGTCGAACCGGAGCCCACGCTTCCCCCTCTGGAATCTGGGCAGGCTTGTGATTATGCAGGAGCGACACCGCGCTCTCAGGCGGGGCCGTGGCGGTGAAGAAGCTTCCGCTTTGCTGTCCAGAATCCTGGGGCTGGAGGCCTGAGCCGTGGAGGCCCAACGTGGCCCCACCTGGAGGAGCCCGAAGCCACATGAAGAGACAGAAATGCCTGCCCAGCCCCACCCGCTCTAGCCCCAGCCACCGTCTGTCTGCAGTGGCATCAAAGACCCTGAACCGAGGGACGCCCGGGTGGCTCAGCGGTTGAGCGTCTGCCTTCGGCCCAGGGTGTGACCCCGGGTCCTGGGATCGAATCCCACATCGGGCTCCCTGCATGGAGCCTGCTTCTCCCTCTACCTGTGTCTCTGCCTCTCTCTCTCTCTCTCTGTCATGAATAAATAAATAAAATCAATCTTAAAAAAAAAAAACAAGACCCTGAACCGAAACCCCATGAGCCCTTCCCAAACTCTTGACCCACAAAACCATGAGAGAACAAAATGACTATTGTCCCTTCAAGCTGCTAAATGTTGGGGCGATTTGTCACGCAGCGACTGATGACCGAATGCTAGCTGAATACCTGGGGCAAGCGACTTTAGCCTCCCCTTGCCTCGCCTGTAGTAACAGCACCTACCTCTCGAGATGGTTGAAAGATTAAATGGAATAAGATGTGTGAGACGTTTGTCTCAGGACCTGCACAAAATAGACACGCAATTCAAGAGCAATCAGGCCCGTTATTTTTAGAATTACTGTATATGACTATATAACACGTGGTTGTTATATATAATTTCCACCAAGAAATCTGTCGAGCCCATGTTGGCGAACAGGAAACCGGATCCTCCAGCCCCAGTCGGGCCTTCAGATTGCAGCCTCTGTGGACAGCCTGACAGTAATCACGCAAGGGGCCCCGTGCCACAACCCCCAGCCAGGCTCAGCCACCCCAGATTCCTCACCCGCAGATAACCTGTGGGTCCGATACCTACTTTTTTTAGGTCATTAAGTTTGGGCTGCTTCGTCACATAGCAACGGACAACTAACCCAGCACAGCATAATACAAGTGGGCATTTTAATCTCCATTCTGGAGCTGAGGACAGTGAGGAACTCATCCACCCCTTCTGCAGCTGTTTGCTGAGTGTCTATGACATGCAGCACCTGCTCAGCACCAGGACCAAACAGGAACCAGGGCTACAGGGCTCCCGTCCTCCCAGAGCACGAGACACCAACACGCTGAGTCACGGGGTCTCGACTCACAGCAAAGAGGCACAACCAAGGTCCGACTTTTATCCTTCCGTCTCTGAGTCTGTGACCCCCCGATACCCAGAGCTCCCCCCCCACGTCATTCCCTGGAGGCCACTGTGCTCACCTCCCACCGCCCACCCCCGAAGTGGAGGCCCGAGGGACAGCTCCCCGTGGAAGTGCGGATCCATCCAGGGGAGCAACCTGTGAACAGGGCTGCACCCCGTTGCTCTGCTGGGGGACCTGGTGGGGGTGAGGGGGTCAGGCACTTGCCACCCAAGAGGAAACTCTAGTGAGGGAGGAGAGCGACAAGAACATCCCCGGGGTGGGAGCACTTGCGGAGCAGAGCCGACCAACAGCGGCCCCTGCGCTCGTCTCCTCAGGACGGCTTCCGTTGTGTGACGCCAAGTAGCTGCAGACAGAACGGCAAACCGGTTAAGGACCCTCTCGAACACTGTTTGTTCGTGGTCAGTGACAGGTGACTCGTGCTCTCGGGGACCCACCGGGGGGCTCGGCTATTCCCAGCTCCAAGGCGAGGGCCGTAGACAGGTCTGTGCTTCGAGAATCGCACGGGCCTTGGTCCCCGGGGGTCCCAGGGGCACGCAGGTGCCTGCTTGTGCGCCGAGAGCACAGCTCGGGGGCCCACACCCCTCTGCGGGCGGAAGCATGTGCCCTGGGCCTTGGCTACCAGGACGGCTCAGCCCTCGGCCTCAAGGAGAAGCACCGATGAAGAGGACCTGGAAAGCCATGCGCTCCCAGCCCCACATCTAAGGAGAAAGAGAACCTGAGGCCCAGACGCAGAAAGCCACCACTCCAGGTTCTGACGCCAGCTTCTGGCCTCCCTGCCTCCCTGCCTCCATCCCCTCCCCTCCCCTCCCTCCATCCTTCCCCCCCTCCCCCCGCCACCTCTCTGTGCTCAGAGATGCACACCAGGAGCCCCGAACAGACCCTGGGAGCCACGCTGTGTTACTGAGCACACCAAGTGCACTGAGCAGTTCCACACCCTGGAGGGAATCCCAGGTCCCCGGGGAGGAAGAAGCCGGCAGGGCCTGGCGTCCCTGGCAGGCTCCATCCAGCTCCATCCATCGTCGCTGGCTCTGAGTTTTACTATGGAAAAGGCGGATGCCTTGCCCGGAGGCCCTGGTGGGTGGGTGGTGGCAACGTGCCTGCGTCACCCCGCCCAGTGCTCGGGGGCCTAGTGGGACAAGCAGGGAACACAGGCCTGAGCAACACGGTGGGTGGACGACAGGTGTGCTGGGCTGGGCCGGAGACACTGCCGTGGGGAAGCGGTGCTGGGGGTGCCTAGGGGGACCCGGGTGTGGCCCCTCCCCACCCACCCACCCTACCCTGCCTGGAGGCACTGGCCAGGGAAGGCCAAGGCCCTGGCCCCGGAGATGAGGCTTGGAGCTACACGGGCCTGGTCACCGGTGGGGAGGCTGGGGCTGGGGCTGAGCCTGTGCCCAGATGTGGGACGACAAAGGCAGGGGAGGCTCAGGGAGCCAGGCCCCCCACCCGAGGACTCTTGGGTGCTCAGAATGGGGTTTCTCTGGGCCCTTCCGTTCACTATTGTGCCGTGAGCGCCCACTGCATGCCAGGCAGGGACGAGAACGGCTCTCTCCCCAGAGGTGACAGTGGCCCGAGCCCCGAAGCAGGAGGACCCAGGAGTCCAGGGGGAGCCCAGGGCTTGAGGAGGGAGGAGGTGACGCGTTTGAGGACCAGCAGAAGGGCCACGGGCTGGGGCAGCAGCGAGGGTGAGAGGGGCTAACGGAAGCCTCCGGAAGATGTCCGCGGCCTCCTCCCTGCACCCGGAGAGCGTCGCGGTCCACGGCCACTGGAGGACTTTGTGGCTATGACCCAAAGACGGGTCTTGAGGTGGGGACATCAGCTTGGATCATCGGGTGACCTTATAAGGGTCCCGGGCGTCCTTAGAAGAGGAGGCGGAGGGAGGCTTGGCCCAGGCGATGGGAGGAGACCGGGGCAGAGGCAGGCAGGCTGGGGCCACAAGCTGGGAGCCGGGCTCTCCCCGCACAGAGGGGACCGTGGGCCTCCCACACCTGACGTTGGCCTCATAGGGACTCCGGCCTCCGGAACTGTGAGGCTTGCCCTGCTCCAAGCCTGCGGGACCTTGGTCGTTGGTTCCAGCAGCTGAATGGAGATGGTGACGGGGCAGCAGGTGGGAGCCGGGAGTCAGCCCCTGACTCAGCTCTGCTCCCCCCACACCTCCTCCTTTCTCCCCAGTGCACCCCAGCGCCCCCGCCCCTTTTTAATAAACATAACTTGTTGCAGCAAAGCAGCATCAGCTTTGAAACTATAAACACAGGCTTCAATCTTTGAAGCAAGTGGGGAAAAAAGCAAGGCTGGGCCCCTCTCTGGGCACCGCCATCCTGTGCCCTCCGCCTGCGCCCTGGGCTGGGACCGGGAGCCCCCCACCCCCCACCTCCACCCCCGCCAGCTCCCGCTGTCAGCGCCCTGGGCCCGCGGGATGGCTGCAGGCTCCGTCACTGTCACGGCTGATAAAGCCCCACAACCTGCTCGTCTGCAGCCTGGGCCTCTGGGCCTGATAAGTCCGGCCTGTCAGCGGCCTTGTCCACACCTGCTCCTGGCCCTGCCCGCCTGGGCCCGGCCTGCTCTCACTTCCTGTGGCCTGTGTACAGCCAAGCCCTGGCCACCGTGCCTAGGCCAGGCCACGGTCACCTTGAGGTGACCCCAGGCGGCCAGGCTTGCAGTAGCAGGATCGGGAAGGACAGCTCATTGAGGACACGGAGGGGGCGACGGTGCCAGATATTTTCTGCCCCAAGTGCAGGCCCAGGCCTGGTTTCCAGAATCTTCCTTGGTTGCCGGGCAGGGGGCGGTGGTTAGAGAGAGGCGGGTGTGGGATTCCAAATGCAACAGCACCAGGGCCCCTCCTAAGGCACCCGGTAACCCAGCAGGGTCCCAACCCCTGGACGGCACGGGGTAACATCCAAGACCTCACTGGGGGTCGTAACCGGGGAGGGGGCGCTACCCGCCTCGGTGGGTGGCAGCCAGGGAAGCTGCACAAGATGCACAAGACACCCCCCCCCAACAAAGAATGTTCAGCCCAAAATCATTGGACGGGCGAGGCGTCTGATCCCTCGCCCAGAGATGCAAACGCCGAGTCCGGCTCTGTCCGGGAGCCCAGGGCCTGCCACCCCCCCGCACCAGAAGCCCCTGGAAAGGCCAGACGATGCCAGAATCTCCCAGAGGAACTTCCTGACCTTGGCTGAGCTCGTCCAGGACGGCCGTGGGGGGTGACTGGCCGCTGTGTCCCTGGGCGCCGGCGACGAGCTGGTCGGAGCAGCAGCGTGTCTCTTCCTCGTGGTGGGAGGGATGGATTGCTCCCAACCTCGTTTCATAGACGAGGAAACTGAGGCTGGAAACTGACTTGCCCCACACCCTTGCCACGGTCCTGCTGGAGTCCCAAACCCCGGTACTTGGGATTACCTTGTTCGGAGATAGGGTCTTGGAGAGATAACAAGGATGAGTGAGGTCCTTAGGGTGGGTCCTGAAACCCAGTGTAACCGGTGTCCTTACCGACAGGGGGACTCCGGGCAGTCCCTTGGCGTCAGGCTTTGGCTTCCAGAAGCTTCATTTGGTTGCGGCTCATAACATCTAAAATGATGCTACTAAATAATAACAAGAAGGAGGAGGAGGAGGAGGAGGAGGAGGAGAAATCAAGGTGAGAAGCGCCGTGGCAAGGTGTGGGGGGGTTTTGTCCTGTGGCCGCGGTGAACCGTGGGTCTGGGCCACCGGGGGTAGAAACCAGTAGGCGAGTACTTAGGACAGCCCCCGGGCTGTGGAGGCCTGCGGGACGCCCTCGGCTCGAATCCCGGCTGCACCAACCACCAGCCGTGCGAGTGACTCCAGCCCCTGAATCGGGTGTGACCACAGCGCCCACGGGTGGGGCTGCCCCGGAGACCAAGAGGGAGGGTGCCTGCATGCAGCACCCGCTCCCCGGCTCACTGCCACCACGGTCCTCACCACCCTGGCGGCTTTGTCCTGCGTCCCCAAGACAGAGGGGGCGGCCCCTGGCGACCGCTCCCCGCTTCGAATCTGTGCTCTGGGTTTCTCAGAGCCGGCTCGGAGGGCGCCGGGGAGTCAGGCAAGGGTGCTGAGGCCCACCCTGCGCGCCTCCCCCACCCGGCTCCCGCGGGAGGCACGCGGCCGGTCACACGCAGAGCATGAGGCCCTGGCGGCGGCCCCGCGCGTTCCCGGGATTCCTCAGCCCGTGTGGGGCCGCGGGCGCCGAGCCAGCAGGACGGGAGCCTGAGCCGCCCCCGCGGTGGCCTCGCCCCACGCAGCACAGTCTGCCCCGCACGTGCTGGCCCCGCAGGCGCCGCCAAGCCACCAGACTCCGTCACAAGGCGTGTGGCCATCCTGGCAGGACAGCTAGAGGGGCCTCCCGGGAGACACGGAAGGGCCGCCAAGGCCCTCGCCCCCAGAGCTCCTCCCGGCCGCCCGTGGCCGATCCGCGCCTCCCCGGGGGGCCCCGCTCAGCCACGCGCCCGCACAGCCTCCTACGCCGGGACCTCGCACGCTCCGCTCTGTTGCTCGCACCTTTAGGCGACCGTGGCTCGAGTACGCGGCCTTAGAGACCCCTGTACGGACATACAGACCCAGTAGGTAGACCTCCGAGGATAGTCGTGTCACAGGGGCCCAACCACGATGCCTGTGAGCATGGAAAGGGGGCGGCGCGAGGAACCGGGTGCAGGACAGAGCCGGGACTCCCTGGCAGGCACGTCTTGGGCAGTCACGAGAGAGGCCCGGTCCGGCCTGGCTGCATAGAGCCGGACCCTCGAACACGTCGTTCCTGCGCGTTCTGCGTGCTTCCAGGCCGTCCTGGGGGCGGGGGGTAGTGAGCCCAGCCCAGGCCGCGTGCACCCCATGGGGCTCGAATCTCAAGCCTCCCGGGAAGCCCCATGTGCCGGGCCTTGGGGAAGACGTGCGTGTCACTTTCTTCATTCTCCTCCTTTCGCTTTGAAAGTGTCAGCTTCCTCCCCGAGCGCTGACCGAGCGTCCGTCTGCTGGGCCGCTCTGTCTGGGCCACTCTTTCCGGGGAGAGTCCAGGAACCCAGGCCACCAGGAGAGGACGGGCCCGTGAGCAAGTCCCCCTGTGGGGAGCACCGTGGACACTGCCCCCAGGCCCCTCCCAGCTGCACCCCCACCGAGTCAGCACTCCAGCCTCCCTCGGGTCCAGTCCTCACCCCCGCAGGCAGCCCGTCTACAGAGGGCGTAGCTACCCCCGGGTCCTGGGTCCCTGGGCCGCCATCACCCAAGAGCAACCAGGGCGCGGCCCTGGAGGTGCCAGCCCAGCCCTGCCCGGCGTGTGTTTCCGACCCCTCCTGGGTGCCAAGCACCGGGCTTGCCGCAGTGAGCGGTGTGCAGGGAGCCTCCAGCCTGCACGCGGGCATGGGGGGCATGAGCGAAGTGGAGAGGGTCCCACGGACGCGGACAGAAAGGAACTTGACCTGGCGTCGCCCACAGGGCTTTCCAAGGATGTGAGGCTGAGGGTGCGTGCGTGGGGCTCGGCTGGGCGGGGTGCAGGGGAGATGGATAGCGGGTCACCAGGTGCCATCAAAGGGCCCTACGCGTTGGAGAACGGAAGAGGTGGCCACAGGCTGGGCTGTGGGGAGAGAGGGAGCTGGCTGGACCTTGCGGGGCCGCCTTCGTGGGTCCACCGTGCCACGCTCTCCGCCGCAGAAAGCACCTTGGGGCCCCGGGGAAGAGCCCAGGGCGCTGGAGAGGGGAGAGGAGCTGGCTCAGGCGCTGGGGCCGGGGCCAGGAAGGGCTTCAGAGGACGTCCCAGCAACCTGGAGGCCGGACCCCTGGGCAGGGGGAGGAGATGGGGCTCCGGCTTCCCTGACCCCGGGGGTTGGAGCAGAGGCCCAGGCCCTCCTGGGGTGCTCACACCCCAGCCAGGCCCCTGGGGCACCAGGCTCCAATGCTGCCGGTTGTGCTGAGCACCCCCAACACATGCACACATGCGCACACACGCCCAGAGCGGGGACAGAAGGCGCAGGAGACCCAGGGAGAGTCATAAAAGGAAAAGCACCGCGGGGAAGGTGAGACAGCACCCGGGCGGCCGCTCCCTCGGCGCAGGCGGGAAGCCCTGGGCCCGGCCCCGACTGTGCGGGTGGGGCCGCTGCGGGGAGAGGCACCGTGACCACCAGCCGTGGGCGGCCCCTCGCGCCCCGCAGGCTGACCTCACTGCCCAGGCCCGCGGGAGTGCTTCCTGGGGTCACATTCCGCGCTGAAGAGCCCCTCTCCAAGGCCTTGGTTGGCGCCAATGTCTTTTTAGGAACCAGGGGTCTAATTTTAGTGTCCCGGCCTTCCACACCTTCTCGAAATAGCTCCCTGTTTTCCCTCTTGTCTCTACCCCTCCCTTGGAAGAGGTGAACCCCCCGCGTCCCTGTGATCCGGGCTGGCGAGCACAGGCCCAAAGCCTTGTATGGGTGTCATCGGAGGGCCCCGTGTCCCTGCTGCGCGTCCCATGCGACCTGACCCAGAGGATTGGCCTCCGGAGAGGGCAGCTCACGGCGCCCACCGAGCGGGGTGACGCGGCGGCCAGAGCTCACGCCTGCCCCTCCCTGTCCGAGCCAAGCCCAGGGGTGACCCGAATCCAGGTCCCCATCGTGCTGGAAATCGAGCCGAACCGCACCCAGCCCCTGCCCATAGGGAGCTGGCCCAGGGGAGCCTCCTTCGTCCTTCCAGTAGGGTCTGCCGTTCTTGTATTAGTGACAACCACGGCTATTATCTTCTGAGCACTGACTGGCGCCCCGTGCTTCAGTGCGTGATTCCATTTACTCTCTCTGCCACCCTGTGAGGCGGGTGCTGTTATCCCCAGGGTTGTAGGGCCGCCCACGGGTGGGACTGGGATTTGAACTCAGGACATCTGACCCCCAGCCTCTGCTTCAATGTTCCCGTGGTGTTGCACCACAGACACCTTCCTTGGATCCTCAAAGCAGTCCATTCCCCATTGTGCCTTTGTCGCAGGCCCTGTCCCAGGGTCCTCTACTCACATTCTTCTAGGCTTCCCCTGCGAACAGGCCAGAGGGCCATCCTGCTTGCCCTGAGGTCACACAGCAAACTCGTGGGGGATGAAGACAGCGAGCGCCAGAGCTCTAAGATCTGGGCGGTGATCCAGGAAGGAGGCTGCAGCTGTGCCAGGGGAGACAGTCGTGCACGGGCGCACGCCCGGGAAGCAGGCAGGTGTGTGCACCTGGGCCCGGGAAGGCCGGCCAGCCGCCCCTTCCTGTGCAGGTGCATGTGCTCAGAAGAGCCTTCTAAGAGGCACCAGCAGGCTGAGTGCCTGACTGAAGCGGGACTCAGGGGGACTCATGGGGCAGCCGCATCACAAAGGAGGGAACCAGAGTGGGCCGTCCTGGGCCTCCTCTCCCGGCAGCCAGACCCCAAATGCCACATCCAGGGGCTCCCCGGAGAGATTGTGGGTGGTGGGAGCTCCTCCCTGGGGCCCCCAGCCCAGCTCCTGCGACAGGGCTCCTGGCCTGTGTGTGGGGACCAGGGGGGTGGGGGGGAGGGAGACAGAGACGGAGGAGCAGGCGGTGCACTGAGTCAGAGGGGACCAGCCAGAGCAGGAACAGCGCCTCGGGCAGCTCCTTGGAAGCCTCCGAGTGTCTAGATCCATCCAAGCAGCCTTGACGTTCAGGATGAGAAAAGGCAATATAGATAAAAGGAGATAAAGAGCCACTGTTCTGGGGCTGCCTGGGCGGCTCTGCCTTCCACTCAGGCCGTGACCCCGGGTCGGATGGAGCCCCCCGCCCCACGTGTCGGGCTCCTGCTGGGCCGGAGCCTGCTTCTCCCTCTGGCTCTGCCCCTCTCCTGCTCTCTCTCTCTCTGTCTCAGGTAAATAAATAAAGTTTAAAAAAATAAAAAAAGGAAAGAGAGAAAGAAAGGACGGGAGGGGGCCGATGATAATCCTGTACTTGTCAATATGCAGTCATTCAAACCCTCTAACCAGCAAGGACCAAAGCCAGCAGGTGACGACAGCCCCCGACCTCTGACCTCAGCGCTGGGGACCCCACGGGGACTGGAGAGCCTGGCTGGGAGGGGGAATTCCGTGTGTGTGTCTGAGCACTGTCCTGGGGTCTGGCCCTGTGCTGTCAGATATGGTCGTAAATTCAAAATCTTCTGTAAAAATCTGATTTTTTTTAAATCTTGGCCAAAAATTGTAAAACCTCTTGGGACTGCTGAGTTTCTAACCACACGTGCCCGCAGGCGGTACCCCGCTGTGGGGAGCGCTGGGGGGCAGCATCTGCTGTGGGCGCATCCTTCGCCCCTTGGCAAAGCCCACGCCCCGTGTAGTTGTCACCCCGACCCTGTAAGCAGAGGGGCAGTTCCGCTGGGCCCATCTGCCAGATTTGGGGAAAACTGAGGCCTGGGTGAGTGAAGCACTTTGCAAACGTCACAGCGACAGAGAAGCATGGATTTAAAACTGGACCCCTGGAGGATCCCCGGGTGGCTCAGCGGTTTAGCGCCTGCCTTCGGCCCAGGGCATGACCCTGGAGGCCTGGGATCGAGTCCCGCGTTGGGCTCCCTGCATGGAGCCTGCGTCTCCTTCTGCCTTGGTCTCTCTCTCTTTCTGTCTCTCATGAGTAAATAAATAAAATCTTAAAAATAAAAAAAACAAAATAAAACCGGATCCCTCTGATTCCCAAAGGGGTGCCCTTTGTGCTCGGATGGGTCAGGGTCATGTGGGACAGTGGGGGCCACCGTCTGCCCTTTCTACCCAGAGAGCTGACCCCGTCCTGTTACCCGAACTCTGGGCTCCACGTGCTCGGCACCCCCAGAACAGCGAGGCGCGGAGATAAGGCTGCGGGGTGCTGACGGGGCATGTGACACCCAGACCTCGCGGCTCCGGAGGCAGCCCCTCCCTCGCCGGGCCTGCCGGTGGAATGAGGCACAGGGCGTCGGGGACACACAGATGCCAGTGTCAACCCAGGAACTCCAGGCGAGCCCCACCCGACCTCCAAGGCCACCTCCTCATCTGGAGGTTTCGTGTCTCCCCCACTCGGGCTCCTCACCCCCAGGCGTCCTCCCATCCCTGGGCCTGGCCCGCCTGCCTTTTGGGGTCCAAAGCCCAGAGCCTGGGGCCCCCGTGAGGGCGGGCAGCACAGATGCCTCCCATCAGCCTCGTCGCCCCACTGGGCGGGAGCAACTGGTTTGCTACAGACCCTGCCTTACTGGAAACCAGCCGGCATTACTGGCACCGTGAAGGAGACTGAGGGAAGTCCCGTGGGGCCAAAGACACGCTTCCCCCCCAGCGCAGCCCCTGACACGGGAGGACACGCCAGGTCCAAACACCCGCTCAGAGGCTGCCGCTGCTCAAAAAGGCGTGGAACCGGTCCCAGGCCGGTCCCCTCCCGGGAACCTAGCCTGGAACCCCCACCCGCAGGACTCGGTCTTACTGTGGTTCAAAAATCCCTGATCTTTTATATGTTTTAACATCACATAATAGACATTATGATGTGTATCTTGACGGGCTTTTTCTAGAAAAGCAAGTATTGTTGAAGTCGAATTTTCCCTCCGGCCCCGTTGTCAAGGAAGCAGGAATGACTGGAGATGAGGGTGCCCGGGTGGCGCAGTCAGTTGAGCGTCTGCCTTGGGCTCTGCTCATGACCCAGGGGTCCTGGGATCGAGCCCCACGTTGTCGGGCTCCCAGGGAAGCTGCTTCTCCCTCTCCGTCTGTCCCTCCCCCTGCTCCTGCTCTCTCTCAGATAAATAAATAAAATCTTCTTTTTAAAAAAGGAAAATCAGGATGATGTGGCCCAGCTCAATCCCCCAAGAAGAGGACGGATATTACTGTGACTGTGAGGGCACTCGAGGGGGTGGTTTCTGGGACTTGCCTCGTCCCGCCCCTCACCTCTGTCTTACCAGGACCCCAGTTCTGTCCTTGCTCGGGCAACGGTGTGGAGTAAGGAGCAAGCCCCAGGCGGGGCCCGACGGCTGACAGGCCACCCACCCGGCCTGGGCACGGGCAGGGAACCGCCGCCTGCTGACCACCGATGACAGCTTGGTGCTGTTAGAGCGCACCCGTTTAGCCTGGGGCTAAGCTGGCCATGAGGCATCATTAGTCCATTTTACTGATGAGTAAGACTGAGGTTCAGAGAGATAAAGCGGTTTTCCCCGAGGTCACACAGCCCTCACCAGCCTGCGCTATTGTCAGTTCTCTGCCCTTTCATGCCCCAAGCAGGACTCCCAGGGGAGCCTGTGCAGCTGGTCCAGACCAGAAGGAGGACAGGCCCTCCTGCTCTGCCCAGGAGCACCCGGCCAAGGACCAAGATGACTTAGGAGAGCTCCTGCGGCCTCCTGTGTGCACCTGAGTGGGGGCGTGGGGGGAGCCCAGCCCGGGCCCTGGCTGAGCCGCAGCCCACCTTCCTCTCAAATCTGACCCCACGGGCTCCTTCCCAAAGAGAGGCCCCAAGGGCCAGCTGTCACCCAGGAGAAGAGGGCCCCCAGCACCACCTGCTGGACACCCGCTAGCAGCATCCGCGGGATCCCTGGAGGGGGTGTGACAAGGCAGGGAGAGGGGCCAGGCTCCCCCTCAGGGACCAGCTCCTACCCTTGACCTTATAAACCGGTGTGGACGTTCCTCCTGCCACAAACTTAGAGAGTCACAGTTGAAAGGCTCAGAGTAGGGGCCTGATCCTGCAAGTACAAATGGAAGGAAGGAAGGAAGCAAGGGAGGAAGGTAGGAAGGAGGAGGGAGGGAGGGAGGAAGGAAGGAAGGAAGAAGGGAGGGAGGGAGGGAGGGGGGGAGGGAGGGAGGAAGGGATTGGATGGGTGATACATCTATTATCTTATCTAGTAAAATCCTTTAAAAAAAAAAAAGAAAATGTCCTTATGAAATAAACGTACACGAAATAGACAGTTTGAAAGGTTTTTGCAGTGAATCAGACAGGTCAAGGCACAGAGCATTCCCAGTACCCCCATCCTGCCCCGGAAGCCACCCTCACGGCTCCTCCCAGCCAAGAGTAGCCACCGTTCTCCTCCGGGTCGTCATTGCTGATACCTTTGTGTGCTTGGGGAACTTACCTGCATGGAATCACTCAGCACGTACTCCCGTGCCTGTTGCCTATTTCAACATCAAGTTCATAAGATTCCTTTTTTTTTAATGTTTTATTTATTTATTCATGAGAGACAGAGAGAGAGAGAGAGAGGCAGAGGGAGAAGCAGGCTCCATGCAGGGAGCCTGATGTGGGACTTGATCCCGGGACCCCGGGGTCACAACCTGAGCTGGAGGCAGACGCTCAACCACTGAGCCCCCCAGGCGCCCCTCAAGTTCATAAGTTCCATCCACACGGTCATGTGCGTTGTGATCCCACCTTTCTTGCTGTTTATATTATGAACGTTCCATTTCTCTACTGGAATCCCGGTGGCCCTTTGAGTCGTGTGCTCTTATAATTCTGCTATGGACATTCCTGTCTCGGGGCACGTGCACACACGCACCTGTTTTGGTGATGCAGCTGTGGGTGGAAACACTGGATCGTGGGGTACGTGCGTGTTCAGCGTCAACAAGACATATACCGTCACATATTTTGTCAAAATGACTTCACGGTGGATACTCTATCCTGCAGCGTATGAGAGTCCCAGCCACTTCGCATTCTCCACAGACTTAGTGTTGTCAGCATTTCCACCTTTCATCCATTCCCGTACGTGCATAACGATATTTCACTGTGGTTTTAATCTGCATACCCCGGATGACTAATAATGTTGAGCACTCTTCACGTGCTTGTTGGCCATTTAGAGACCCTCTTCTGTGAGGTGCCTATTCAAATTTTTCCCCATTTTCTAGTAGGTTGTCTATTATTTTCTTATTGATTGGTAGGAGTTCTTTACACATTCTGGATAGAAATCCTTTGCAAATATCTTTTCCCACCTGGTGATCTTACCTCTTACCTCTCTCTTCATGGAGTCTTATCAGGCCTTTGTTTTAATATAGTCCAGTTCATTAGTCTTTTCCTTAATTGAAAAGGGTTTTTAGACCCCTCTTTAAGAAATCTTTCAAGATAGGGATCCCTGGGTGGCTCAGTGGTTGAGCGTCTGCCTTTGGTTCAGGGCGTGACCCCGGAGTCCTGGGGTCGAGTCCCACGTTGGGCTCCCTGCATGGAGCTTGCTTCTCCCTCTGCCTGTGTCTCTGCCTCTCTCTGTGTGTCTCTCATGAATAAATAAATAAAATCTTAAAAAAAGAAAAAAGAAATCTTTCAAGATCATGAAATGCTCCCCTACCTAGTTTATCTGTTAGAATATTTCTTGTTTCGCTCTGCACATTTGGGGATTGGTCTCTGTGTATGATATAAGATAGGTGTCTCCACTTGACTACTCAGTTGATAAAGTACCAGTTCTTAAAAACCACTTTAGTTGTCTAATATGGGTGTGGTTATTGTACGTCAGGTGACTCTATACACATGGCTCTATTTCTGCACTATTGTTTTGTTTGTCTGTTGGTCTGTCCTTGCACCAATACCACCCTGCTTCAATTACCAGAGGTTATTCTAAGCTTTAGCACATACAGCTTTATTTTAACCAATACCATATGTCCTCACCAACATTTGGAGAAGTATTTTTAATTTTAACTGTTCTAGAGAGTGTGAAATAGCATTTCATTGTGCTTTTGTTTTTCATTTTTGTTGGGGTTTTTTTGTAAGTAGGCCCCATGCCCAGCTTTGAGCGCAGTGCGGGGCTTGAATACAAGACCTGAGCTGAGATCAAGAGTCACCCGCTTAACCAACTGAGCCACCCAGGTGCCCCTCACTGTGGTCTTAATTTCTATTCTCCTGATGAGAAATGATGTTGAGCACCTTTCATGTGCTTATTTGGCATTCATATATCTCTTGGGAGGGGGGAGTGTCCATTTAGACCTTCTGCCCAGTTTTTATGAGGTTCTGTTTTTATTAATGGATCTATAGATTTCCTTATATATTTTGCATATAAGTCCTTTGCTAGATGTGTGGATTGGGGATGTTATCTCCTAGTCTATGGCTTGCTTTTTCATTTTCACAAGCTTAATGAGCAGAAATTTTCACTGTTGGTGGAATGCAAATGACCTGTTTATTTTTTATATGCAATGCTTTTTGCTGTTCACTCTAAGTAAACTTCACCTATTCCACCGTCCTGGAGATATTCTCCTAAGTTTTCTTCTAGGAGCTTTATGATCATAGCTTTTATGTTTCGGTTTATGAGCCATCTTAATCCTACTTTGGGGTTAATTTGTACTTCTTTTTCCAGCTTCATAAAGTGGAAGCTTAAAATATTTATTTTTAAATATTTCTTTTTTTTTAAGATTTATTTATTTGTTCATAGAGACAGAGACAGAGAGAGAGAGAGAGGCAAAGGCACAGGCAGAAGCAGGCTCCATGCAGAGAGCCTGACGTGGGACTCGATCCGGGGTCTCCAGGATCACACCCTGGGCTGCAGGCGGCGCTAAACCACTGCACCACTGGGGCTGCCCTATTTTTAAATATTTCATTTGAAGTGATAAACTCCCTTCTAAGGACATTAGCCACATCCCACTATTTTTTGTGTATTAGCTTTTATTATCATTGAGTTTAAAATAGCTCCTAATTTCCCTTCTGATTCCTCCTTGGACCATGGATTAATTTAGAATGGTGTTGTTTAATTATCAGATATTAGGGCTTTCCTGGATAACTTAAGGTTTTTTTCTTTTTTTTTTTTTAATTTTATTTATTTATTTGAGAGAGAGAGAGCACAAATGAGAAGGCACAAGCAGGGGGAGCAGCAGAGGCAGAGGGAGAAGCAGACTCCCCACTGAGTGCAGAGCCTGATAAAGGCTCCATCCTGGGACCCTGGGATCATGACCTGAGCTGATGGCAGGTGCTTAACTGACTGAGTCACCCAGGCTCCCTACAGTTTTCCATCTCTAACTTAAATCCCCTCTGGTCAGACAACATGCTTTGTAAGATTTTAGTGTCTTCTCTTTGATTCTGTTACTTTGTGCTTCATGGCATCTTGAAACTCTGTGAATAATCATTTAGGATTGTTATGTCTTCCCAACTCTTGACCCATTTATCATCATAGAACATCCTTATTGGGCAGCCTGGGTGGCTCAGTGGTTTAGCACCGCCTTCAGCCCAGGTCGTGATCCTGGAGACCCAGGATCAAGTCCCACATTGGGCTCCCTGCATGGAGCCTACTTCTCCCTCTGCCTGTGTCTCTGCCTCTCTCTCTCAATCCTCTCTGTGTGTTCTCATGAATAAATAAATAAAATCTTAAAAAAAAGACAGCATAATTCCATTTAACATCCCTCTTTGTGTTATTAGTGTTGTATATCTCACTTCTGTTATAAATTCCCAAATACAAATCATTACTTTTGTTTGTTGTTGTTGTTGTTGTTGTTGTTTTATTCATGAGAGACATAGAGGCAGAGACACAGGCAGAGGGAGAAACAGGCCCCCTGCAGGGAGTCCGACATGGGACTCGATCCCAGGATCCCAGGGGTCACACCCTGAGCCAAAAGCAGACGGACGTTCAACCACTGAGCCACCCAGGTGCCCTCATTACTTTTGTTTGAACCAGGTGCCGTGTAATGAAATTTTATTTTATTTTTTTTTGAAATTTAAAAAAGTATCCCCTCTAGCAAAACAAGCTGAGAGTCTCTCCAGGGGGCAGACAACGTGGGCATCTAGATGGAGGAACAGGGCTGGGCAGAAGGAAAGGAAGTGGCCTACAGATAGTCCCTCTGCTATGCTGTGCTCAAAATGTGGCCCATGGACCAGCAGTATCACCTGGCAGCATGCTAGAAATGCAGAATCTGGGGGCGCCTGGGGTGCTCAGTCAATTAAGCATCTGCCTTCAGCTCAGGTCATGATCCTGAGGTCCTGGGACTGAGCCCCACAGCATCTGGTTCCCTGCTCAGCGGGGAGCCTGCTGCTCCCTTTGCTGCTCCCCCCAGTTTGTGTGCCCTCTCTCTGTGTCTAATAAATACATCAAATCTTTTTTAAAAATAAGAAAAATAAATGCAGAACCTGGGCCCAACCCAGGAATTACTGAATCAGAATGTGCACCTGAGCCAGCTCCCCAGGTGGTCTGCACACAGCGAAGTCGGAGACCCACATGGCCCAGGGCTCTAGTAGGCTCTGCAGTGAGGTTGCCCTTGCTCCACTCCTATGTCAAAGGAGCTTCGCTTCCTCCACACTCTCTGCCCCTTTCTTGGTAGCAGTTGCTTTCATCCCAACGTCCTCCTTGGCCAACCCTGCCCCACCTCCCTACTTGCTGACCAGGGCCCAGGTGCCCCTGAGAGGCTGGAATCTGTCCTCGGGCTGTTGTTCTGGACTCTGCAGTGCTTGTTCCCACCGATCCCATATGTTTTCATCTTCCCTTTGCCTTGACAAACTCCGTGTTGGCCAACGATTTACTGCCCATTCCATCAACTTCTAGGAGGAGAAATATCTGTCTGCTTTTTGTTCCCCCAAGTTTATTGATTTAAGCAATCTCTAACCCCAACCCCAAGATCAAGAGCCACATGCTCTACCAACTGAGCCAACCAGACACTCCTAGAAAATGTCCACTTCCTGAGAGAAGGGACAGGTGGAAGAGGAGTGGGAGGAGGTAGGCAGAGCCTACCCAACAAGGGTAGAGTTTTCCCAACAAGGCCACAAAAGAGGGTTAGGCTCTACAACAAGAGTGACCCAGAGGGTACAAAGGTTGGTCACCTGCCAGGGGTTCATCCACTCAGAGGGCAAAATAAGGTCTGGGGTGATAATGGGCTTTATCAGCAAGGTGTCAGCTGCAAACCCTGCTCCTGAGTTCCTGCTCTGTGTGGGGGTATGCTCAGTTCCCAGGAGCCAAAGGATGAAGAAGACATGGCCTCTGTCTCCCTCTCTGGGGAGACAGAGCACAGCAGAAAAACCCCAAGAATGCCAGGAAGCAGCTACTCCATGCCAAACAGGGGTCGTGAAAAAGAACACCTCGGGTAGAGTGCTCCAAGGATGGCTTCCTGGAGGAGGAGGCATGTGAGCTGGGCCTCAGGGGAAGGGTGGAATTTACAGAGGAGAGAGGCAAGAGGTGGACACCATGAGAAAAGAGAGCAGGAGGGAGCAGTCAGGACCCGGAGCCACAGGCTGGGCTGGAGAAGAACAGAGCGCGCCATGCCTTAGCCGGTGTCGGGCCGGGGAGAGGTGAACCACTAAGGCTGGGCTTGCTGGGTGTGTAGCAGAAGCCCTGGAGGGCAAAGTGGGGCTCGGCACGTATTTTCCTGACAGTAGTGGCAGCGCAGGTGAAAACAGGCGGACCAGGTGGGAAGGCCAATGGGCTCTGCTGCTTGAGTTTAAGATCCGTCTCTCCAGAGAGGGGGACAGGCTGGGGCAGCTGCGGGGGGGGGGGGGGGGTTGAGAGCAAGTTGGGTGGGGGAGGGCTGAGTGGAGGTCCTCCAGGCGGAGGTGGGCAGGTGGAGTCAGAGAAGCCTGCCCCGGAAGCACAGTCACACCTGCCATCTACTGAGGGACTCTGCTGGGCGCTCTGGATGACTTTTCTCCCGTAATCCCCCCATCAGGTCTGTGAAACGGGCAGAGCGCTTTAACCTGCTGCCGGACAACCAGCGCTGCAGGGAGCAGGCGAAGACGAGGAGGGCGGCCGCAGGGCAGGGGGCAGCCGGGGGAGGGGGGCGGGGCTGCACCGCGCGAGCTGGAAAGGGCCGCGGGCCTCGGGGCGGCCCCCGCGCGGTCACAAGGCCGCCTGCCCCGCGCGCCCCCGCCCCGCCCACCCGAGTGGGTCTCGCCCCTGCTCCAGCCTTTGGCGTGGCCCGTGTCGCACGGCGGCCACCAGGTCCGGGGCCATCTCGGAGACCTCGTCCGGGCGTGTCTCCCTTTGGGCTCAGGCAGGCCGCTCGCCACCGACGCGCCGCCCACGGGCTCAGTCCCCGGCGTGCAGCGCTCGGCTCCCGAGACCCAGCGGCCGCTTTACTCCCCGGCCCCGCCCCCGGCCCCGGCCCCGGCCCCCGCCCCGACCCCAGGCCCCGCCCCCAGCCCCACCCCTGATCCCGCCCCCAGGCCTTGGCCCCGCCCAAGGCTCCGCCCCGACACCTGGCCCCACCCCAAGCCCCGCCCCAAGCCCCGCCCCCGGACCCAGCCCCACCCCGATCCAGCGCTCAGGGTTAGGCCCCGCCCCCGCCCCTGGCCCCGCCTCAAGCCCCGCCCCCGGACCCAGCCCCATCCCCCGATCCCGCGCTCAGGGTTAGGCCCCGCCCCCGCCCCT
Organism: Canis lupus dingo; assembly: GCF_003254725.2. Classification (NCBI taxonomy): domain Eukaryota; kingdom Metazoa; phylum Chordata; class Mammalia; order Carnivora; family Canidae; genus Canis; species Canis lupus. The sequence continues at coordinate 83,007,089 of NC_064244.1, read as the reverse complement.
GGCCCCGCCTCAAGCCCCGCCCCCGGACCCAGCCCCACCCCGATCGAGCGCTCAGGGTTAGGCCCCGCCCCCGCCCCTGGCCCCGCCTCAAGCCCCGCCCCCGGACCCAGCCCCATCCCCCGATCCCGCGCTCAGGGTTAGGCCCCGCCCCCAGACCAGGCTCCGCCCCGCCCCCTGGCCCCGCCCCCGGACCCAGCCCCACGCCGATCCCGCGCTCAGGGTTAGGCCCCGCCCCCAGGGCCCCGCCCCGCCCCTGGCCCCGCCTCAAGCCCCGCCCCCGGACCCAGCCCCACCCCCCGATCCCCCCCGCTCAGGGTTAGGCCCCGGCCCCGCCCAGGTCCCGGACGCTGCTCGGACCCGGCGCCCCTCCGCCCTCAGGCCCCGCCCCCCGCGCCCTCCCGGCCCCGCCCCCTCGGCCTCGCGGGCGTCCCAGGGCCAGATGAGGGTCGGAAGCGCCCTTGCGGGTCGGGGAGCATCGCCCCCAGCTGCAGCGTGTGCAGGCGGCCCAGGGCGTCAGAGAGGGAGGTGGTCACTGGAGGGGGAGGAAGGGACACGACCCTGGCCACGACCTCACAGGCCCGACCCCCTTCGCACATGGGGAGCCCGAGACCCAACGAGGACCAGGAACGGGTGCCCTGGGCCAGCCAGCAAACCCTAGGCAGGCCTGGGACTGAAGACTGCGCTTCCAGACTCCCCTTCCAGTGCTCCCCTGGCTTGGGCTGTAGCTGGAGAGCCTAAGAGGAGCGACTTTGTGCATTGTGCCCCCCCCCCGAACCCCCCGGACTTAGGGGCTGAGAAAGCAGAGGTGAGCTTTTTAAAGCTTTTAAGCTTTAAGTTTTATGTGAATGTGGAAGAGTTTCAGCTTCTATTCACCGACGCCAACTTTTGCAGCAGGGACTCTGGCTGGAGACGCTTCATGGCAGTGGGAAGATGCACAGGCTTGAGGTCACAGGGACCCGGGCTTAAATCCTGGCTCTGCGACTCTGTCTCACCCCACACAGTTACCCAACCTCTCTGAGCCTCAGTTTCCTTCTCTGTAAAAGGAACACGACAGAAGCGCCTCCTCCATAGGGCTGTGTTAGAGATTAGTTAAGATAAACTGTACAAGGGGCGCCTGGGGGGCTCAGCGGTTGAGCGTCTGCCTTTGGCTCAGGGCGTGATTCTGGGGTCCCAGGATCGAGTCCCCATCGGGCTCCCCGCAGGGAGCCTGTGTCTCTCTCTGCCTGTGTCTCTGCCTCTCTCTGTGTCTGTTATGAATAAATAAAATCTTTAGGAAAAAAAAGATAAGTGTCTGTATAAGACACTTTATAGAAGTCTTGCATTCACTAAGCACTCAGTGAACACCTTTTATCATTTTTTTAAAAGATTTTATTTTATTTTTAAGGATCCCAGGACCCCAAGATCACACCCTGAGTAGAAGGCAAAAGCTCAACTGCTGAACCACCCAGGCGCCCCACCTTTTATCATTAATAATGGGGTGGGGTCACATGGGGAAGGCTCAAAGCAACTTACTCCACCTATTGGTTCTATTTTATTTTATTTATTTTACAGATGAACAGACTGCCCCATACTCATGGAGGTGGGTTGGAGGTGGGAACGCGATTGTTTAAAGGCAGAGCCACATCCTTCATCTCAGGTGACCCTCAGAACAACCTTGTAACCACGTCAGAGACATTTTAAGTTCTTCCCGGTAGAATGTAAGCTCTGTGAAGCCAGGGCCTATGCAAGCTGAGCGAATTTTCACGTCTGTATACACCATGAAGTCATCTCAGATCAAGATATGCAGTGTTTTCAGCACCTTAGAATGTTCCTTGGGCCCCTTCCCAGTCAATACGGGCTCCAGAGTTAATCACTATTCTGACCTCTATTGCCTGAGATGAATTGATGGACACGGGGGGTGGTTTTTTTTTTTAAGATTTTATTTATTGATTTGACAGAAAGAGAGAGAAAGAGCACAAGAAGGCAGAGACACAGGCAGAGGGAGAAGCAGACTCCCCACTGAGCAGGGAGCCCGATGTGGGACTCGATCCCAGGACCCTGGGATCATGACCTGAGCCGAAGGCAGACGATTCGCCGACTGGGCCACCCAGGCGCCCCGACTCTCAGCTTCCAGGTCTCTGCTGGGCAGCCAGGGCCGAGAGCTAAGAGCAGGGGCAGGTGGACCTCTGCTGGTTACTGACTGAGCACATGGCATTGCTTGACACTTCTCACAGGTTAGTTCATTTAACCGTCACTCAACCCTGTGACGTGGCTTCTGTGCTTACTTCTATTCTCCAGATGAGAAAACTGAGGCGGGGATTTGAATTTGTGCCAGGTGTGGAGGTGTTCGTCACCTGTGCCATCCGCCAGGTGGGCTCTGCGGGAATCGGGGATCAGAGTGAGGGTTACTGCAGGAGAGCCAAGGCTGAGGTGGCCCGGACCTGGGCTCACTCCCCACTGCTCCCGTCAACCTGTGTGTCTTTGGCCTCTCCCGCTCATAGATCTCAGCCACCACATGCTTTTTTTTTTTTTTTTTTAAGATTTTATTTGTGGGGCAGCCCCGGTGGCACAGCGGTTTGGCGCCGCCTGCAGCCCGGGGTGTGATCCTGGAGACCCGGGATCGAGTCCCACATCAGGCTCCCTGCATGGTGCCTGCTTCTCCCTCTGCCTGTGTCTCTGCCTCTCTCTCTCTAGCTGTGTCTCTATGAATAAATAAATAAAATCTTTAAAAAAAATATTTAAAAAAAAAGATTTTATTTGTGGGGTGCAGGAGAGCACAAAGGGAGAGGGAGAAGCAGACTCCCCACTGAGCAGAGACCCTCTTGTGGGACTTGATCCCAGGCCCTGAGACCATGACCTGGGCCAAAGGCAGACACTGAACCGACTGAGCCGCCCAGGCACCCTACCATGTGCTGTCTCCTGCACGGCTGTCAGCCCACAGAGCTCCAACACCCCCGGTGACCCCCCAGCCACCACTACCCCTGGTAATATATCGGCACCCAGAGGCCCTGGCTGCAGGCCTAGCTCCAGGGAGTCATCTTCCCAAATGAAACCAGAATGACGGGGTACGGGAGGCTGGCCACCAGCCGCAGGCTGACCTTCGGGCTGTCAGCAGAGAGTACCACACCGGCTGTGCAGCCCGGTCCCACACAGCCATACGCCCACTGGTGCTGGCAATGAAAAGACCAGCAGGAGCAAGAAGACAAGGCTGCCCCTAGACAGGGACCAGAGGACGGACAGGTTGACATCTGTCCGCCAGCAAGCTTGGAGTTGCTCAGAAACCACCAGAGCACAGGCAGCCCCGGTGGTGCAGCGGTTTAGTGCCGCCTACAGCCCAGGGCGTGATCCTGGAGACCCGGGATCGAGTCCCACGCCAGGCTCTCTGCATGGAGCCTGCTTCTCCCTCTGCCTGTGTCTCTGCCTCTCTCTCTCTGTGTGTCTCTATGAATAAATAAATAAAATATTAAAAAAAAAAAAAAAGAAACCACCAGAGCAGCCTGTCCCGAGAACCAGGAAGGGTGTCAGCATCCCCCGTGGTTCCTAGCAGCAGTAGGTTCCTAGATCATAACAACTGTACACTCTGATGCAGATGTTGCTGGTGGGGGATGTGCAGGTGGGGACAGGGATTATATGGCGAAAACTGCTCTAAGAAATAAACTTGATTAACTTTTTAAAATCAAATGAATAATATCACAGCAACAAATTTGAAAATGTAGACAAAATGGTTGTATTTCCAGAAAAATATAAAAAGGTCAAGAATGGCATAAGAAAAAGTAATCATCTTAAGTAGGTCAATAGGCAATAAATAAATTGATATGATAATCAAAACACAGCCCCAAAGCCCTAAGCCAGAATGGTTGTGGATACATCTCTATTAAAGTTTTTAAGAATAATTATATCTTGGGACGCCTGGGTGGCTCAGTGGTTGAGCGTCTGCCTCCAGCTCAGGGCGTGACCCCGGGGTCCTGGGATCAAGTCCCGTGTCGGGCTCCCTGCATGGAGCCTGCTTCTCCCTCTGCCTGTGTCTCTGCCTCCCTCTGTGTGTCTTGTGAATAAATAAATAAAATCTTAAAAAAAGAAAAGAGAAGAGTGACGGTGGGAGTCCGCGGTGGGAGCTCTCACGCCCTACTGCTTCTCAGACGCCACAGGAAGGAGGAAACCTGGCAAGTCCAAACCACCGCAGCCACCGCTTTACCGCCCCAACAGGGGCAAGAAAGGTTTCCTCTTCCCCTGGCAACAGCCCAGGCAATGAGAGACTGCCACGCTCAGCTAATGAGAAGCCATGAGTCTTCCAACTCCCACTTTGCTCCAAGAGAGTTCCTCTTTAGCACGTCCTTTCCAACTTCCCCGTTTTCCCTATAAAAGAGAAGTCCCTCTCTTTGCTCTCCAGACTCGCTTATGGCGTCACCATACCTTGCCTGGCCCAGGTTGCGATTGTCTGCTGTTCCCTAATAAACACATTTTTTGCGGGTAAAATAACTGGCAGCTTTATTTTTAGGGTTATCAGGTGACACAATTTTCAGGATTTAGAACCTGGCAATCGTAGGCACCATTACTCAGCCTCCCACACCCTCCGACTGTTCATAGGAAACCTGAAGTCAGGGCACAGAGATTGGAAGATGCAACCCGGAGCCCAAATGCCTGCCTTGACCTGTTCGTTCTGTTTCACCTGGGCACTGGGGCGTACTCAAAAGGTACAGCAGATAAAATACACAAACTGGCACTAGATCCGCAGATAGCAACGCAAATCAATCTTGAAAACATAATGTCACATGAAAAAGGCAAGTTGCAGAAGGATTAAAATATAAACATGACTTTAAATAACACAACATCGGGATCCCTGGGTGGTGCAGTGGTTTGGCGCCTGCCTTTGGCCCAGGGCGCGATCCTGGAGACCCGGGATCGAATCCCACATCGGGCTCCCGGTGCATGGAGCCTGCTTCTCCCTCTGCCTGTGTCTCTGCCTCTCTCTCTCTCTCTCTCTCTCTCTGTGACTATCATAAAATAAATAAATAAAAATTTTAAAAAAATAAATAAATAACACAACATCTGTGTGCATGGGATCAAATGAGATGGGGGAGGTACTAATGCAGCCTTCAGCCTTATTTTGTTTCTTTTTAAAGATTTTGTTTATTTATTTACTTATTTACAGAAAGCATGAGCAGAGGGAGGGGCAGAAGGACAGGGAGAGAATCTCAAGCAGACCCCAAGCTGAGCCTGATACAGGCCCGGTCTCATGACCCTGAGACCACGCTCTGAGCGAAATGAAGATTCAGATGCCCAAATGACTGAGCCACCCAGGGGGCCCAGGTATTGTTTGTTTTTAAGAACAGATCTAGGGCAGCCCGGGTGGCTCAGCGGTTTAGTGCCACCTTCAGCCCAGGGCGTGATCCTGGGGGCCTGGGATCGAGTCCCGCATCGGGCTCCCTGCATGGAGCCTGCTTCCCCTCTGCCTGTGTCTCTGCCTCTCTCTCTCTCTCTCTCATGAATAAATAAATAAAGTCTTTTTAAAAAAATAAAAACAGATCTAAAGCACATTTGTAGAAATGTTGACACCTCTTAAATCTGGGTGTCAGGAGCATGTTTGTTCGTTATACTTTTCTGTGGAATTAGGAATATTTCATTATGGTTCTTTTATTTTATCTTAAATATTTTATTTATTTATTCATGAGAGAGACAGAGAGAGAGAGGCAGAGACACAGGCAGAGGGAGAAGCAGGCTCCACACAGGGAGCGCGACGTGGGACTCGATCCCGGGTCTCCAGGATCAGGCCCTGGGCCGAAGGCGGAACCAAACCGCTGAGCCACCAGGGCTTCCCATTTTATTTTATTTTTAAGTAGGCTCCATGCCCAGCACAGGACTTGAACTCATGCATCAGGAGTTGGATGCTTAACCAACTGAGCCACCTGGGTGCCTCCTGATGGTTCTTTCTTTAAATTTTTTAAATTTATTTTTTAAAAAGATTTTATTTATTTATTTATTCATGAGAGACACAGAGAGAGGCAGAGACACAGGCAGAAGGAGAAGCAGGCTCCCTGCAGGGAGCCCAGTGCGGGACTTGATCCCAGGACCCTGGGATCACGACCTGAGCCAAAGACAGACACTCCACCACTGGGCCACCCAGGTGTGCCACCCTGGCTCTTCTTTTTTAATGAATAAAAGCAGTGAAGAAGTGGAGACAAAAAAAATAATTGTTTCACTATAGACCTTAGTTTCAACTAATGAAAAATGCATGTTTAAGACTCTGATGCTTGGGATCCCTGGGTGGCGCAGCGGTTTGGCCCCTGCCTTCAGCCCAGGGCGTGATCCTGGAGACCCGGGATCGAATCCCACGTCGGGCTCCCTGCATGGAGCCTGCTTCTCCCTCTGCCTGTCTCTCTCTCTCTCTCTCTCTGTGTGTGACTATCATAAAATTGAAAAAAAAAAATTTAAAAAATTGTTAAAAAAAAAGACTGATGCTTGAATGAGTCTCAAGATTGGTGAAGCATTGTCTAGTTACTTAAGCCATTTAGAAAAAGTCTTAGTGTGAAAATTAATTCAACATTGTCCTAATTGATGTAAATGCATTGACAGTAAACATTATTAAGCTTCTTTTCTAAACATAAAGCTGTGGAAGATAGTTGTTTAGAATAAATAGGTTGACTTGCTCTCTTGTAGCTTCAGGAAAGTTTTTTTATTATTATTATTGTGATTAAATATATGTAACATAATTTGCCATTGTAACCATTTTTAAGAGCAATGGTTCAATGGTTAATACACACACAATGTCATACAAACATCGTCACCGTTTCCAAAATCTTTCATCAGCCCCAAACAGAAGCTGTGCCACCCACCAATTCCTTATCTCCCCCTCACGCCAGCCCCCGGCACCCTCCGATCCATTTTCTGCCTCTAGAAATGCACCTGTTCGCAATAGTTGGTGGAAATGGGATCGTACGGTATATCCTTTTTGTCTGGCTTCTTTCATTTAACATCTTTTCGAGGCTCACCCTGTTACAACAGCATGATCAGAATTTCCTTCTTTTTATTTTTTTAACATTTTTTTAAATTTTTATTTATTTATGAGAGAGAGAGAGAGAGAGAGAGAGGCAGAGACACAGGCAGAGGGAGAAGCAGGCTCCATGCACCGGGAGCCCGACGTGGGATCCGATCCCGGGTCTCCAGGATCCCGCCCTGGGCCAAAGGCAGGCGCCAAACCGCTGCGCCACCCAGGGATCCCGATTTCCTTCTTTTTAAAGCTGAATGATATTGGATGCGTGCACCCCCTGTCGTTTATCCCGTCATCTGTTGGTGGCCCTGCGGCAACTGTGAACGTTGTTGCCTTGAGCATGGGAGTCCAAGAGCCCAAGTCCCTGTCTCCAGATCTTTTGGGTGTGCACTTAGGACAGCAACTGCTGTGTCATAAGATCATTCTGTGTTTCACTTTTTTTTTTAAGATTGTATTTTTAGGGGCAGTTGGCTGGCTCAGTAGGTTAAGCATCTGACTTCAGGTCAGGTCATGATCCGAGGATCCTGGGTTGAGCCCCATAGCTTCTCCCTCTCTGTCTGCCCCTCTCCCTGTCTGCACTCCTCTCTCTCTCTCTGTCTCTCTGTCTCTCACTCTCTCTCTCTCAAGTAAAAAAACCTTAAAAAAAAAAAAAAAGATTTTATTTTGAAGTAATCTCTATGCCCAACTTGAGGCTCGAACTCACAGCCCTGAGATCAAGAGTCGCGCGCTCACCCACTGTGGCCCGCCAGGTGCCCCTGCGCTTAGCAGGCTTCCGATTTCTGCGCTCCTCGCCGACACCTGTCATCTCCTCCATCATTACTACTGCCATCCTAGGGGTGCGCGGTGGTGTACATTGGTTTTAATAAAGTGATTTCTGACACTTTTTTTTCTGAAGGAGAAATACAAAATAGAGGGTTATTGTTTCCCCTTTGTTGGGGTCGATTATTATATTTCACAAGAGGAGAGGGTGACGGGGTCTGAGGGATTTTTTCTGTCTCTTGCTTCCCCTCCCTCTTTCACGCTGGGAAATAAGGAAGCCCGTGGGTTCCCGTCCCTGCCGCACCCACAGCAGGGAGGGGAGACAGGTGCGGCTGAGGGGGCCCGAGCGGGAGGGGCAGCGTCTTTGTGGGGTGAGGCCCAAAACCCAAGTGGAGGGCCCGCCTTGGATGGGGCAGGGCCGAAGGGCGGGATACCCATCCCGCTGGCTGGGACGACCACGAGGGCTTCTGCTCCCCTGCTCCCCAATCCCTGGGGAAAGGTCAGAGTCAGAGACAGGAAGGGGAGCAAGGAGGGAGAGGGTTTATTTTTTTTTTTAATTTTTATTTATTTATGATAGTCACACAGAGAGAGAGAGAGAGGCAGAGACACAGGCAGAGGGAGAAGCAGGCTCCATGCACTGGGAGCCCGACGTGGGATTCGATCCCGGGTCTCCAGGATCGCGCCCTGGGCCAAAGGCAGGCGCCAAACCGCTGCGCCACCCAGGGATCCCAGGGAGAGGGTTTAAAAGGCACTCCCAGGATATCCAAGAAGGACCCCCTCTGACCTCACACGCCCCCCAGATGTCCCTGTGGAGCCCCCACACTCCACCCCGCCCCTCTCTCCCTCTCTCACCAGCTCCCTGAAGCTGGGAGCTTCCAGCACCCTCCCTCTTTGGAATCGTATCTGCCCAAGGCCACCAACCTCCCTGCCCGGACACCCACTGGCCTTTGCCCCCGCCCCTTACCTGACTCCGGTGCACACTTCCTGCAACTGGCCGCTGTCCTTGTGCACTGGACTTCTGTGCAGCTCCCACCCCAGTTCTCCTGCTGCCCCCCCCACCTGTGAGGGGTCTTCCTAACCCCCTTCACATGCTCCTGCCCCACCCACCCCTCCTGAGAGCCACCAGCCCCCAAGGACCCACCTAGACCCCTCGACTCTCCTCACCTCCCCTGTTCCCAGGCCTCACCCTGGGACGCTCACTGTGTATTTCTCTCTGGCTTTAACGCTCAGCTTGCTTGCTCGCTTCCTTCTTTTTTAAGATTTTATTTATTTCTTAAGTAATCTCTAAACCCAACGTGGGGCTTGAACTTATGACCCTGAGATCAAGAGTTGCAGGCTTCACTGAGCCAGCCAGGCACCCCTGATGCTCAGCAACCCAATTCACCTCCCCAAAACTCCGTGTCTCTACAGCGGCCACATTAGCCAGAACGGCTGTCCCACTGTGGTTGTCAGCCTAGCCAGCAGGCAAGTCACCTGGGGACTCAGGCAATCCCCTCTTGCAGGGCCCTACCCGCAGGGTTCAGATCCAGTAGGTGTGGCCAGGGAGGCAAGAATTTGGCAGGTACCCAGGTGACACTGACCTGCTGGTCTGGGGACCAGATGGAGGAAACCACTCTCTCAAATCACTCATCTGATCTCTTTGGTCTCTTTTAAAACTCTTGAGTGCGTCACCATTGCCCTCAAGGTAAAGTCCCCTGAGGGCCACCTGGTCCCTCATCCTCTCTGCACTGTCCAGAACACCCTCACCGCCCTGCTTCTGCGGACCCTGTAGTGCTCTGCCACGGGGCACAGAACGGTCGGTCTGTTATCAGTGCTCCGCGTGCACAGCTGGCTCCCGCATCACCTGCGCTCCGGGAGGATGACGGGTTGGAGACAGGTCTCTACCCTGGAGCCCAGCACAGGGTCTTAACACAGTGCTCAGCAAATTGTTGGTGAAGGAACGAATGTATTTATTTTCAAGTTTTATTTTAATTGCCTTATTTTTATTTATTTATTTATTTTAATTGCTTTATTGAAGTACACAAGAAATTTTTACTTGGAGTCAAAATTTATTTTAAAAAGTCAGACTTAAATAAATAAATAAATGAATGCATAAATGCATAAATGAATAAATGAATGAATGAATGAATAAGTAAGTAAGTAAGTAAGTAAGTAAGTAAGTAAGTAAGTAAGTAAGTAAGTAAGTAAGTAAGTAAGTAAGTAAAGTAAATAAAATAGACTTTTTCGGGCTGGCCTCCGCTCTGCCCCCTGGCGGTAGTCCTCGTCCCAGCAGGAAAACGAATGGACGCTGCGAGGTATTTCCATGAACCGGGGCGTGACGACAGAGGCTCATTTGCATACCCAAAATGCATTGCTCACCGGACAATTTCTGACTTGGGAACGACTCGATTTTCCTTTTTCTATTAAATTATTCCCTTCCTCCTCCCCCCAAAAATTGAGGCTGCTCCCTCAGAATTGTCCGAGAGAAGGACAGAAATCACCAGGTCTTTCGAGCAAAGAGTCACCATCACTGTGTTCGGGGTAACCGCTACCCGAGGAACGTGTGCAGGGCGCAGAGGGCATACTCTGGTTTCTCTTCAGATCGCATAAATCTTTCGCCTTTTACTAAAGATTTCCGTGGAGAGGAACAATTCTGAGTTTTTAACCAATTTTTTGAGGCCTTGCGCTTAGCGAGGCTACTAATGACGTTTAAAGATAGACTCGAGCGTCACCCGGCGCGTTACGTTGAGGATTTGCGGCTGCTCGTGCTCTAACTCTCGGCTTCCCCCGTGACGTCAGCACGCCCAGCTGGCCCCGTCTCTAACCACGGCTTCCTCTCCGCGCACCTGCACCACGTTCCCTCGGGCGCACCTGCGGAGGGAGCTTTGCTCCGATAGAGACCCGGGCGGGACCTGGCACCGGGCAGCGTGGAAGGGGGGGTCCTCAAGGAGCCCCCGGAGCTGACCCCCGCCCCCCCCCCCCCCCCCCCGGCCTCCGGAGCAGGTCGCAGCTGAGATAGGGAGCTAGGGCCTCGCTCTCAGAGTGTTCGCGGCGTGGAAACCTGGGTCCTGGGTTCGAGACCCTGGGCTCCTCGGTCTTTAATGTGACCTGCCCCTGCTCCCTGGCACCGCGCGGGCCCTGCGCACGTGTTTGTTCAACAGAGAGCGTCCAGTCACCCTGGTTTTGCCCAGATTTTGGATAAACTTTTTTTTTTTTTTTTAAATAAAGTGACCAGGGCGTATCTAACTCGCACGCATCTTTCCATTCTGATCCTGGCTCTAAGCGTTGCGTTTAACTGTAAGCTTTTAAAAAGCAACTTCAGACAACTGAAGCCTAATTGGCTGCGTTTGCTACGACATGTTGATAAGTATTGCTGTTGGTTTGGTTTTCCTGGTAAGGTAACTAAAACCAGAGTCGGAAAAAAAAAAAATGAATGAATGAATGGATAAATAAATAAATAAATTTATTTTTTTTGAATAAATAGATTTAATAAAACCAGAGTTGGGACGCCTGGGTGGCTCAGCGGTTTAGCGCTCCCTTTGGCCCAGGGTGTGGTCCTGGGGGCCCCAGATCGAGTCCCACGTCAGGCTGCATGGAGCCTGCTTCTCCCTCTGCCTGTGTCTCTGCCTCTCTCTCTCTCTCTGTGTCTCTCATGAATGAATAAATAAAATCTAAAAATAAAATAAAATAAAATAAAATAAATAAATAAAATAAAATAAAGTAAAACCAGAGTTGGATCGTTTGTGAAAAATCGGAATGAGAAAGACTTAGTGAAAAAAAAAAAAAAAAAGACTTAGTGATGGTTAGGATGGACTTGATCAAACTCAAGAAGTTAATTTTTGTTTTTGTTTTTTGTTTGTTTTTTTGGTTTGGTTTTAACCGATCCCACTGGCCAGAACCCAGCTTTGCCGGCGGCCTAGGTGGGGGGTGGGGGGTAGGCGGGCAAATGTAGTCTTTCCCCGGAGCAGCCCAGGGCCCCTGCTCATGGGGCGAGGCCGCAGGGGGAAGGGAGTGGACACCTGGGAAGAAAACTAGCAGAGTTTGCACCAGCGAGACCGGCCGAGGTGCCCTCCTCGTGGCTCCCCACCTCCCGGGCCAGCTCTCCCTTGCTTGTGGCTGTGGGATAACCCTTCTGCTGATGTCCTCCCCCCCGCCCATCTTTTTAAAGATTTATTTATTGGGACAACTGGGTGGCTCAGTGGTTTAGCACCGCCTTAAGCCCAGGGCCTGGGCCTGGAGACCTGGGATGGAGTCCCCACTGGTGTCCCTGCAGGGAGCCTGCTTCTCCCTCTGCCTGTGTCTCTGCCTCTCTCTGTGTGTCTCTCATGAATACATAAATAAAATCTCAAAAGAAGAGTCACATGCTCCACCAACTGAGCCAGCCAGCAGGGCACCCCTAACTATATATATATATATATATATTAATATTTTTTTATTATTTAAGAGAGAGAGTGAGTATGAGAGAGCACGAGCGGGGACAGAGGGAGAAGCAGACTCCCCATTGAGCAGGGAGCCCAATGCGAGGCTTGATCCCAGGACCCTGGCTGAAGGCGGCGCTAAACCGCTGAGCCACCAGGGCTGCCCCCTAATATATTTTTAAAAATAAATTTTTACAAATTTGCGATGGTGACGTGTGCTTCTTCATGAATCGATTAAATATTAGGCTCAAATGGCTCGTCTAATGGCTGCCATACTTTCAGAGTCGTGATGCACACGAGCAGCATTTCACGATCTGTGCACACCCGTAACGGGTCATGAACACTGGGATTTCTATTCGTGACGATGACATAAATGCCACAGTTAATCATGGGGAGGAGATGCTACATTCCAGTTAGAGCTTTAGTGAAAATAAAGAGAGGTTTCTGATCCACGTCTGCAGCCCCTCTGCGTCCTGTCTGTGGACCCGGGTTCAGCAGTTCTGGCCTGCGTGCCTTGGCCTCCAAGTGTCCAATACAAACCATCCCGTGTGTGGGTAGAAAGTCTGGAGTTTATCAAGCACACTCACACCCGGTTATTTACTTAGTGGGACTTCCCGACCATCTTATGAAGTTGGAAGGTGCTATTAGACCCGTTTTACAGGTGGGAACCTGGCGCATAAACACCCAGGTCACTTGTTGGAGGTTGCACGATGATAGTGACCAAGCTGGAAATGGAACCAGGTCCCCTAACTCCCGGCCCACTGCTGACTCTTTTATATCCTGCTCCCTTCCCCAGAAATGCTGTTTAGGTAGTTACCTTTTCATTAAGTTTTATTTTGAGAGAATCCACGCCCTTTCTCCGGAGCATCCCACCCTGTTTTGTCATCTCTCACGACACCCACAGAGTGGTCCTGATGCCGGTGGCGCTTGGGCATCCATCCAGGAGCTATGGTTTACCTGGGAGCAGACCTGTCAACGGGAGAGCGTCGATCCTGCAAGGCCTTAGGGACCTCTCCCCCTGACCTTTGGCAAGTCACGCTGTTGCACCAGGTCTCAGTTTCTACTTTTGTAAAGTAGGGTGATAAGCTGTCCTGCCTTGGTTTGGGGGGAGGCTGTAAAGATTGGCTTAAAATTATAACAGTGATGAGGGGAGAGGACATGCTATGTCCATGGGTGGAATTGTCACCTGTGATGTGGTCATTGCCGTGAGTTAGAGTCGAGCCTACCCACCTCTTGCCTTGAGAAGTTGAAGATATGGATCCATAAACCCCAATTTTCTAACCTTTTCACCCATTTTATTCCTTTGTGTCTGTGATTTTATTTATTTATTCATGAGAGAGAGAGAGAGGCAGAGACACAGGCAGAGGGAGAAGCAGGCTCCCTGCGGGGAGCCCAACGTGGGACTCGATCCCAGGACCCTGGGGTCACGCCCTGAGCCCAAGGCAGGTGCTGAACCGCTGAGCCCCCCGAGTGCCCCCGCCCACTTTGTTCCTTTTGAGGACTCTACACTCTGGACAAACGGAAGTGTTCCTGTCCCCTTGCAGCCCCACGCATCCGCACCTCTGTACACTCACGCTCGGCCCCCTGCCTGGACAGTCCTCTCCAGCGCCTTCGCCTGGTGGACGCCCGTTATCCCTCAGGTCCCTCTTGCAGCTTGCAGCTTCCTCCAGGGAGCCGTCCCTGACCGTCCAGAGGGGTTCAGTGGGGCAGCCCCTCGCCCCCGCTCTCTGACCGCAGCACAGCTGTGTCACTCCGTAGCTGTCTCCACTCCAGAGTGTGTATTCCCCGAGGTCGAGGACTGTATCGGTGCTGTTCTCCCCTTTCCAGGGCTTAGTGCCTTATGGTCTGAGCCTCACTTGCCTCATCTGCAAAATGGGAATGAAACTTACCCTACAGGGTACCCTGGACACTTGTGCTTTGCTGCCAAACATCTATTCCTCCTCCTTTTTTTTTTTTTTTTAAGATTTTATTTATTTGTTTGAGAGAGAGAATATGAGTGGGGAGGGAGGGCATCAGGGAGAGGCAAGCTCCCCCTGGGCAGGTAGATGGACCCCAGGACCCCGTGATCATGACCTAGGGCTCGATCCCAGGACCCCAGGATCATGACCTGAGCTGAAGGCAGCCTCTTAAGTGACTGAGGCACCCCTCCTCCTCCTTCCTGATAAGAGTCCCCCAAATATCCTTCGGAATCCACCTCTCTTCTGCTAGTCTCTGTTCAGGGGTTGGAGATTGAGCCCAAGCTCAGCTCTGAGGAGGTCATAATTATGGTTTCTTGTCACTTGCAACCCCAAACACCAGGATTAAAAGATATAATGCATACAAATGTAATTCAACAAACATTCCTTGAACATTTAGTTTCTGGCTGTCCAGCCACCGCCTTTGCAAAACTTAAGTGCCAAACACACCCTACATGTTCATCAAATGTAATCTTTCCCCCTTTGCCACCCACGGGCCAGACGCAGAGCCTGCTAGAAGGTTCACAATGAATATTTACCGAATCGAGTGATTTATCCGAAGCTTCCATCGGGCAAAGTCCAGAGGAACCAGGAGCATCAGACCACAAGCCAGGTGGCTGGCTTAGGGGGAAGCTGTTTGCTCAGCCAGTGTCAGGTGGTGGTGATGAGCCCGCCCTCCGTGAGCCTCCTTTCTGCAGGGAACGCATCTGCCCCACAAGTGTGAGCCACCCAATTGCAGACCCCAAACCAGGCTTCAGAGGCTCAGAAGAGGGATGTCCAGGGGGCTCAGTGGTTGAGCACCTGCCTTCAGCCCAGGGCGTGGCCCTGGGGTCCTGGGATCAAGTTCCACATCGGGGTCCCCACAGGGAGCCTGCTTCTCCCTCTGCCTGGGTCTCTGCCTCTCTCTCTCTCTGTGCGTCTCTCATGAATAAATAAAAACAATCTTTAAAAAAAAACAAAAACTCAGGTCACTGTCACTTCCCCGGGGTGGGTGGGGGGAGGGTAAAAACAAAACCCCGGAGTGCAAGTTATTTTGTTCATTTTCATCTCAAACATCCTTTGAGGATCTGAAGAAAGCTCTGGAACCTCTCATGAAAGAGAAAAAAAAAAATCCATACAGTTGGCCATTCTGGGGCCCATGGTCCCTTGAAGTGTGATTACAGATTCCTGAGCAAGAAAAGCCACAGGGTTTCTCCTTCATCTACGATCCCGTGAATCCCTGTGTCTGGGTGTGTTTGCGCCTCCACTGCCCCACTGCAAGAATATGCCTGGATATCTGAGTCCATTCGGGCTCCTGCAACAGGGTGCCGGGGCCTGGGGGCTTAGGAGGCACAGGAAGGGGTTTCCCACACTTCTGGGGGCTGGAAGCCCGAGAAGCACCTGCCCTCTGGGTTACAGACGCCCGTTGTGGCCTCATCTCCCACGCGGGAGAGGACAAGGGTGCTCACTGGGGTCCCTCTAATTAGGGCACTAATCCCATTTGGGAGGACCCCAGCCTCACGGCCTCGTCACCTCCCACAGGGCCCCCTCTAAGCACCACCATATGTGACTTTGGGGGGACACATTCCACCCATGAACAATGCCCTTGGGAGAGTCCACCTCCCTTTTGGAAAAATCCTCCAGGGCAGCTGTGGGTCTCCCGGTTCGCGTCCTGGTCTGAGGCAGGGGCTTGGTGCGGGCGGCCTATTCGGGAAGAGGCCGCAGGGGCCCAGGCGAGGGTGACTGAGGCAGAGCAAAAGGAACAGAGGAAACCCGGGGCAGGGTGAGTGCGGAGCCCCCCACCGCGACAGGGCCCGGGCCTGCCCAGATCGCGCCCTGGAGCCTTGGGAACAGAGGGAAGCGCGTGTCCACGGCTCCGTCTCCCGCGAGAAGGGCTCCCCAAGCGTTAGCCTCCGTGGGTCTGGAGGCCGCGCACGCGAGCGGCTCCCGGGGGTGAGAGAAGCCGAGAGGGCGGAGAGGGCGCTGTGGACGGCCCCGCAGAGGCCGCCTGCAGCCCTGCTGGAGGCGGAGGTGCTGGGGGCGCTGGGTGAGGCGGCCTGGAGGGGACGTGACCGCCCCTGACCGTGGCCACCCGCGACCTGTGAGCTGGCCGGGCCGTCGCCTCCTCAGCGCCACCCTGCCCCTGGATGTGGGACCCGAGCGCCTTTCCTGCTCCCAGAGGCTGCTCCAAGGACGCGGCGGCGATGGGGATGGGGACGGAGCGTTGAACCCAGGTAAGGCCTCTCCCTGCCCGAGACCAGCGCGCAGGGAGGTGCCCCTAAAAAAGTACCTTTTATAAGATTTCATTAATTTATTTGAGAGAGAGAGAGAGAGATCACAAGAGGAGGCGCAGGGCAGAGGGAGAAGCCCACTCGCCCCTGAGCGGGGAGCCCGCTGCAGGCATCATGACCCGAGCTGACGAGCTGACGGCCGAGCCACCCCCTCTAAATCCTTCTGCCCCCCCCAACCCAGAGCGGCCCACCTCGTTCTCACCCCCGCCCCGCCCTCTGCGAATGGGGCCCGGGTTCGGGGGTGGGGGGACACCTGGGAAGCTCCCGAGGGCCCGCAAACCCGCAGGGCCGGTGCACATCGCGCCCCACCGCGTCCCAGCTGCTGGAAGTGCGGGCAGCACGACGCCAAGCGTCCCACACCGGGTCCCAGCCCTAGGAAGGCAACTGGGGAAGCCTCTGTGCATCCCTCCCGGGGCGGCCTCGCTGAGCTGCGTTCCCTCCCCGTGCCGGTGGCCCAGCTGGAGACGCTGCCCAGGCTCCCGGCAGACCCCTGTCGTTCTTGGGGCTCACTCTCGGGGTGCGCTGCTGATGCCATCACCAAGAGGAGCAAAGGACGCTTCAACCCCTCCCCTGCCAGGAGGGGATGCTGGGGGGGGCGGGGTGGAGCTGCCTCACCGCCCCAGTTGGCTGCCTCTGTCCCAAACCACTGGGATGTCACCGTACATGTGCGGGCCCCAGCACGTGGGGAGCACTTGGTCCTGTAAGTCACAGGTGTTGATGGAGCTTCTAGGGGTTCAGCCGGCATTTCTCAGCAGTGGTGACACGGGTGTACTTTTACCGTTCACTGGTTCCGAGCTAAACAGGGGGGTGGGACTATCGGGTGTGGCTCTTGTCAAGCAGCTTCCAGTCTAATGTAACAGCTGCAGCACACACCGCACCCTAAACCACACCCTGCTGCACCCCACGGGGTTCCTGCTTCCCAAACAGGTAGAGCCACCAACGACTCAGGGCTGGACCAGGAAGGCACCTCTGAGCTCTGCACTCTTGGAGCAGAGGGGAAGGCATGTGGAGCCGGGGCTGCCGGGCTGCTGTGGGCCACCATCAGCGGGTGGCAAGCAGCCCAGGCTGCCCGGGGAGTCGGGCTGCAGCACCCACGACATGGTGACCGCGGCCTCCCACAGTCCTCCGGGCTCCATCCTCCTCCCATGAGCACAGGGTCAGCAGATCTTGATTTCAGCAAGCAACTGGCAGTGTTTTCCAGCTGACACCCAGGGCAGGCAAATGGGGGGCACCCGGGGCAGGTGGGGGCAGAGGCTGAAGCTCCTCAACCTGCCCGCAGGGCCCGGCGAGCCCGTGAACCCCCCCGCCCGCCCCCAGGGAGCAGAGAGGCAGTAGCCTCTGTCTTCGGTGGAGGAGGGTCAGGCGTGGGGAAGCGGTCCCTCACCACAGCAGAGCCAGGTGGCTGGCTCTTCTGCTCCAGGCACTGCCCAGAAGCCTGGTGAGGGAGGAAGATCCGCTGTCTCCGGGTTTCAACCACACACAAACCGGTCATGGAAGTTTGAAAGAGATTTATTTAAAAACAGAACAAAAAAGCTTTGGTATTTCAAAACCCAACAATCATCAATCACTAGAAAGTTAAATACCGCCCCCGGAAGCCCAGAAGTACAAAAGCACAGATCTCCACAGGCTCATGATAAGAAAGAGACAATGTGGGAACCCGGGGATGACCCGAGACCCGCGCCCTCCACCCAGGCAGGGCGGCGAAGGCCCCAAGTCACCTCCACGGTTCAGTCTAAAGTGGATGCGAAAGCCATCCGGCAAAACCTCAACAACAATAAATTAAAAACTCAGTCGAGAAAGAACACATTAAATTAGGAATAGAACACAATTTTTCCTAGACAAATCTCTTCAAAAGTGGGTCTATTTCCTGGGACAGAAGAAAGAAGGGAAGGGAAGCAGAAGGAGTGAGTTCAATTTCAAGTATTTTCCATCTAGGTTCATTTTATTGAGTCGAAAGCTTTACAAAAAGTCCACTGGCCCTCCCCTCCCGCTCCCCGATGCCGACTCCTAAACATCCACACGCGCTCTGCGTCACTGGTGTCCCCGACAAGGCACAAAAGGGTGGGTGCTTTCAAAGGATCCCTTGTTCGTGCAGCAGGACTTTCAGTGCTGGGTGTCTTGTGCAGACGGGGCTGAAAGCGGGACCGTTGGTGCGCTCAGACACTGGGATCCTCCTGTTCAAATAACAAAACAAGCTGTTATTCTTCACGACCTCGTGGAAGCCACAGCACTGTCAAGGGAAGCAGGTGACGGAGCTGACCTGGGGGCACCCTGCCCAGGCTCTGACCCGGCTCCTGGCCTGGGATGTGCTACAGCGCCGCGGGGTCAGCAGCCTGGACACCTCCACACCTGCCGCAGGGTCACTGAGCCCTGCCCTGCGGTGGCCCAGCTCGGCAGGGGGAAACTGAGGGACACGGGTAGCACCCCAAAATGAGGGGCTGGGCTTGTCCTCGGAACTCGGCAGGGAACCAGGGCAGATGGGCAGATGCTAGAGGAAGAGCAGAGGAGCCCCCCCGAGCCGCGGGGAGAAGCAGCCTGCCTACTTCACAGGGGCCGTTGGACCCACGCGATGCAAATTTAGCACCTGCTCTTACAGCCTGGGAAGATTTCTTGCTCATCTGACTTTCCGTTTGTTCCTCCAGCTCGGAGCTCAGACCTGCTGCCCACCCTCCTCCCACGGCTCTGGGCTCACTGCCCCCGGCCAGAAGCCCGAAGGCACGCAGCTCTCGGCGGAGGTGACGAGGCGCTTCTCCCGAGTGGGCCCAGGCCCCTTAGCCGCGGAGCGCACAGACCGAACGCTGACACACCGCTCCTCGCAGCAGCCCGACAAGAGGAGAGGGCAGCAAGGGCAGCAAGGGCAGCAAGGGCAGCAAGCCAGCTGCCTCTGAAGGACTCTCGCCCGTGACTGCCAGTAACAGGCCCCCTTCTGTTCCCTCTCCCAGGCAATCCTGGTAGTGAGCAAGCAGGGAGGGCTGATGGCAGGGCGGGCCAGGCGGGCTCCCCAGGCTGAGCCTGATGCCCAGGACGCATTCCGGTGACAGTCCCACAGTGACCATGCTCAAAGTCATGGCTTCCTGGGGACAAACATGCATCAGGAAACAATATGTGCTCACAAGATGACCCCCTGCACTGGCCCACAGCGAGGGGCAGTGAACCGGCCCTCCCGGGTGAGGACAGGGGTCCCCCTTGCAGCTTCCGTAGAGGCTCAGGTCAGCCTAGGGGTCTTGTGCAATTATTTGTAAAGGCTGAGGTTTACTGGGGCAGGGAGGGCACTGCCCACGCCCCTGGAAGGCCAGCACTCAGCTGCCCACACCTGATTCCTGCCACTGTCCCCTCCTCTGGTCTCCTCCGAGGAGTCACGCTCTGACATCCTCTCTAAACACACTCACACCTCTCTGCGCTGCGGGCGGAGGGTTCTGGCTGAGAGGGGCACCCTCCCCCGCACGGGCCTGGGGCTCTGAACACATTGGGGCTTTATACCTTACTCCTGAAGAGGGGCTTGGCCCCAGGCCCACAGTACTCGTTGTAGATGAGCTTGAAGAGGAAGAGGTGGAAGAGGGTGATGAGGGAGGCCACGCTGAACCAGAAGAGGAAGGGCAGCCCAGGGTCCTGCTGGGCCATATGCTCATCGTGGGCCAAGATGGCCTTGAGGTGCAGCGTGTGGCGCAGGTCCTGCAGGTGCGTGAGGTCGGTGGAGATGTAGAGCAGCGGCGTGATGGGCTGCGTCACCATGACCGGGAAGGTGTGGCCCTGGGGCACCGAGGTCAGCTCCACGGGCTCCTCCAGGCAGCCCGCCTCACAGGCGTAGATCTTGACGGGCTGGCCGCGCGACTCCACGGACACGTGCAGGTATGGCTTGCCCTCGGGGTCCGCGAGCACGGCCAGGTTGATGTGATCATTCTTGTAGCGGATGCCGTGCAAGGCGTAGCTGTTGTGCAGCACGTCAGGGTCGGCCTGGAACTGGAGGTGGTTCTCGGTGAACTGCAGTCCCCCGAAGCTGAGCACCATGCCCTGCAGGATGCCTGGGGCGCCGACCCTCACCAGCCCCTTGCAGCCGCGCTTCTGCAGGGTCAGCTTCCACAGGTCGGAGAGCTGCAGGATCTGCGGGACGGAGGCCAGCCGGCCGGGCCAGAGGTTCTCGGCGTGCATGGTGGCGTGGCCACTGAAGCAGTGGTCTTCGTAGTTCAGCGTCGACTCCATCTGGTCGCGCTCCCTGTGGCTCAGGCTGGGGCTGAGCAGTGGGGCTGGCGAGCAGGAGAGCATGTAGTACAGCGTCAGGTTCACGGTCAGGCCTGACGGCGTGTGGGCGTCCGTGATCTTCTTCATTTCCACACCTGTTAACGCCACAAAGGTTGCACGTTAGGGGGGAACGGCGTGGCCAGGGGGCTGAGGTCACGACATGAAGAGCTCCCTGAGTCGGGGAGAAAGTCCTTCTGCCCGGCGCCCTCGCACGGCCAACCGGACCCTCTGAGCCTGAGGCCCCTGTGGGCAGCACCCGGGCCCTCTCGGCCGGCCCCCTGCTAGCATCTCGTCTCCAGGCCTTGGAGCTTCAGGTAACATCTGAACACTTGATCTCCCGAATCTGCACGAATCCTAGACGCCAACAGCTAACCGCCCGTTTGCTGTCTCCCCCAGGACGCGCGACAGGCATTCTGAACCTGACGTGGTTTGAATTCTTGCAGGCCCGAACCAACCCCCCCCTCAGATGATCTCCAGACACCTGCTCAAGCCCTCCCCGCAGTCAGGCGTCACCGTCAAGTGCTCACGCCCCACAGCCAGTCCACCCACAGTCCTGCCGGCGCCACCTCCGAAAGTACCAGATGCCATCCATCCACTTTCGTCTCTGCGGCCACAGCTCTGGTCCCCCCTCCCCCGCTTTCACCTGGACTCCCACAAAACCCTATCTGGTCGCCGGGCCCCACTTTGGTCCCCTTCTAGTCTACACTCCGCACAGAGCAGCCAGGGGGATCGTCTAAAAATGTACGTGCGGGAGCGTCTCTGCTCTGCCTTCCACCTCACATAGAGTCAGATGCACCATCTTCACCAAGGCCTGCAAGACCCTTCAGCATCGGGCTGTCAGCACCCGTCCCTCGTTTGCAGCCTGCCAGCCACACCGGCCTCAACCAAACGTGCTCCTGCCTTAAGGCCGCCGACCTGCTGGCTCCCTCCGGATCATTACTTGGCCGGTTTCTTGCTCTTTAGGTCTTGGCTAAGTGCCTCCTCCTCGGAGAGGCCTCCCTGACCCCTGCAGCTAAACAGAGGCCCCACCCCACTCTTCCCCCCACCCCTCACGCTCAAACGCATACTTCTCACTTTAAATGACTTTTTATTCTAAAAAGTTATCTTGCGGATTCATCCAGATTTTCACTTTTCTAGTATCGTCTTCCTCCCATCCAGAACTTAAGCAAGCACCATGAGAACAGGAGCTCGGCTCTATTCACTCCTGCATCCCTCGTACGGGGAGGACAGTCCCTGGCAAGACCCAACCTATACACGCGCTGAGCGACTTAGACACACTCTGAGCAACTACACATAAGGATGTAGACAACAAGCACCCCGGAAACCGAAATCTCTCATCTAGAATAGAATTTCCTCTACTTCGATGGCCAACGGGGGAAACAAGCTGTCACTCGACCTGTCCATTCCAACCTGCTGAAGAAAAGGTTCCATTCCCTCTCAGTAAAAAGGCACAACCACACTAGCCAGGGCTCCCTTCAGTCAGTGCCCGGGGCACGTGACTCTTGATCTCGGGGTTGTGACTTCAAGTCCCACGTTGGGCACAGAGGTCACTTAAAAAAAAAAAAAAAAAAAGGAAAGAAAGAAAGAAAAAAAACCCCTGCCTGTCACCAGCCAGACTGGGGTAACTGAGGAACGGATGTGGGGATGCCCAGGCCTCTCTCTACCTGTTGATTTATCCTTTAAAAACCGACTCCGAGGGACACCTGGGAGGCTCAGTGGTACGGCCTCTGCCTTTGGCTGAGGGCGTGACCCCAGGGTCCCGGGATCGAGTCCCGCATCGGGCTCCCCGGAAGAGCCCTGCATCTCCCTCTGCCTGTGTCTCTCGTGAATAAATAAATAAACTTAAAAATAATAATTAAAGCTGACCCCGAAAACCACCCTCCAAATCGGGCCTCATCTACAAGAACAAACCAGTAAGACCTGTCTTTTACTGTCGCCCTTTCATTAGAATCTCGCAAGAGCCCTGAGCTCAGTGCTACCGTAGTTATCGAACACAGGCCCGTGGAGGTCAGTTAAGTGGCCCAAGGTCACACAGATGCTGAGTGGTGGAGCAGAGAGTCAGCCCCCGGGGTCAGTGGGCAAGCCCCCGTGCAGCACCCCTCTGCTCCCGTTCAGTGTCACCTCTGCAGACTTTAGTGGGGCATCTCCGGGAGGGACCGTGTGCCCTGGTGTACGGTGTGGACTGTGGACCGATAACTGGCCAGGCCTCACCTGGGCTGAAGAGCTGAGCCCAGAGGCGCTGGTGGTCCTGAAGCAGCTCGGCCGCTGGCATCTCCAAGAGCTCCAGCATTTCCTTTCGTGCCAAATCCTGGAGCACCTTGAGCTCCTTGGCTGCTTTGCTTTTGAGCACCTGGGGGTTAATGGGGCCTGAAACATGCACCACCCACAGCACTGTCTCGTCCAGCTGCGTCTTGGGCGCCACTTGGAGCCGGTTCACCAGCTTCTTGGCGGCCACCACCACCAGGTGCACCAGCCCCGTGGGAAAAGGCGGGGAGCGGCCCGAGTAGAGGAGGAACTGATGGTCTCCCACCTTCTCCAGCGTACTGGTGAAGGCTCTGGGGGCCGGGCCGACAGTGGGCCCCACCGTCTGCAGCGCGGCCACGCGCTCGGTGGGATTGTTGAGCTGGATCCGCTGCAGGTAGACGTGGGGTCGGCCCCGGTGCGCCAGGAAGTCCTCCTGCAGCAGCACGCAGTCGCGGCCGGGCCCCGGCGCCAGGCCGGAGGCCGAGGCGGGCCCGGGCGCGGCGGCCGCGGGGCCGGGGCCCGAGGGCCCGAGCTGCAGGCACCGCACCCGGCGCAGCAGCCCTTCCCGCAGCAGCAGCACCGCCTCGCCGGCCTCGGGGAGCGCGCCGAGCGGGCGCAGCTGCACGAAGGGCACGAAGTCCGGCGCCACGGCGGGCGCCCGCTCCCCGGGCGTCACCCACAGCCGGTTGGCGGCCGCGTCCAGCGCCAGGAAGCCGTTGGCCACCAGGGCGGGCACGCCGGGGCCCAGCGGCACCGCCTCGCCGCGCTCCCGCAGGCCGCGCCAGCCGCGGGTGGCCGCCTCCAGGCAGGCGGAGGGCTCGGCGGCGCCCGGCTCGCCGCGGGGCCAGGGCGGCAGGTGCAGGCCGCCCGCCGCCCGCCGCGCCCCGGAGCCCGCGAGCCACAGGAGCAGCAGCGAGAGGCCGAGCAGGCCGAGCAGGCGGCGGGCCCAGCTGCTCGACAGCAGCCCCGGCAGCCCCTTCAGCCGCTGCTGCAGCCACATCGGGCCGCCGAGCGCGGCGCGGGGGCGGCCGCCGGGCCCGCCGCCCAGCCCCCCGGCCCGGCCCGGCCGCCCGCGCCTCGCTCCTCGGCCCCCCCCGCCGCCGCCGCCGCCGCCGCCGCCGCAGCAGCCAGCGCGGCTTCCTCCTCCTCCTCCTCCGCCTCCTCCGCCTCTTCGGCTGCCGCCGGCCGTCAAACGACGCCGGCCGTCAAGCGCCGCCCGGTCTTTTGCGACGCTCGGTCGCGGAGGGGGCGGGGCCGGGGGCGGGGCCGAGGGCGGGGGGCGGAGACGCGGCGGGGACCGCCCATCCCGGCTGCTGGGACGACGTCCCACGGAGGGATGGGGGATGGGGGGATGGGGGGCGTGGACGCGGCCCACGCACTTGTCAAGAAAAACCCAGAGCCAGCCAAGCCGAACACGTGTGGGGGCCCCCGTTTGCTACTGATGGTTAAAAAAAAAAAAAAAAAGGAAACTTTTTTTTTTTTTTAATATTTTATTTATTTATTCATGAGAGACACAGACTGAGAGAGAGAGGCAGAGACACAGGCAGAGGGAGAAGCAGGCTCCATGCCTGGAGCCTGATGTGGGACTTGATCCCGGGACTCCAGGATCACACCCTGGACCAAAGGCAGGCGCCAAACCGCTAAGCCACCCAGGGATCCCCGGAAACTTTTTTTCTGTTAAAATGACTATCCTCCCTGCAGAAAGACTTAGTATAGAGAAGGAAGGAAGAAAGGAAGGAAGGAAGGAAGGAAGGAAGGAAGGAAGGAAGGAAGGAAGGAAGGAAGGAAGGAAGGAAGAAAGAAAGAAAGAAGGAAGGGAGGAAGGAAAAAAAGAAAGAAACCACTGTAAACCAGATCTTTTTTTTTTTTTAAGATTTTAGTTATTTAGTCATAGAGACAGAGAGGCAGAGGCACAGGGAGAAGCAGGCATCATACAGAGAGCCTGATGTGGGACTCCATCCAGGGCCTCCAGGATCATGCCCTGGACTGCAGGCGGCGCTAAAGCACTGAGCCACTGGGGCTACCCTCTTTTTTTTTTTTTTTTTTTAAGATTTTATTTAGGGGTCCCTTGGTGGTGCAGCGGTTTGGCGCCTGCCTTTGGCCCAGGGCGCGATCCTGGACACCCAGGATCAGATCCCACGTCAGGGTCCCGGTGCATGGAGTCTGCCTCTGTCTCTCCCTGCGTCTCTACCTCTCTCTCTCTGTGTGACTATCATAAGTAAATTTTAAAAAGATGAAAGTGTTAAGATTTTATTTAGGGCAGCCCGGGTGGCTCAGCGGTTTAGCGCCGCTGCTTTCAGCCCAGGGCCTGATCCCGGAGTCTCAGGATCGAGTCCCACGTCGAGCTTCCTGCATGGAACCTGCTTATCTCTCTGCCTGTGTCTCTGCTTTTCTCTCTCTCTCTGTGTCTCATAAGTAAGATTTTATTTATTCATTCATGAGAGACACACAGAGAGAGAAAGGCAGAGACACAGGCAGAGGAAGAAGAAGGCTCCTTGCAGGAAGCCCAATGTGGGACTCGATCCTGGGACTCTGGGATCATGCCCTGAGCTAAAGGCAGACACTCAACCGCTGAGCCACCCAGGCATCCCAAAACCAGATTTTCTATGAAATATTTTGTTGACAAGTCTTCCAGACTCGGTCTGCCCGCATGTACAAGCATATGGAGACATGAATCGCACCCAGGACTCTGTCCATTTCTCTGTCACACCAAGTCGCTGTCTTGATGTCTCCCCGAGTTTTAATCTCTTGAATGCCATAAGACATGAAAGTCTCATTATTTGAAAATGCCTTTAAATTGTGAGCTATTGATGCAAAGAGCAATTGTGCTCTGTTTCTGGGGGAAAAATTCAGTACCAGCACAGGGGCAGACAATGGGACGATTGTTTCCACGTTGGTTTCAGGACATTCCAAAGCCAGACAGTGCTTCCCAGTTGTTGCAAATTAAACGGTCATTTGAGGTGGCTGACTTCCTGCAGGCCGTGGGCAGACACGGGTATGTTTGCCAAGTTGGAGTGCCGGCGCCCTGTGAGAAAGTGCCTTGTCCAGGTGATCTTATGGTATGCTGACCTTTTTTTTTTCAAGGTTATTATCAAAGCATAAACGCAGTTTTTTTTATAGTTTATTATTTTTATAGTAATCTCTACACCCAACATGGGGCTTAAACTCACTACGCCAGAGAACAAGAGTTTCACACTCTTATGACAGAGCCAGCCAGGCACCCCATAAACATTCTTAATTCCCATCTGGAGTTCACAAACCCCACAGAATACGTATCCATGGCCTACTGTGAGAAAAGCTCCATCCAACCCCCTTGGGAAGGCAGGAGCCCTTGGGGTGGCACAGTGACATGAGAACAAAAGACTGGACCATGCTTGATTCTAATGTGAAATGGGGATGATGAGAGAATCTGCCTCTCAGTTTTCGAGGAATAGATAAGTTAATCCAGGCAAGGAATGCAAGGTGCAGGACCCACAGTGAATGTTCAGTAAACGTAAACCCACATAATTCTACTCGCTCCTACAAATAACGGTGTAATAGACGTATACCTTGGCCCACTGACGTGAATGTTGCAGGGGAAATAATTCCTAGAAGCAGATTCCTGGGTCAAAAGGAAGCCTCATTGTGTCCGTTCTTGTTCTTAACTCCCTTGCCACTCTCCTTCCCACCCAGCAGGGGACTCACAGGCCAGGGTTAGCCACGGAGCCACAACAGAGCCGGGCGGGCGTCAAGCGTCCGGGGGGACCCTGGTATCAGGTTCTCTGGGCTTCAAATCTTGGCCTCACCCTTGCTAGCAAGTCAGCTAACTTCCCTGGGCCTCAGTTTCTCCATTCATAAAGTGGGGATCATAAAACAGAGTAGGATTGCTCTCAGGCTTCAGTGACACCAGCATGTGATATATTTAGGATACTGCCGGGCTGAAAATAACCATTTGCCATTTTTTTTTAAACCAGGAAACAAGAAACAGGGGTACGTGAGACAAAATTCTACATGTGCTAAGAGTTAAAGGGTAAAGTCTTCCTCTCTCCCGACCCCAGCTATTCTGTTCCTCCCCCTAGAGGAACAGAATAGAGGCAACCACTGCTATTTCCATTTATAGAAACGGTAGCATATAACTTACGCTTGTATCTCTCTCGTTTCACTGAAAGGAACAGCTTGGGAATTCTACCGTTATTGTTATTCAAGGGGCTGAGTGCCAGTGGGAGGAACTGGCTGGCGCAGGTGGAGGGGACGGGAGGCCCAGGGCCGGGCAGCAGGGTGTCCAGCATCCTTCCTCGGCTCCGCAAAGGAAACGGATAAAAGAAGACCATGCAAGGGAGAAAAGCAGCCCCACCTCTTGGCACCAGAGGACTGCCCTCGGGCGGGCGCTATCCTCGGTGCCCCCCAGGGAAGCAGCTCCTGCGCCTTTAACTGCGCCCAGCACGTGCAGCACGCACCAGCAGGCACATCTGGGCGGCAGCAGCGGCTGGTTAAAGAGACAGGCTCTCCTTGTGCATGAAGCTTGGACCAGGTTCAAATTCCAGCACTTTGGCAAAGGGAGCAGGAAACAGATCGGGAAGGAATGGAGGGCAGGCTTCCCGGAGGCGTGAGTCCTTTCTCCGGGGAAGGCCGGCAGCCTCCTGGAGTGATTGCCTCTCCTGAGTTACAGGGACTCTGGGCACGTGGACTTTGGGAACCCCGGGGCCCAAAGATTTTTTTTTTTCTTCTGTCCTCACTACTGCCCATAGTGGTTCTCCTTGGATCCCAGCAAATGGAGAGTGAGAGCCAGGCTCTACAGCCGCCTCAGCTGTGTGATGTTGGGCAGGTTGCTTCCCTTCTCTGGGCCTCAGTTCCCTTATTTCGTAAATAGAGGCAATACTGCCCAACTCACAGGGACGTTGGGAACATAGAGTGAGAAAGAGTTTTGAAAATGGAGCCATCCCACACAGGCTCATTCTCCACCCCTCTGCTCATCCCTCCATTTCCTTCTTGAAGGATCTGGGATTTCAGTCTGTGTCCTCCAGAATTCAAAAACATCCGGTGGATTCTGGCACCAAGACTCCCCAGCTGCAGAAACTCCCCACCCCACGGGTCCCAGCTGGGAGACACAAGACCTGGATTCCACCCACGCCCCATCCCTTTACTTGCCTTGTGACCCCTGCGCTCACCTCGACCATCTGTACAGTGAGTAG
This sequence comes from Canis lupus dingo, assembly GCF_003254725.2. Taxonomy (NCBI): domain Eukaryota; kingdom Metazoa; phylum Chordata; class Mammalia; order Carnivora; family Canidae; genus Canis; species Canis lupus. The sequence goes on along the minus strand of NC_064244.1, from coordinate 82,979,087 downwards.
ATCTCTGAACAGTGAGATGATCTCCAACGTTCCCAGGGATTCTTTTTTTTTTTTTTAAATATTTTTTTAAATTTTTATTTATTTATGATAGTCACAGAGAGAGAGAGAGAGAGGCAGAGACACAGGCAGAGGGAGAAGCAGGCTCCATGCACCGGGAGCCCGATGTGGGATTCGATCCCGGGTCTCCGGGATCGCGCCCCGGGCCAAAGGCAGGCGCCAAACCGCTGCGCCACCCAGGGATCCCACGTTCCCAGGGATTCTATCTTCTAAAAATAACATATGTTGGTTTTGCTTGGATTGTACGAATAGGACATATTAATTGCAAAAAAAAAAATGGTAAGAAACAATGAAAAATATAAATAAAAAAACTACCAGGAAATAATGCATGATATACACTATATAATTATACATATATGCAGTCCCACAACCTGGAAATAATCACTGCAAACATTTGCGTGTCATTTGCTGTCTCTATTGTATCCATGGGAGACTATTTTTACTGAGTGAGGTCATAGCGCACTTCCTTTTTTTCCCCACTTAATCAAATTGGTAGAGGATTTCCCCTGCTGAAACAGTCTGGTTTCTCTTCTCCCCGGCACCTGGGCCTGGACTACTCTGTGATGTTGCTAGCACCCCTGACATGCCCCTCCCTCCACCCTTTGCCCCCCAGGGGTTGGGGGAGGAGCCCCTGCCCACCCAGAGTTGCACCCACCACCCACGCCTCTGGAGCCTAATCTGCTGGAAAGAGGCTCCCAGATGTGTCTGAGGGCCTCTTCCAGGGAAGGGAGGATGCTTTCGCTTCTCAGAGCTGGATGCCCCAGGCTGGCATCTGCTCCAGGAGCCCTGGTTCTGGAAACCCTCGAGTGGTTTGTGGGGCTTTGAAGAAAGCCACTTTCCTTCCTTCCTTCCTTCCTTCCTTCCTTCCTTCCTTCCTTCCTTCCTTCCTTCCTCCCTCCCTCCCTCCCTTTCATTCATTCATTCATTCATTCATTCATTCATTCACTTAACGCGGAGACCTCAGGAGCCAGACCTTCCTTGGCTCGAGGTTCCGTTCGTCGCCCAGGGACGCAGAGGCGGGTTAAGTGGTTTCCTTTTTTGGTAGATGCTGAGGCATCTTCTGCATGTCCAGCGGCCAGGGGGGACTCGCCAGGGCTGCGGATGCCTCCGACGCCCCCCGACACACGCACACACACACACGCACACACGCACACACACACACACACCCCTGCAGGCCCCCGCCCGCTTCCCGCGGGGGAGGAGCTCCGGGAGGAGAGCGCGGCCCGGCGGAGGGACCCGGGAGCCGCCCCAGCTCCGGGCGAGCCTGCGGGGAAAGCCTTCCCCGGGGCGGCGGGGCGGGGGGGTGGGGAGCGAGAGCGGAGGGGGGCGGGGGAGGGGGAGCGAGAGCGGAGGGGGGCGGGGGGAGGGGCGCGCGGGGAGGGGGGCGCGGGGAGGGGCGCGCGGGGAGGGGCGCGCGGGGAGGGGCGGCGTGGGGAGGGGCGCGCGGGGAGGGGCGGCGCGACCCCGCCCCCGGGGCGGGCCCCGTGCGTGGCACCCCGGGCGGCCGGCCCCGTCGCGAAGTTTCCAGCCTGCGAGCGCCGCGGGGCCGGCCGGACGCGCCCGACCCGGCCATGCGGCCGCTGCTGCTCCTGGCCCCGCTGGGCTGGCTGCTGCTGGCCGAAGCGAAGGGCGACGCCAGGCCGGAGGGTGAGCGCGGGCGGGGCGGGGCGGGGCGGGGGCCGCCCGGGGGCCGCGGGTCTGCACGGAGGCCCGCGCTCCCAGCGGATCCGGCTGCGGCCACTTGGCCGGGGGCTCGCTGGCGACCAGGGCGGACCCCACTGCCCCACGCAGCCGGGAGGGAGCCGAGGGGCCGTCCACGGGGCTCGCGGGGCGCCGGCCCTCCGGGCTGTGCTCTTCCAGCGCCCCCCCCCCCCCTTTGCAGCTGGGAAACTAAAGTCGGGTGGATTCACCTGCCCTGGAACCAGGAGGGGCACCCAGGTGTGTGTGGTTCAGGGGAGCGCCAGGCCGCACAGCCGCGGGGTGGGGAGTGGCCCGCGAGCCAGGTACCCTGTGGGGAGGCCTCTGTGGCCTGCTCCGCCCCCGCCCCCGCGGGCGGGTCTTACTCCCTCCAGGCCCCGCAGGAGCAAACGGGCTCAGACAGGTGCGCTGACTGCCCAGCGCAGGGCAGCCTTGGATGGCTGGGTGCTCTGCTGGATTCCACGGCTCTTATGGGTCCCCCGTCCTGAGTGGGTGCTGCTGCCCTTGGCCACCTCCAGGGCTGCCTGCTGAACCCCCGAGAGCCCCGGGGAGGGTGTAGACGGAGCAGCTCCAGGGAAGCCGAGCCACTGGCCGCACCTTCCTTCCTGGGAACCTGGGAACCGACAGGGCAGGATGGTGGTATAGCAGACCCTACCAGGGGAGGGGATGGGAACCCCCATTTCGGAGTGTCTCCTTGGTCCCAGGTTGTGCCCAAAGCCACACATCTCCCAGTGGTAAAGCCTGTGGTAATTGTAGCCTGCAAAATGGGGGCGATGGTACCCGAGTCCTAGCGCTCTCGCCAGGATTCCAAGGGATGAGGCCTGCTGGGGAGGGATCAGCCCATCCTATGCAGGCATGTTCTTCCCTGGACTCAGCACTACCTGCTTTCCTGGAGTATCCCAGCAGGGCAGTACATCAGGTCAAAAAATCCAGTGAGGGAGGCGCTGAGCACAGGGCTGGGCTGGTGGTGTGTGCAAAAGGCCTGTGGCCTGGGCCCACTCGCTGGTCGGGAGCCAGGAGTCCTGTAATAGCGTTTGTTTCCTGGGCCTCTCTTCCCCTGCTTCTGCCAGTGTGGCCCCCGTCCACCCCCAGACCATTCCGGGAGATGAAACTCCTGCTGCCCACAAGGAGGCCTACAGAATTGAGTCAGAGGGACCAAATCAATGGCAGGGCCCCAGGTGCCCTGACCCCAGCAGCAGTGATGGGAGGGGACAGAGTAGACAGGAGGTAGCCCCCACCGAGGGAGGGTGCAGGACTCGGTGTGTCGCTGAGACGATCCAGGTAGAGCACCTGTAGGTAGTAAGGAGGTACTCGACTGAGGTTACCAGACCCGAGCTATATCAAGCCGCTGTCACGTTGAGGCTCTTTGCTTCCCTTACTCCATTCAGACCCTTTTGATAAGTAAGGAATCATTGACTCCATTTTGCAGATAGCACGACCGAGGCCCCCGCAGGTTCAGTACCTGGTCTCCCGTCGCTGTAGGCGGTTGGAGGTGGAGGCGTTGACTGGGGCTCGGATCCACTGCTCATTTCTGCTGACCCCTGCCTGGGGGGTGCGGGCCGGGGGGCTGTTGCCTAGAGATGCCGTCCAGAGGAGCCTGCTCCACTTGCCCAGGCCCAGCTGAGGTGGGCCCCTCAGCCGCTGGCTAGGACGGAGTGGACCCCCTGACTGGTGTCAGGAGTGGGGGACACTCCAGCAGCCCCCGGAGAGGCCAGCGCCTCCCTCCCCTGGTTGGGCCTGGGACGCCCAGCGGTACCAGGTGGCTGGGATGGGGCCACCGCTGAGGAATGTTCCAGCGGGGCAGGTTCAGGGAAGCGCTCCTGGCAGCTTGTCCATCCCTGCAGCCACCCAGACACACACCGCTTGGGACACGGAGAGAACGAGAGAGTTTTCACTCCCAGCTTAGGGGAGGACACAGGCTCCTCACCTCGGTAGACGCCCAGTCTAGGGGGGAGATGCAACCCTCCTCCCATCGCTGTCCTCTCCCTGGGCTCCCGCCTGTCCCCGCGGCCTTGGCTTGGCCCTGGAGAGGAAGGACCATCTGGAGCCCCTGGCGGCCGTCCCCCCCCCCCCCCCCCCCCCGCCCAGGTTGGTAGGGCGAGGGCAGGGCTTCTGGATCCTACTGTCCCACTCGGGGAGTGGAAAGGCCCCAGGGGCGAGGGTGACCCAGCTGGGCATGTGCACGTGTGTGTGTTGGGGGGCATGTCTGAGGAGGACCCGGGGAGTCAGCCTGGGCGCCCTGGGTGCCAAGTGCACGTCTCTGTCACACCCTGTTGATGGCTTCCGTTCCAGTTCGAGGCTGGGGTGAGGATGGAGGAAGGGGAAGGGGGAGGAGCTGCACTCATTGCCTGTCCCAGAGAGCGGGCCTGACCTGCCTGCGGGCCCCCGCCTGGCGCTGCGGGGGGAGGAGAGGCCTGGCTGCGGCGGAGCCCCCAGCGCCCCCTGGGACCCCAGGGAGGTGACTTCCTGCGCCCGCAGGCCCCCGCACCCGGGACCCCTCGGCCCGCACATGTCCTCCCCTCGGGGACGTTCCCTGTGACAAGGCCTGTGTGGCCGCGGCCGGGCCCTGCGCTCAGCACCTCACAGACACGAGCTCCTCCAGTCGTTGCCAGTCTCTGGAGCAAGGAAGGTACCGCCGTTGTCATGACCCCATCTCACAGATGAGGCTGTCAGGCCGCGCTGGGCCCGGTGCGGCCCTGGGTGTCAGGGAACCCCCTCCTGTCGTCGCCCTGGGCCGGGTGCCTGCCTCCTGACCGCGGAGCGTCCACGCTGCGGGTGCCGGCGTGGGTGCCAGAGTGGGTGCCGGCGTGGGTCCGCAGCATTCCAGAATGCCGCATGGGGAAATGGGGACATGGGGGACACGGGCGTGGGGAACCGCAGCCCATTCGCTTCCCGTGTCAAACTTCCATGACCTTCGGCGGCGGGGGCGTTACTTAGCCTCTCTCTGCCTCAGTTTCCACACCTGCACAAGGGGGGCAGGAACATCGCTGCCCCGGGGCTGTGGATGGCCACGTGTGAGAATGAATGTAACACAGTTTGCGTGGCACGTGGCGTCTAGTAAGGGCTCACAGGTGGCAGTGCCTACTGGACTCCCCTCCCCGGGCCGGGCCCCCCGAGGCCAGACAGTGCACACCCAGACATCCTGAGTCACACCCAGTCCCAGCCACAGGGAGGGGGAGGGAGGCCAAGGAAATGAAGATGTCAGTGTGGCCTGGGAAGGGAGAGGGGCAGGTCTGTGCTGGTGCGTCACCTGCTGGGCACCCCAACGCCACACCGGGTAAGGGGAGGAGATGATGGGGGCTTCCTGGAGGACTAAGACCTCTTGATGAGAAGGGACAAGGGGATGGGGCGAAGGCTGGGTTAGTGAGGCGTCTGTCGTGGGGTGAGCGGTGCTGAGAGGTAACCCCAGGGTCCCTTGGGGGCGGGGCCTGCCTATCATCCTCTGGCTGGGACACCCCCCCCCCCCCGTCCCCTGAGACCTGCATTGGAGCCCAGAGTCAGGACCAGGGATGGCCAGGATGAGAGGTTTCCAAATGTGGCTCGCCTCAGAAATCACCTGGGAGCAGTAGGAACAATCCCGCCTCCTGGGCCCATGCGAGACCCCAGGCCGGGGCCCTGGAGTCTGAGGTTCACAGCCTCCCTTGTGATGCTGTCACGCAGGCAGGATTGGGACCCTCCGGACCGGGTGGGTGATCTGGTCGGGTCCTCGGCCGGGGAGGCAGGTGCTAGATTTGTTCAGGCCCCGGGGGTGCACCTGCCACCATCCGGGGACACAGAAGGGGTAGGCTGAGCGGGTGGGGGTCCAGCGTGGCCTGCTGTCCTCTCAGCCACCTCAGCTGTGGTTTCTTCGGACGGACGGGGAGGCAGCCAGCTGGTCCCTGTCCAGGCCTGGGCGGTGTGTGCAGAGGTTAAGAGAAGGGACTCTGGATCCAGGCTTCTGTGTCGACATCCTGCTGCTACTACTTCCTGGCTCCCTGGGGCAAGTTACTCACCATGTCTGAGCCTTGGTTTCTTTCTTTTTTTTGTTTCTCTCTCTTTTTTTTTTTTTTTTTAAAGATTTTATTTATTTATTCATGAAAGAGGGAGAGGCAGAGACAGAGACAGAGACAGAGGGAGAAGCAGGCTCCCTGCAGTGAGCCCGATGGACCCCGGTGGACCCCCGGGATCATGCCCTGAGCTGAAGGCAGCCGCTCAACCACTGAGCCCCTCAGGTGCCCTGAGCCTTGGTTTCTAAGCGTAGATTTGGGGGCGGGGGTGAGGGGTTAGGACCAGTAAAGTGCTTAGAACAAGGTCCAGCGTGTTGAAGGTGTTGGTAGAGGTGAGCCACTTTGTATGGTTATTTGGTAGAGGGGACTCCAGAGAGGAGCCTGGAGACGCCCACCGGTCCCCTCGGCCCTCCCCCTGCAGCCTGACTCCGGGAGCCCTGATCCAGCATCTTTCACAGACACACATGCTGGCTTTTTCCATCCATGAAATGTGACACTCTTCCTGTCGCTCTGCTGCCCGTGCCAGGGACCGGAGGGCCTCCGAGCTGGCGACTCTCCCCTCCTCACTTGGGGGGACACTTCACCATCCTGGGAAGAGCTTACGTGTGGGCAGCACCCCTGTCTTGGCCCCCGGGGTCTGGGGGGAGGCCTCCCCTCCACACCTGCCTGGTGAATCCCTCCCCCTTGCTCCCCAGGTCCCTGGGCCCACTTCCAGTGGATTCCTGCCCAGACCTGCTAGGCCACCCCCTGCCCTGGGGCCAGCGCCTGCCTAGCTCTGCCGCTCAGCCAGCTCCCCCCCACACCCCCCGCGGGACCCCTTTGTTCCTCCAGCCCCGGCTCCTCTTGCTTTCCCAGAGTCGGGTGTATGGGAAGGCCTGACGAGCCTGTGTTGGCCTGGCCACCGGGTGTGTCCGTTCACCCAGAAAAGCATCACGTCCCGGAGCCCAGCGAAGCAGCAGTGAGTGCGGCAGAGCAGGGGAGGGGGGGGGGTCCTGCCTCTAAGGGCAGGAGAGAGGGCAGGAGAAATCTGAGAAGGCTTCATAGAGGTGTTGACAGGGAAGGGGTGTCACTCTCACTGGTCTTGGGACTCGGAGGAAGATTAGAGAAAGGAGAGAGAGCGGGAGGGAGCGGGGGTAGAAGGCGAGGAGCCCGGGGTGGTAGGGTCTTGGGCCTGCCGAGTGGGCACTCGGCCAATCAGGGAGGGCCTTGAATGCCGGAGCAAGGTGTTTGCCTCTCAGTGATCAGGACCAGTCCGAGCTCGTAGCAGGTGCCAGCAGCCCAGCGGGGTATCTGCAGGCCTGATCTCACTGAATTAGTCCGGCAGTCCTTGAGGTCTCCCCATATCCACGGTCTTGGTTACCTGCGGACAACCATGGTCCGGCAGCAGATGAGCCTCCTTCTGAGGACACGTCAGTACCAGCCCGACTGTCACGGTGCTGCATTCACCTCACCGCGTCTCATCGTGTAGGGTTGCTTGGTTTTTGGTTTTGTGATTTTTTTGAGAGAGAGAGAGAGAATGCATGCCCACGCACACACGCAGGTGGTAGCAGAGGGAGCGAGAAGCAGATGCCCTGCCGGGCAGGGAGTTCAGCAACAATGACTCAGGGCTCGATCCCAGGACCCCAGGATCTGGACCTGAGCCAGGGGTAGATGCTTAACCGACTGAGCCACCCAGGCACCCGTGCAGGGTATTTTTATTCTATTTTATATTGCAAATCGCTTACTGTGTCGAATTTATAGTAACTTTTTCATAGGTGTGTTCATATAGGAGAGAGCCTCGTATATGTGGGGTCTGGTACTATCTGCGGCTTCGGGCATCTACTGGGGTCTTGGGATGTGTCTTCCGTAGATAAAGGAGGGACTACTGTACTGTTGTTGTTGTTGTTGTTGTTTTTTTAAGTAGTCTCTATGCCCTGCGTGGGGCTCGAACTCATAACCCCCCAGATCAAGAGTCCTGTGCTGTACTGACCAGATGCCCCTTCTGTACGATCATCGTCCCTATTGTACAAAGTGGAAAACTGGGGCCCAGAAAAGTCAGGGCTTGTCCGAGTTCACAAAGCTGGGATTCTGACCAGGCAGGCCAGCTCCGGAGCCTTTGCCTCTCAGGTAACACAGCGTCAGATGGTGATCTGGAAGAGACTTTCCCAGGGCTCCCCGAGATGCAGCCTGGGGACTTGTTTCCAGCAGGTTCTATTGCAGAGGTGAAGCCTGAGAGAGGTCTCTTGTGAAAAGGCTCATGCAGTTGCTCTGATCAAAGCTTAGATTTCAAGTCGGTTCCCGCGGGAGGTGAAGTCCCAGGAGGCTCAGCAGGGAAGACCGCTGGGCTCGGTCAGCAGTGTGTGCCCGGGCCTAGGCGCGGAGAGTGGCGGCCGACCCTGCACTCGGGCCCAGCATCGGCCGGAGAGGTCCTCCTGGTGGTCGGTGTTTGGGGCCAGTCCTTGCCTCGGCCCTGGTGAGAGGCCAGAGCCCCCTGGATCCACTGAGACCCAGCCCCCCCAGATGCTAGGTCCAGGCGCCTCCTGTCCTGCTGGTCAGTTCCCAGCTGGACGCTCCCTGCAGGAGCCCCAGGAGACCCTGGTTCTGTCCCAGCTCTGTCATTAACCAGCTGGGTGACCGTCGGCACGTCCTTCCTACCTGGGCCTTGGGCCCTTGTCTGTAATGCATGGACGTGAGGACACATCCTTCCAGGACTTGACACATCTGGGAACGAGCACCTCCTCTCCCCTCCTCCACTCCTGCTCACCACCCCCTTGTCTGTCCATAGACAACCTGTTAGTCCTCACGGTGGCCACGACGGAGACCGAAGGGTTCCGGCGCTTCAAGCGTTCAGGCCAGTTCTTCAACTACAAGATCCAGGTAAGGGGTGCCCGGGGGTGGGGGAATCCAGGAGCCGAGTTTTTGCCCTTCGCACACTGGGAGCCATAGGGAAGCTTCTGGAAGCCGGAAAGATGAGGATGAGTTAGGAAAAGCAAGAAGGGGAGAACACAATCAAAGTCTGGGGGGTGCTGGAGCTGGGAGTGTGGGGGGAACTGAGACAGGAGGAGGCTGTGGGGTCGCTCGCGTGAGGGGGTGTGGCTGGTAGGAGGCAGGGCCTGGGAACCAGCATCTCCACCAACGCCCCTGAGTCGTCTGGACACCTCAGCCGTGTAAACACTGCTGTAAAGAAACACGGGCCAGGGCCAGTCCCCCTGGCGTCTTCTGTCTGCTGTGTCTGGGGCTTAGCCCTGCAGGGAGACACCCCTCCTTTCGGCCGAGTGCCTCCTTCAGTCAGGCACAGTGCTAGGCGCCCGGGATAAAATGATGGAGGAGGCAGACGGTGGCACTGTCTACACAGCTTGCAATCGAGTGGTGTTCAGCCAGAAAGAAAACGGATTAGCACACATGAATGCGGGTTGAAGCAGAGGGCTGCTTCAGGCGTAGCTGGATCTAGGGCTTCAGGCTGCATGGTAAGGGCTTTGTCCTTCCATCTCTGGGTCCTGTCCTGTTGGTCTTCATTTGCAGACACGCGCTCTCTGCCACCAGCCAGACCCTCGTGCCCCAGCTTCCCAACCTTAGCAGAACTAGACCTCCTTTTCTTCATCCGAATTGCAGAGTCTCAGGGGAGACGCTGATAGGCCATAGGCTTAGGTCACAGGCCCAAACCCACGGCTCTGGGAAGGATGGTCAGGTCACGTGACCCGGAACCCGCACCCAGCCTGGTCAGCCTCACTCACTGTAGGGTGCTGTCCCCCCAGCGTAGGCAGGAGATGCTGGATAGACGGCAGCAGGCGTGGTCACTGTACCGGTGGGGGTGGAGGTGGGGCCTCAAGGTAGATTTTCGCCAAAAGCCCACGTGAAGGGGCCTTTCTGTGCAGGCACTGGGCCTGGGGGAGGACTGGACCGGGGAGAAGGGGACGTCAGCAGGCGGAGGGCTGAAGGTCCGGCTGCTGAAGAAAGCTCTGGAGAAGCACGCGGACAAGGAGGACCTGGTCATTCTCTTCACAGACAGGTAGGTGGCTGGGGGCTTCTGGGTAGAGAAATGGAATATTCTAGAATGAGGCCCTTGCGGGATGGCGGGGGTGAGGGGGGATCGCAATCTAAGGTTGCCTGCAGGTTTAGGGAGGCTGGGAGCCCAGAAGAGACCATGCCCTTTGGTGGTGGGAAGACGGGCAAGGGGGCCTGCCCGGGTCGGGTGAGCCGTGCTTCGAGTGTGAGGAGCGCATGGTGGGGTGGAAATGCTGCGGGCCCGGCCGGAGACGACAGGTGGCTCGGGATGCAGCCGCCCGCGAGCCCCTGCCCACCTCTGCCCTGCCCCCGCTCTCCCCTCTGTGGCTGCAGTTATGACGTGGTGTTCGCGTCGGGGCCTCGAGAGCTCCTGAAGAAGTTCCGGCAGGCCAGGGGCCAGGTGGTCTTCTCCGCCGAGGAGCTCATCTACCCGGACCGCAGGCTGGAAGCCAAGTACCCGGCCGTGTCCGACGGCAAGAGGTTCCTGGGCTCTGGAGGTGAGGAGTCGGGGGTGCCGGGGTCCCTCGGCCGCTGTCAGGACCGCCCCGCTGCAGTCCGCCTCGTCTTGTGAACACCCACAGCCACCCGCACGAAGCTGGGGCACCCCTGAATACCCTCCCTCGGCCCCCAACCCCCAGCCCATGGGCTGGTCACCCCACTCCCACTTGCGAAGACCTCTTGGCCGCACCCTTGGCCCCACTCCCTCGCCCTGCCGCCCTGCCAGCTTCTGTCCTCACCCCTTCCCGTTCCTTCCCTGCCCAGCAGCCAGGCACAAATCCATGTGCATCGCTCAGTGGTTTCCCACTGCGTGGGGAACAGTCTGCATTTTATCCTGGGTTCCTCCGTCTGCCCCCCCGGGTTCCTCTGCCCCCTGCAGCCTCGGTTTCCCATTGGCTGGGAGAGCGTGCCCAGTCGGGGCGGCCTGGTCCTGGCCCAGGGCTGGCGGTGTCTCCCCCCCCACCCCCTTCTCTCCTCACCCGTCTGCACCGTGGCCAGGGGGCTGTGTGCACTTTTCCCTGTAAGCCACAGGCGCCGTGGGACCCTGGCCCAGCCTCTGCCCTTCTCTGGGCCACGTTTCCCAGATAAGTGTAGGCAGGGGGCTGCAGGCCTGTGCCCCACCAGCTCTGCCCCCGGGACTGCTGGTCCGACCCACCTCCTCACCACCTACGTGGTGCCCGGCACCTGAGCTGTGCGGATCAGTGGGCACCGTTGACCCTGTGGGCTCAGCGGGAGCGTGTCACCGGGTGGCATTAGCTGGCAGGTGCTTTCAGCCTCTAGACGTCAGTCTCACTCAGTCCGGGAGGACTTCTTAGGGGAGGTTAAAGAGTGGGAGGTGAACGAGAGTGGATGCCAGGAAGAGGCGCCCGACTTAGGGCCCAGAGGCTGAGTGCTCTTCTCTGTGTGTCCCCCACCAACCCGCAGGCTTCATCGGCTATGCCCCCAGCCTCAGCAAACTGGTGGCCGAGTGGGAAGGCCAGGACAGCGACAGCGACCAGCTCTTTTACACCCAGATCTTCTTGGACCCTGAGAAGAGGGTGAGGGGCAGCGGGGAGGGCTGAGGAGCGGGGGCAGGGGAGGGGAGCTGTGGCATCTCGATGCTGGACCTTGATGCCGGGTGGGAAGCAGGGCCCCCGAGGCCTGGGCATCGACACCCCATCTGTCCATTCCCTGATTCCCTGCTGTATCCAGTGGCCACTTATTGGGCGCCCGTGTGAGACGCTGTCCGGCGCAGGGCAGGGGCGTGGCCGTGAACGGGACGCTTAGGGTCCCCACCTTCGTGGAGCCTCAAGTCCGGGAGGCGGGAGCATAGGACCTCGTGTTTGTAGTGATGGTGTTGAAAGGAACCGACGGGCTGAGTTGCCCCCGCCACCCCGTCTGGGAGGCTTCTGGGGGGCCGGTGAGGTCTTGGCCGGATCTGTGCCCCGACCTCTGAGCCTGTCTTGAGGAGAGGTCATTGAGGGGACTGAGGATGGTGTGTTGGGACCAGTGTCGCCCCAAACCAGCCAGTGTCCTCTGGGCGGCAGGGAACTCAGGGAGTTCTTTTTTTTTTTTTTTTTTAACATTTTTAAAAATTTAAATTCAACTTGCCAACATATAAAACTCGAGTCCTTGAACGGTCCAGATTCCTGGATTCTCGCCTGCTTATCCCTCAACCCCCATCAGCTCTGTGCTGTGTGACCTAGGGCGAGTCACCTTCCCTCTCTGGGCCTCGGTCTTCATCATCCACAAAATAAGGAAACGAAGCGTTTGGACTTGCGCAGTAGAAATGTGAACTTTTAAACTCGGTCCTTCCTCCTCCTTCCCCTTTGCCTCCAATGACGTCACTTGCAGAAGCCCAGGGATGAGGGCCAAGCCTAGCGTGCCACTTGCCTTCCTTGGCCTGGCCCAGGGCTCCGTGGGGCCCAGCTAAGTCTTAAAGATGCAGCTTTCTGTTGGAGAGAACAGGGGACCTCGGGGCCGGGCTCCTGGGGTTCGAATGCCAGCATAGCCAGTTATCAGCTGTGTGACCTTAGGCGAGTTATCCAACCTCTCTGTGCCTTGGTTTTTCTTAAACCTGTGAAACGTAGGGATGGCGGTACTTTCCCGTAAGGAAAAATCCATGTGTCGTGTGGATTAAATTAACTAACGTACCTGCAGTACTTCGTGATTGACAGTAAAGCAAAAAACTAGCATCTGTTACAGTGATTGTTCTACTTGAACCGGCTGTTTCCTTAGTTACCTTCCGATTCCGAAAGTCCCCAGTTCCCTGCGAATAGAGCCACTGCACCCGTAGGTCCCAGGGCTCCCGGCTGCCCTGGTGTGACAGGGAGAGGAAGTAGCAGAAGTGGGAGGGCAGGTCCCCCACCCTCGGCCAGGCCCGTCCCTGCTGCAGCCTGGTGTCCTCTCTCCTGCAGGAGCGAATCAACATCACTCTGGACCACCGCTGCCGTATCTTCCAGAACCTGGATGGAGCCTTGGGTGAGTGGCCCCACAGGGTGGGGGGGATCCTGAGGGGGATGCCAGGAAGGAGGTGAGGATTCCAGGCAGGACCTGGACCCGAGGAGGAGAAGGAGGAGGAGGATGGGCTGGTTCCTGCATGGCTTCTGTGCCGAGGAAGTCGCCTGCTGCATCTCAAGGGCCCCACCTGGATGTCCCGGGGCAGAGCTGTGTTTCTGTGGGGTCGAGGATGGAGGGCCCAGGGGTCACTTTAAGAGCCTGCGGGATGCTGACGCAGGGGGCAGCCGCTCGCTGCGGGTACCTGCCCCTGCCCCACAGCTGTGGTTCTTAACAGGTGGGCCTGCTTCCCCTCCTTCCTGCCCTCCCACCGCCCAAGTGAAGGCTTCCTGGGCTCTCGTGGGGGCTGAGCTGACGGGAGGGTGATGGGTGGCTTGGGAAGTGGAGAGGGTGCCCGGTCCTTTAGAACCAGAAGCACCCTTGGGCCGGCCCTAAACCCATGACTGCTCATGACATTCCTTGGCCTGTCTTCCTGGGTGACCTCGGGCAAGCCTCTCTCTCTCTCTCTCTCTTTCTCTCTCTCTCTCAAGCTCAGTTTTCCCATCTTTAGTTAGGTCCAATCACTGATTGGTGATTTTATGGGGTAGATGGAATCTTACTTTTTGAAAAATCTAATGAGCACTATGGCTCCCTCCTTGGGACGGTGTAGAAACATCCGCACCCTTCTGTCTGTGGCTCCCGGGAGTGCACGGACGTACGTTTAGAAGCCGAGTCCTGAGCATTTCTTGGGGGAGCGAGGGCCCCCTTGCATGATCACCCACACAGAGGGCCTCCCTCCTGGCGTCTTCCAGGCCTCTGACGAGAGGCCCCTCTGCCTTTATAACTGTTGGGCAGGGGACAGGCGGCTTCTCCTGGTGTCTCACGGGGTCAGAGCAAGGGGGTTAGGGTCCTCCCGAGTTGCTCTCTCCACCGCACAGGATCTGTCCCCGACCCTGCCCCGGACTTCCACATGGGCCAGGGTGTTCTCCCTGCCGCTCCGCCCGTCTCCCAGAGCAGCTGCCCCCGGGCACTGTGCCCGGGCTTCTCTGAGCTCTTGCTGGACCTGGGATGTTTCAGGACTCGCTGTGTCCTGTCCCCTGCTTCCGGCTCAAAGAAGTCCTCACAGTAAATCCTAGGGACTGCCGTGGGGTCCACGCTCCCCATGGGCAGGCGTAATGCTAAGCGCTTGCCCCACACGGAACCCTTGCACTCCTACCCCCATTTTACAGATGAGGAAATGTGGGGTTCGAAGAAGCGCTATAACCCCGAGCACGCTCCGAGTGGGAGCTAGGATCTGAGCCCGGTCCCGGGCCTGATGCTGGGTGTGTCTGTGCTCTCTGATCCCCAGATGAGGTCGTGCTCAAGTTTGAGATGGGCCACGTGAGAGCGAGGAACCTCGCCTACGACACCCTCCCGGTCCTGATCCATGGCAATGGGCCCACCAAGGTAGAGAGCGGCCCCAGCCCCTGGGGGGAGAGAGGGGGCGGCCAGAGGCCCGAGTGTGCTCCACCCCGAGTGTGCTCCACCGTGAGCCCACAGCTTCTCCCTGGGGGCAGAGCCACCCCCCTGCCTCTGTCCTCACAGCTGAGTTCAGCGTGGTGCCTTGTCTCCTTCCTGTGGCTGTGATGGTCCTCCCTGCTCAACCTCGGGGCGCAGAGGAGGTCCCTGTCCCCAGCTGGGCCTCCGCTGGGCTGCCCCAGGCATCTGTACCCCGTCGTCCCAGGGCAGACTTGTTTCTTCATGCAACAAATGTTTACTGAATATTTGCAGCAGGACACAAGGCACAGTCAGTCCTGAGCAGCACAGACTGGTTCCTGTGCTCTTGGAGCTCAGAAGGGGCTGGGGTGCAGGCCAGACCCCATGGGGCCTGGGGGGCCAGCTCTGGCTCACAGCACACTGCTTCAGGTGTGGTCCGCGGCCCCCTCCGTGCCCCCACCGGGTCAGAATCACGTGGCCCGGAGAGAACGGGGGGAGTGTTGAAGCAGATCTCCCGCCCCACTTGGGAGCTGCTCAGTTGGACTCTCCGGGCTGCTGAGGGGGTGTGGGGGGGACAAGCCATCTGCATTGGCTCCAGGCAGACCCAGAGACGAAGGGGTGTCAGGGTGCCGGGTCCCACCTCTGCCCTCAGAGCAGTTTTGGTGATCTCCAAAGGGAACGGAATGTTCCCTGCAAAACCTGCTGCAAATAAAGTCACCTTCCTGCCCCCAGGGGCGAGGGGGACGTGACTCAGTGGTTACAGATGGGAGGGGCCGGCCCGTACCCCGCGTCTCAGCCCCCATGTCTCCCTGCAGCTGCAGCTGAACTACCTGGGCAACTACATCCCACGCTTCTGGACCTTCGAGACGGGCTGCTCCGTGTGTGACGAGGGCCTGCGTAGCCTCAGGGGCATTGGGGTACGGCTGCCAGACAGGAGGGGCCCGAGCCTCTTGGGCGGGGAGAAGACGGTCTTTGGCGGGAGGTAAAGGGCTCACCTTTCTGTCTGGGGTTCCGTCTTCCTCTTCACTCCAGCACCTCCTCTTGGAGGCCTTCTCCGCTTACATGTGCTCCAGCTCGCACCCCCCTCCCCTCCCGGCCATGCCAAGTCCTGGCTCCTTCAGCTTGAGTCGTCTCCCACAGGCCTGTCACCTCACCGACCTTCCTCCTCGTCTGTAGCTCACTTGAGAGCCGAGCCAGCCGGGCTCTCCGCCAGCGGGCCGGCAGCTGGTCCCGGATCCAAGTCTAGGCTCAGTCTGCCCAGCAGGGGCCTCCTCCTGCTGCTTTCTGCTCCCTGCCTCGGCCTCCCCCCTCCCCCCGCCCAGGCCCAGGCCCCTCTCCTGCGAAGTCTGCACCCCTCTGGCTCTGCCTCGGGCTCTCTCCGGCCACCCAGGGGCTCAGCGGTGGGCCTAGCCAGACCCTGTGCCGCCCTGTCCCCATGCAGGAGGAAGCTCTGCCCACGGTGTTGGTTGGCGTGTTCATCGAACAGCCCACGCCGTTCCTGTCCCTGTTCTTCCGACGGCTGCTCCACCTCCACTACCCCCGGAAGCAGATGCGGCTTTTCATTCACAACCACGTGAGTAGCAGCGCTGCCGGGGTGGTGTGTGGCTCGGGTGAAGGCCCAGGCTCACCGGGCGGCCTGAGGCACCCAAGCACTCGCGGCAGCGCCGCCACCTGGGCCGAGTGGACGCGGTGGGCAGTGGGCGGCGTCCCCGGATGGCCTGACCTGAGGCCGACTGGCTGGGCTCCAATCCCAGCGCCGCTGCTCGCGTGGGCTGCGTGACCTTGGGTGCCTTCCTCCACTTGTCTGTGCCTCAGTTCTCTCATCTAGGTAGGGGTAGGGTAGTGCCGACCGTGTGGGCCCGTGGAACACGGGTGCCCACCACGGGTGGGGAGGCGCATGACAGGTGCCCCTAGCCACCGTGGGCGCGGGTTCTCTCCCTGCCTCATCCATCCCTCGTGATTTGGTTCCCAGGCAGATTGGTTTCCATTCCCTGCGTCCCTCCTGGGGAACCGGGCAGGGCCCTGCGCCTGCTGCTCTGGGGAGAGGCCCCTCCGTCCCTCCCTCTCCTTCCCGCTGCATAAAGTCCCACCTCGGCCTTTGCTTACCCCAGTTTCCCTAACTGGGGCGCCAGGCACACCCTCCAGTCCTCCCGGTTGCCAAGGCTGCTTCTCTTCCTTAACGTTCTCTGGGCCGCCCCGGCTGGCGTCACCCCTTCTGAGACGTCTCAGCCCCGAGGGGCTGCACCTGTGCCCAGGGCCCCACGCGTGGCCCCACCTGGGTCTCAGACGTTCACTCAGCTGTGCTGCCTGGAAACAGGGAGAGGGTATGGGCCCGGCCCCGGGAGGCTCCAGTTTCCCTGCAGACATGAAACAGGGGACCCGTGAGGGGTGACTTTGTGACTTGGCGCAGCGGAAGAGAGCCGTCACCGGCGGCCTTTGAGGTCCATCCGTGTGCTCCATCTGACTTGTGGCAGTGACCCCGTGGGGGAGGGCAAGTGGCTTGTTCCAGACCACGCAGCTAATGGTAGCAGAGCCGGGCTTTGCTCTGGATCCTGAGTTTGGTTCTAAGGATCCTGCTCCTTCCGCTTCCTCATCCAAGGAGCCCGGGTGTGGGCTCTTGTTTTGCCACGTGCGGGGTCACCTGGAGCATTTTGCACCGAGACAGCTTCCTGGGCCGCACTCTGGACCAGAATAAATGACTCTGCATATGGGGCCTGTAGGGTTGGGGGTACTGTCCCCAGTGACGGAGGGTGGGCCTGGCCTGATCAGGGGAGGGTGGTCAAGGGTGGCTGGGGATGGGCACTCTGGGCAGAGGGGCTTGCAGGGGCAGAGGTCTGGAGTTAGGAAAGCCCGTGTGTGGCGCCTGCTGGGCATGAAGGGGAGCGGCCTGCAGTAGCCGAGGGTGCTGTGGCCCTGGGGGTGGGACCTGTGTTCCCTTCATCACCTTCCCACCCCCTACCCCTAGGAGCAACACCACAAGGCTCAGGTGGAGCAGTTCCTGGCAGAGCACGGCAGCGAGTACCAGTCCGTAAAACTGGTGGGCCCCGAGGTTCGGGTGGCAAATGCTGATGCCAGGAACATGGGCGCGTGAGTTGGGGGCCAGCGCGCCACGGTTGTCTCCAGGAGCGGGAGGGGACCGGGTGGGGGTGGCCGTGGTATCAGGAGCATCAGGCCAAGAGACAGCATTCAGAAGTCTGCGTGTGTCCCCAGCAAGTCCCTGCCCCCCCTTGCCCCAGCATCCCCATGTGTCAAATGGGGAAATGGTCTCTGCCCTGCTGACCCGGGCGCTCCTGGGTGGGGCTGAGCAGTGTCATTTGGGGGCAAGGAGAAGTCAGAGAAAGACGAAGAACCGTGGGGTCAGAAGTGGATAAATGCTGACAGACCATCTCTGATTTTTCCCTTATTACTCAAACGAGTAGAGTAATCCGTGTTGGCCGCGCGAGGACGGGCCCAGCCGGGGACGGGAGGTGGCTGAGCCCTGTGCTGGCGGCGCCACGGCCGTGACTGTGCCCCCACGTTATGTACGGACGCTGCAGTGTGAATTTCGTGGGGCTTCTGCATCACTTCGTTTCATTTTCGCCCCCCAACCGTTTAAAAATGTCAAATGGTCCTGAGCGCATGAGCCGCCCGACCCCAGGTGGCGGGCTGGCTTTGGACCACGGACTGGTTTGCGCAGCCCCGGGCCAGACAAAAAGAGCACGTGTTTGTAAGGCTTTGGGTCCGGGGAACCAGACTGTGCTTCCGAAGGGCAGGACCCGTTGGCGCCCCGGCCCGGGGCAGCGTAGGGACCTGTCGGGGGCCGTGCTGTCCCCAGCACCGCAGTTTGCAGAGCACCTGGCGCCAGTGGCCGAGTGAGCTCTGGGGGTTCGTCTTCTGGCCTCGCAGCTCAGGGTTTGGGTCTCAGGGCCAGGGGGCTGCGGGTCCCAACCTCACCGGGCGGGCCTGAGCCCTCTGAAGACCCTTGGCTGGCTCCCTGAGCTCGTGGAGGGGGCGGGCCTGGGAGCACGGCCGCCGGGCCGCTCCGGGACCCTGGTCAGTGAGAGGCTGGCGCCAGAGCCCCAGCCGCGCTGACCCGGGGACCCGGCCTGCAGGGACCTGTGCCGACAGGACCGGGGCTGCACCTACTACTTCAGCGTGGATGCCGACGTGGCCCTAACTGAGCCTAAGACCCTGCGCCTGCTGATCGAGCAGAACAAGTGAGGCTGGGGGGTGCCCACGGCCAGCAGGCAGCCCCTCCGAGCCCGGGCTCCCCTCCGGGCCCGCCCTGCCTGCCTTCTCTGCCTTCACCTGGGGCCCCCACCCTGGGCTGGCCGCAGCCCTGCACCCCCGCCTCGGTCCAGCCTGTTTCCCCCTCGCTGCCGCACCTCCTGCCTCTGCTCGGCTCCCGCTGCCCATCGCAGGGGCCCCCTACCGGCTGGCCAGGCCCCACCCCAAGGGGCTGGCAGGTTGAAAGGCGTCCTCTCCATCCCCGACCTGGTCGGATCTGCCCCAGGCTCCCTGGGCAGGGGGCGGGGGGCGCAGAGGGACTCCCACTGAGGTGCTCCCTTCCTCAGGAACGTCATCGCGCCTTTAATGACCCGCCACGGGAGGCTGTGGTCCAACTTCTGGGGCGCGCTGAGCGCAGATGGCTACTACGCCCGCTCCGAGGACTATGTGGACATCGTGCAGGGGCGGCGTGTGTGAGTACCTGCGGGATGGGGACCCCTCATCTGTCTCCCCCAGTGGACCTGTCCCTGTTGCCCTCGAGTTCCTGCTGGGCCCGAGGCAGGGGAGACACACAAAAGGACTTCCCGACAGCTGTCCTGGGCCCGGGCGCCCTCCCAGCCTTGACTTCCCCGTCCCCAGCCTGTGGTCCCCTCCATCTTCCTTTCTCATTCTCAGTGGCGTCTGGAACGTGCCCTACATCTCGAACATCTACCTGATTAAGGGCAGTGCCCTGCGGGCCGAGCTGCAGCACACGGACCTGTTCCACCACAGCAGGCTGGACCCCGACATGGCCTTCTGTGCCAACATCCGGCAGCAGGTCAGCCCAGGCTGCACAGTAGGAGGCCGTCTCGATGGGGAGGTGTCTCTGTTGCCTCACACCTGGAGATATCAGGGCCTGGGGCGTGGGGGTACCTGGGACTCCAGGCATGGGAGCCGGCCCTTGGGGACCCAGTTTCTGCACCCATCTGCTTTATTTACATTTTTACCAGGGCCGGAAAAAACTAAACTTTCCACCTAAATACACTCCAGGCGCCCAGGAGACACCCTGCCCTACCAGCTGTGCCCCACCCAGTGTGTCCCCGCGGTTACCGTTTCAAGGTGGCAGCGTGGTGACGTTTCGCCAGGTCCAAAACTTGAGGACCGGACGCCATCCTTTGCTTTTACACATTTGTTCTTCTCTCTCCGCCCGGTCCTCCGGGAAGCCTTCCTTCATTGTGCCCCTCGTCAGGCCTGGGCTGGGTGCTGGGGAGATGAGATGGGGCGACCCTCATGCGGTTCCCTGACCACCAGCTTCCCGGGCAGGGGAGGCTGCAGCCGAGCCTTCGGGGGGCGTGCGTGGGGCTGGGGGCGAGTGTGCATCCGGCCTGTTCTCCCCAGGATGTGTTCATGTTCCTGACCAACCGGCACACCTTTGGCCACCTGCTGTCCCTGGACAGCTACCAGACCAGCCACCTCCACAACGACCTGTGGGAGGTGTTCAGCAACCCCGAGGTGAGGCTCAGCTGGGTGGGCGGCGGGGGGAGGGACCCCAGTGACTCTGCGGTGGGTGGGGGGCCTCCTGCACTGCTTGAGAAGGGCTGGCGCCCCTGGGGCCACCCTGGGGACAGAGCTGCGTTAGGGTGAGGAGGGGAGGGCCCTGCAGAGGCAGCGCCGTCTAGTGGCGGAGGAGGGAGCAGGATGAGGCCCTGGCCTGTGGACCGTCTGCGGTGACTTGGCTGAGCCTCTCAGTCTTTGGGGCCTCCGTTGTCCCTTCAGTGGATACACTGCCCCAGCCTCGCTCGCTGCGGGGGGTTGGGGGGTCATGAAAACCAGAGCGAGAGCAAGTGTGGACAGCATTCTTGGACGTAGTGAGCGTGTGGCACACACACGCACACACGTGTAGGTTCATGTGCAGACCCAGCTCTCACGGGCACACAGTCACCCTCGTCGCACGGGGCCCCGGGGGAGGAACCCCCTCTTAGAGCATCTCGTGGAGCTGGGCAAGGAGTGAGCCCCGCTGGCCCAGGCCAGGCCTGAGGAGCCCAACTGCCCTCCCCACACCCCAGGACTGGAAGGAGAAGTACATCCACGAGAACTACACCAAAGCCCTGGCCGGGAAGCTGGTCGAGATGGTAAGGACGGGGCACCTCTAGCATCTGCTGAGGGGGATGAAGGGCAGAGGGAGGAGACCACTGCCCCAGGGGAGGACGGGAGGCACCACTGGGTGCTCGGGCTGCGCTTGGGCAAGAGAAAGGGTAGTAGGATGGCCCTCCTGCTGGTGCTTCCCAGCCGGAGTCTGCAGGGGCCTTGGGACCTTGGGTTTCCCCTGCAACCCAGGCGAGGAGGAAAGACATCCCCGAATGTGCTCTCCGCTGTGGAGAGTAGCGAGAAGCTGCGGGGCCCGGAGCCCGTGAGGGGCCTCGGCCGGGAAGGGCTGGCGCCCAGCTCCACGGCCTTCCCCGACCAGGCTGCAGTGAAGGGCCTGGGCTGCATGGGAGGCCTTGCCCCGGGGGGCCGGGGGAAGGGGCAGCGGGGCCCTTGGAACCTGGCACTGAGTCCCCGCCCTCCCCAGCCTTGCCCGGACGTCTACTGGTTCCCCATCTTCACGGAGACGGCGTGTGACGAGCTGGTAGAGGAGATGGAGCACTACGGCCAGTGGTCTCTGGGAGATAACAAGGTGGGGTGGTGCTGGGGTTTGGGGCCTCCGCACACACCTGCCCTCGGGGCGCTCTTCCCTGACCTGGCCAGCCTCTCTGGGGCTCTTCGGATGGGGGCCCTGGCACTTAGGAGTCTAGGGGCATCGCGATGGGATGGAGCGGGGGTCTCTAAGCTGCCTTCACCCTCAGTTGCTAGGTTTCCAGTTCCTGTTTCGTGATTAGGATGATTTAGCTTTTCCTTCACCAGACTGAGTGTGTAACGGGGGAGGGAGGAGCCGCTGTGGGATGAGGGAGGGTTGGGAACATCCCTGCCACACTCATCAGAAAGCAGAAGCAAGTGGCTTGTGGGCTTGAGAGGCTGTGTGTTCCCCGGAGGAGGAATCCTGCACCTGTGCTCATCCTGGAAAGTGCAGGGCAGGAGGGCAGAGGGGGCCAGGAGGGAGCCTGGAGGGAGAATCTTGAGCAGATTCCACTCCATGCTCAGTGTGGAGCCGACGTGGGGCTCGATCCTACAACCCTGAGGTCATGACCTCACCCACTGAACGCCCCAGGCACCCCAAGTTCAGGGAGCATTTTTATTTTTATTTTTTTTATTTATTTTTTTTTCAGGGAGCATTTTTAAATTCCTTTTTTTAAAAGATTTTATTTGAGGGATGCCTGGGTGGCTCAGTGGATGAGCATCTGCCTTTGGCCCAGGGCGTGACCCCTGGGACCCGGGATCGAGTTCCACGTTGGGCACCCTGCATGGAGCCGGCTTCTTCCTCTGCCTGGGTCTCTGCCTCTCTCTCTCTCTGTGTCTCTCATGAATTAATAAATAAGATCTTAAAAAAAAAAAAAAAAGATTTTATTTGAGAGGGAGAGAGCGCATGTGCGCATGAGCAGCGGGGTGGGGCGGAGGGCAGGCAGAAGCAGGCTGCACCCCGGCGGCCTCTCCGAATCCCGCTTACCCCGCCCTCCTTGGTCACCTCCAGGACAACCGCATCCAGGGCGGCTACGAAAACGTGCCGACCATCGACATCCACATGAACCAGATCAGCTTCGAGCGGGAGTGGCATAAGTTCCTGGTGGAGTACATCGCCCCGATGACGGAGAAGCTCTATCCGGGCTACTACACCAGGGTGGGCGCACCAGGGAGGCAGCGGCTGTGAGGCAGTGGGGGGACGGGGGCGGGGTGGCAGTGGGGAAAGCAGAGAGCGCAGTCCCCAGTCCCTCTCTGCTTCAGGGAGAGGCCTGAATATTTGGTCTCCAGGTGGGAGTGAGGCCTCCCCCCACGCTGGGGGTGGGTGTCAGCTTCTGGAAGAGTCCAGGGTGGGGGCAGCCCACCTCGTCACCCCCCTGACTCCTCCCCCACGTCCTTAAATCCCGCCTCGGCGACACCTTCCTCTGGGGCTCTCCACTGAGCACCTGGCGCCTGCCCCTTTAGCTTTCCCCCTCCTTCCTTCCCTGTCACTGCCTCACACACACACGTTTTCTCCAGACACCTGCCTCCGCCTGCCTAGTAGCCACCGAAGGTTGTCAGGGTTAGATACAGTCCCTCCCTCCACCCCCTCCCTCCACCCCCTCTTCTTCCCTTCCTTCCCATCCTTCTGTCCGGTCCTCCCCCTGCACATTTTTTCTGACAGCCTCCCCGGGGCCAGGCACTGGGGAGCGCAGCGTGAAACCTGCCCTCAGGGTGCCAGCGTCCCGTGAGGCCAGCGGGGGGGGGCCCTTCTGTGCACCCCTGCCTCTCCTCTTCAGCGGCCCCCCCCCCCCGCTCCCCCCGACACAGGCCCAGTTCGACCTGGCCTTCGTGGTCCGCTACAAGCCCGACGAGCAGCCCTCGCTCATGCCGCACCACGACGCCTCCACCTTCACCATCAACATCGCCCTGAACCGGGTGGGCGTGGATTACGAGGTGAGCAGCTCGCAGGGCCGCTAAGCAGGCAGCGGGGCCCCGGGGCCCAGCGCCACAGAACCTGAGAGACAGGGTGCCCGCCCGGCTGCGGGAAGGGGAAGGCCTCCGTGCTGTCGGGAGGGAGGGAAGGAGAGGCCTTTAGATGCAGGGGCACAGGAGGTCAGAGGTCGGGCTGCGTGGACCTGGGGCCCGCCCGCCAGCTCTGGGGCCTCAGGCATGTCCCTTAGGCTGTCAGTCTGCTGGTGTCTTAGACGGGGAAACGTAGAGCGCCCTGCGTAGATGCTGCGAGAATCCCATGAGCTCGGGGACGCTCAGTAAGCACCCAAGGTCGAGAGCCGTTCGTGGTGAGGAGTTTAGGGTTTCTGTAATTCTTGGAAGTGAGAGGGCTGCTTTGAGAATGGGGGGACCGGGTCAGTCCGGGTGTGGGGCTCAGGCTTGTGGCTGGAGGAGAGAGCTGGGGAGACCAGGAGGACGTGGCGGGGAGAGGGCACAGTTCCGGGGACCTCAAGCCCCCACGGGAGGCCCCTGGGTGTGACTCATTCACTTACTCCCTCCATGAGCTGCTGTTTCTAAGTGTTTCGGGGACTCAGGCCTGGGCCGGCCGCGGCGAAACACACACGTACAAACACCTCTCACATTTTTGAGAGTTCACCATGTACGAGGGGCTCTCCTAAGGGGACGATTTTGTCCTCCCTACCCCCGGGGGACATTGGCAATATCCGAAGACATTTTCGGTTGTGAAACTGTGGGGGTGCTGCTGGCAGCTAGCAAGGAGAGGCCAGGGTGCCCAGGACAGCCCCCCAGCAAGAGAGAGTTACCCGGCCCCTGGCGACGAGGGCTGTACAACAGCACACACGTACTTAGTACCACCGAGTGGCGCACTTAGAAAATGTTTCCAACGGGAAAGTTTATGCCACGTGTTTTTTGGCTCAATGGAAAAAAAAAAATCTTCTGGCCACAGATGTCCACGCAGTGCTGAGGCTGAGAAACCAGGCCCTCAGCTCCTACCTTGTCTCATCTCAGTGAAGCCTCATGACCCTGCGAGTTTCCCAGAAGGGGGAACTGAGGCCCGGGGGTCACAAAGTAAAGCACATCACTGATGTGTGCCCACGGCTGCCTGGCTCCAAGGCCCGCGCTGTCCCTGCAGGGCCACTGGGCTGCCTGGGCTCGGAGGGGCTCAGACGGCCGTGGAACGGGGGCAGGGCCCGGCCTCCGGTAGGACTGACGCTTCCCATCTTCCAGGGCGGGGGCTGTCGGTTCCTGCGCTACAACTGCTCCATCCGAGCCCCACGGAAGGGCTGGACCCTCATGCACCCCGGGCGACTTACGCACTACCACGAGGGGCTCCCCACCACCAGGGGTACCCGCTACATCGCCGTGTCCTTCGTCGACCCCTAATTGGCTGGGCCGGGCCACCTTGGACCTCTGCGTCTTTGCCAACAACCACTGCCCAGCAGCTCCTGGGGCCCTGTGCTCCTGGCCTCCAGGCTCCTGACCTCCATCCACTGCTCTTGGAGCCGCCATCGGAGAGATCTGGCCCCGAGCCAGAGGCGGAGCCCACCCCCTCGGCTGGGGCTTCCCTGGTGCTCCGGGCCCAGCCCACGGAGACACTGTTCCTGCCCATCACTCTGTAGCAACTCGTCCTCTCCCACCGTCTTCCTGAAAGGCCCAGGCCTCTTCCTCTGCTTTTTCCGTGGGCGGGACTCGAGCGGAAGGGGGGCTCAGCCAGCTGCCCAGAGCCCTAGGGGTGAGAAGGCGACCCCCAGCTTCTCCCAGCAGAGCTGCAGCCCCAGGACTTCTGCTACAGGCTTGGGGCAGACACAGAGACCTGGATCAGATCCCAGCCCCCGTCCCGCCCCCCGGGGCTGCTGAAGCCCCTTCCTCCATGGCTCCCATCGTGGGAGCGAACGTTGTTCCCTGGAGATGATGACTCAGAAAATCTCCCGGGGAACGGGACAGCTGTCGATGCCACAGCTCCATCCTCCGCGTGGGGGGAGGGATTGCAACGTGCACGCACTGCAGTGGATCGCCCTGTCCCGGATGCCCCCCGAGAGAGGAACAGACAGTCGGAAATAGGAGAGTTTCTATTAAAGGTCATTCAAACCACAGAGTTGGGAGATCCTGGGGGGGGGGACGGGGGGGGGCGAGTGTGCACGTGTCAGGGCGAGTATGTCCACAGGGAGGTGTTTAAGGGCCGGTGACTGGCAAGGAAGGCTGTGTTAGCAGTCTTGGTGACTTGTGTTTCCCAAACGCAGTTGTGTGTGTCCCCGTGTCATTCACGTATTCCGCAAAGCCTTACACGTGAGCGCGGTGCTGGCCGCTTGGGGTGCGATCGGCGCCAAGTGCCCCCTCCTCCCCGGAGCCTCTGCTGACCACCCTCCCCGCAAACAGGCCGGAGAGCAGAGCACTCCTGGTGGCCCGCGCCGCGCCCTGGACAGACTCCCCGGGCACTGATGACGCCTCGGGCGCTTACTAACGGGGCGTCTGTCGGTCGCGCTGCGGGCTGGGCGTTGCCCGGTTCAGGCACCCAGCGCTGCGGACCGGGCGGCTGCCGCGGCTTTCATAGGCAAGGCCTGGGGGCTCGGGGAAGCCGAGGAAGCTCTCAGAAGCCCGTGGTGAGGGGCAGCGGTTTGAATATGATTTTGCTAGACGTCTGGTCCCTCCACACACACACACACCCCGGCCCTGCAGTCGGCAGTGGGGACGAATCTCAACTGCAGCTCGGTTCACAGTGACTCAGTGTGAGAAGTGCCCGGTGGCTGGAAAACCTGCGCGTAGCGGGAAGCACCAGCGTTTTGTGCGATGCTGCGCCTCTTCGCTGAGGTGATTTCTTTCCCCAGGGGATATTTGGCAATATCTGAAGTCATTTTTGGTTGTGACATCCAGGAAAGGGGGGACAAGTACTACTGGCACCCAGAGGCAGAGGCCGGGCTGCTCTTAAACACCCTACAGTGCACGGGACGGCCCCTCGCCCAAGGAATTAACCTGCCCCAGATGCCAGCAGCGCCGAGGAGAAGTGCTGGTAGCAGATGCCAGCTAAGCAGGGCCTGGGACCTGGGACCTGGGACGTGGGACGGGGAGGAGCTTCCCAGGAGCTGAGACTCCAGGCCAGGCGGCTGGAGCCAGCAAGCACAGATGGGATCAGAGAATGCAGGTTGGCTGGGCGTGGGCAGTGGCCAGGCTGTAAAAGCCCATTTTCCCAGGCTAAGGAGGGCTGGAGGTCGTCGCTTCCAAGACATTCAGGGGAAAAAAAAAAAGACATTCAGGGGGTTTTGTGTATGCATCCTAAAGATAATTTTAAATAATTTTTTTCTTTTCTTTTCTTTTCTTTTTTTTTTTTAGTGATCCAGGGTGAATTCATGTAGTGTGAATTTTTTTGTTTGTTTGTTTGTTTTTTGTTTATCCCTGAGAGACAGAGAGAGGTGGAGACACAGGCAGAGGGAGAAGTAGGCTCCCTGCGGGGAGCCTGAGTGGGACTGATCCCAGGACCCCGAGGTCACACCCTGGGCCAGAGGCAGACGCTCAACTGCTGAGCCACCCAGGGACCCTGTATGTAGTGCAAATCTTAATCCTTTTCCCATCTCAGCCCTGGCTAGAGGTCTCCCTAGAAGCGAGCATGCCTCATCTGTCTCTCGGGCAACCTTTTTGAGCGGATTTGTGCATACACCAGTGTGCATCTCAGTGCTGTTTTTAACTTTTTTTTTGTTTTTTTAAGATTTTATTTATTTATTCACGAGAGACACAGAGAGGCAGAGACACAGGCAGAGGGAGAAGACGGCTCCCTGCGGGGAACCCGATGTGGGACTCAATCCTGGGACCCCGGGTCACGCCCTGGGCCACAGCCGGATGCTCAACTGCTGAGCCACCCAGGAGTCCTGAGTGCTACCTTTTTCTGATTACAAATCAATTCTTGTCCAAGAAAAAGTCACTGGGAACAGAAGTAGGTGACACAGGAAAGTCTTGTGCAATTGCACACCAGCCGTGCCCTGTGCCCCTCCCCAGTAGCACTATGGGCCAGTTCAAGCCGGCTTGCCAGGGAGGGCCTCAGGGCGTGGGACGGTTTCAGAGGGAAAGCGTGAGTGCAGGCCGTGCGGACCAGAGGCCACAGCAGGTGACCAGGCCCCAGGCTGGAGCTCGCAGGAGGGAGCCAACCGGAAATGGACAAGACAGATGTTAAGGGCGGAGAGCCTCCAGGCCTCCACCTGACTTGGGCAAGATTCTGCCAAATAAGAGAAAGGAAATGGAATTCATTTCCTGTGCTCTGAGAATGGACAGTCCCCTCGGGGGCCAGGGTGCGGGACGGGAGGGCGGCGGGCCGCAGGGTGCACCCCGTCTCACAGTCCGCCCCTGGGGAGTGAGTCTCGGGACACAGGCTGCTGCTTCACCTGGGGCCGCACGGTCCCCTCGACCCGTTTGGCTGGGAGCCAGTGAGCCGGTCAGCCCACGCACCGACCCCGCTGGGGACTGGGGGCAAGATTCCGCCCCGGAGATAGGAGATAGGGCCGCGTGGCCTGTCTGGTAGAAACAATGTGAGCACGAATCCCCCCCACAGAAGACCTCGTTGTTTACCTTGCACACGTGCTGCCCTTGGCCCGACGCGGGGGCAGGGGCCCTTCCCACCAAGCAAGCTCGAGGCCCAGCGGGCCCCAGAAGGATCTCCGACAGCCCTCAGTTCCACACCATCGCCTGGAGAGCGCATGGGCTCCCACAGCTCAGGGGCGCTGCGTTAGGGGTCCCCCGCTGCCACCCCCACCTACACCACCGCTGCGGTCGTCCCCTAAGCGGCTGATGATGAGTTACAGATTAGAAGTTCCCACAACTCTTCCGAGTGTTCAGTTAGGGCAAGGTATGTGGGAGGGGCAAGGAGCTTGTCCCCTCCCTCGCCCCCCCCCCCCCACCCGCCCATCTCCACATGTTCACCAAGCCAGCGGCTCTGCTACCCTCCTGGTTCAGGGGCTCTTGCGGCCTCATTACAGAGGTGTGGTGGGTTAAACCCTTAGCCATTGAAAACCAGGTCAACCTGCAGCCCCCTCCCCTCCCAGGAGGTTGAGGGAGTGTGTTCCCCAAAACTGGCTTGGTCTCCTTGTGGGTGTCACTAAAAGACAGAACCAAGCCAAAGAACAGGAAGAGGAAGCGGTTTCTGTGCAACAAGTAAGGGGAACACGGGATATTTCCCAAGCAGCGTCTCCCCGACAACAGAACTAGGGAAGTTTCAAGGTAAGAGCGCATACCCACTCATGAAGGGCTGGTGCAACGTGCAAAGGTGCATGGGACTGGGCAGGCTAGGGTCCGCATTTTCAGTTCTCTGGTCTGGTGTCTGAGTGCTCAAAGGGGCTTGGGTCCCGCAGAGATACCTCAAGAATGTGCACCAGCTCGCTCCTTGGAATCAACACTGGGAGTTTTGCCACTATTTATCGTCCCTGAAAGGATTAGGCTGGCTCCTGGCCTGCTTCTACGGTGCACCCCCCCAACACACACCTTGAGCTGTTGCATTCCTCGTGCTTGAGGGGTCTTGGGCAGAAGTCAGTCTTCCTTAACTGCTTCCTGCTGAGAACGAGCAAGAAGTTGTGGTCTCCCTAGTTAGAGGAGTGAAACTCTCTCTTTTTTAAAGATTTATTTATTTATTAGGGGGGAGGCAGAGGAGAGAAGATCTTTTTTTTTTTAAGATTTATTTATTTATTTATGATAGACACAGAGAGAGAGGGAGAGGGAGAGAGAGAGAGAGAGAGGCAGAGACATAGAGGGAGAAGCAGGCTCCATGCACTGGGAGCCCAACGTGGGACTCAATCCCGGGTCTCCAGGATCACACCCTGGGCCAAAGGCAGATGCCAAACTGCTGAGCCACCCAGGGATTCCCCAGAGGAGAGAAGATCTTAAGCAGACTCTGCTCTGAGCACAGATCCTGATACAGGACTCGATTTCAAGACCTTGAGATCATGACCTGAGCAGAAACCAAGAGTCGATGCTGAGCCAAGTGAGCCACCCAGGTACCCCGAGGAGCGAAACTCTCTTGGTGCTGCATTTAGATAAGTCTGGGGAGCAGAGGGCTTGGGCTGTAACTTTTCATATCCTCAGTGGAGCACGGGACTTAAGTGGACTGTTGCAACCTAGCAGAGACACGTTTCTACCGGCAAGTTACAGGTGCATGGACCAAATACCTTGGCCCCTGGGATTGTAGCTGTTAGCGAGGGATCCCGGGAGCTGCATCTTGTAGCTTCCTAGAAGAGTGAGTGGCTAATAGCCCCACGTCGGGTCCTGTCCTGCTAGGGCTGAACTGATCCTGAGCTGACCCTGACACCCAGGTCATCCAACAAACCCAGTCACTTGATTCACAGGACTTGAATTTATTCCATTTGCTAAAGGGAGGCTTATATTTGCATATTTGTTGAGGGCAAACGCAACAGTCCCTAGGTGAATTATGTGATTAATTGCTTATTCAGTTTTCAGCATCAGGGAGAGTTAAACCTTTCCTGCCTGGGAAAGGTTTCTGGGAATCCTGTGAGCAGGATCCAAAATCAGGCTGATTTTCCCGAGTGGTTTCATTGGTTCCATAAAGTCAACCTTAGTTCTTAAAGCTGTCTGGTTAAGGGTGCCTGGTTGGCTCAGTCAGTACAGTGTGTGACTCTTGATCTCAGGGTTGTGAGTTCGAGCCCCATGTTGGCTATAGAGATTACTTAAAAAAAAAAAAAAAAATTCAGGACACCCGGGTGGCTCAGCCATTATGCATCTGCCTTTGGCTCAGGGCGTGATCCCGGAGTCCTGGGATCCAGTCCTTCATTGGGCTCCCCACAGGGAGCTTGGTTCTCCCTCTGCTTGTGTCTCTGCCTCTCTCTCTGTGTGTCTCATGAATAAATAAATAAAATCTTTAAAAAATAAAATAAATTCTTGAGGCTCTTGGTTGGCTCAGTTGGCTAAGTGTCTGCCTTCAGCTTAGGTCATGATCCCATGATCAAGCCCCTCAATGGGCTCTCTGCTCAGCAAGGAGTCTGCTTCTCCTTCTCTCCCCGCCCATCCCCCTGCTTCTCCTTGGCTCATGTTCTCTCTCTCTCTCAAATAAATAAAATCTTTGAGAAGAATTAAAATCTTAAAAAAAAAAAAAAGCTGTCTGGTCACATCAGAGTCTGTGCACGTCTCTCTCAAATATGATCTTCCAATCAAAGCCTTAGATAGTAAACCAATGTTTCCAATGGTGTCCTTTTACAAGGAGAACAGATTTTTACCGAATTTATGCAAATAACTATAATTGTCCTCAGGGGAAGAATACTTGCTGAGAGTTTCCAAATTCTAGAGGGGATCACGTAGGGAGAAAACGATAAATGTTTCCATTTGTTCGCCAAGGAGTATTTTACCAAACTTCTATAAGTCTTAAGTATGTTAAGAGAAAAACGTATCGTTCAATCTGGAAGAGCAAACATAAGAGAACCAGCAATGTTTCAAATAAGAGTCATAAAAACTATCATCATTGTCCTCAGTTCATTTAGTCCCACAGTATTCTTGTCTGAATGCAGTTTTTCTATTAGTTCCGAAAATTCTTACTCCAGTGTAGTTTTATGATCTGAAGTGTATCAGAAACCTGTATTAATGAAAAGTCTCTTCCAGGAATCTCCTTGAAGATTAAAAATGTTTATAAGAGCATCAGAACCATACTTATAAATGACAGAAGACTCAAAAGTGGCCATGGGGGGCACCTGGCTCAGTCAGTTAAGAGTCTGCCTTTTGGCTCAGGTCATGATCCCAGGGTCCTGTGATCGAGTCAGGCTCTCTGCTCAGCTGGGAATCTGCTTCTCCCTCTCCCTCTGCTCCCCCACTGCTTGTGCTCTCTCTGTCTCACTTCCTCTATCTAAAATAAATGAATAAATAATCTTTAAAAAATAAACAAAAACTAAAATTGACAAAAATGCAATGGGTAATGGTGCCTGGTTGGCTTAGGCAGTGGACCTTGTGACTCTCCACCTCAGGGTTGTAGGTTTGAGTTCTACACTGGGTATAAAGATTGCTTGGCGCCTCTTGATTTACTCTTGATTAGAAATTGTAAACAAAGGTTTATTTATTTA
Organism: Canis lupus dingo; assembly: GCF_003254725.2. Taxonomy (NCBI): domain Eukaryota; kingdom Metazoa; phylum Chordata; class Mammalia; order Carnivora; family Canidae; genus Canis; species Canis lupus. The sequence goes on along the minus strand of NC_064244.1, from coordinate 82,948,123 downwards.
TTTATTTATTTTATTTTTTTTTTTTAGGGACTCTTGGTTTCGGCTCAGGCCATGATCTTGGGGTCCTGAGATCAAGTTCCACACAAGGCTCCACACAGAGCATGGTGTGTGCTTGGGACTCTCTCTCCCTCTCCCCCTCCCCCTGTTTGTGCTCTGCCTCAAAAAAAAAAAAAAAAAAAAAGAGTAAACCAAGGGAGTGCCTGGCTGTCTGAATATGTGACTCTTGATCTCAAGGTCATGGATATTGAGCCCTATGTTGGGGGTAGAGACTATTTAATAAATAGAAGTTTTGTTTTTTGGGATCCCTGGGTGGTGCAGAGGTTTAGCGCCTGCCTTTGGGCCAGGGCGCGATCCTGGAGACCCGGGATTGAGTCCCGCGTCGGGCTCCCGGTGCATGGAGCCTGCTTCTCCCTCTGCCTGTGTCTCTGCCTCTCTTTCTCTCTCTGTGTGACTATCATAAATAAAAAATTTAAAAAAAAGAAGGTTTTTTTTGTTTTTTTTTTTTTAAGTGTTGAAAAAGAAGAATAAACAACCAGTCTCATTTTAGGACAAAATTTTTTTTAATTTTTATTTATTTATTTATGATAGTCTCACAGAGAGAGGGAGAGAGGCAGGCTCCATGCACCGGGAGCCCGACGTGGGATTCGATTCCGGGTCTCCAGGATCGAGCCCTGGCCCAAAGGCAGGCGCCAAACCGCTGCGCCACCCAGGGATCCCATAGGACAAAATTACTTTCTTTTTCCTTAAAAAGAATGTATTCCCATTCCTCATTCCTTTCTCACCAGAAACATGTATCTTTCCTTGCATAGAGTTGTTTCCCTTACTATTTTCAGTAGTCTTAATTATATCCCTAACCCTTAGAAACCTTAATTTCTAGTGGAAACTAAGTAGTAAGCAATTGTGAGCTGTTACACCAGAATCTTATTGGAAAAGACTTAGCCAATGACTTGAACTTGATTTCTTCTTTAAGCTAGCAAAACTTCACAGTTTTAAATTACCAAAGATTTTGGAAACTCTTTAAAAGTTTACTTACAGGGGCACCTGACTGGCTCAGTCAGTGTTCAACTCAGTCTCGGGATTGTGAGTTCAAGCCCTGCATTGGGTGTGGAGATTACTTAAAAATAAAATCTTAAAAAAAAAAAAAAAGTTTATCTACAAACCTTTTTATCTATTCAACCTTCTTCTTCCCAACAATTACCTACAGAAACTTCATGAGACAGACAAAATCAACTATCATTTTAGGTCATTTTTGCTGACAAATTGCAACAGGTGCATGAATTTAATAAACTCAGGTAGAATAAAAGCTGATCACCGGTATTATATTTGATGTTGATAACTCAGAAAGACATTTTTATTTATCGGAGTTTTTTATTTTTTAATTTACTTTTAAAGACATTTTTGAACTAATCTCTACACCCAACGTGGGGCTTGAACTTACAGCCCAGAGATCAAGAGTCACATGTTCTACTGACTGAGCCAGCCAGCCGGGTGCCCCTAAAGTGACTTTTCTTTTATTTTTTTTTTAATATTTTATTTATCTATCTATTCATGAGAGAGAGAGAGAGAGAGAGAGAGAGAGAGGCAGAGACACAGGCAGAGGGAGAAGCAGGCTCCACGCAGGGAACCCGACCTGGGACTCAATCCCAGAATCACGGGATCACGGGATCAAGCCCCGGGCTGAAGGTGGTGCTAAACCTCGGAGCCACCCAGGGATCCCCTAAAGTGATTTTTCTTATGTCAAGACTGCTTACAGGTAATGAGGCTGAAAGTTCCAACTCTCTAGTCACTTTGTTGGTTCCCCTGGCAACACCCCTCCCAAATTTACCAGGTTTCCAAAAGTTACCCCATTTACATAAATTCAGGTGTGGTTGAAAGGGGCTCCTTATGAATAACAAGAGACACTCAAGTCACAGGAACAGTGGATGAAGACCAAATACATATTTATTACAAACCACAATATCACAGCGAGCCAGTTTTACGCCATTTTAGATGTTTTAGTAGCCACATTTTAAACAGTAAAAAGAAATAGATGAGCTTAATTTTAGTAATAGATTTTCTTTAACTCGGTTTATCCAAATATTTTCACCTTAACATAAAATCGATATAAAAATATTAACGAAATAGTTTACTTTTTAAAAATTTATTTATTTATTTATTTATTTATTTATTTATTTATTTATTTTTATGATAGAGAGAGAGAGGCAGAGACACAGGAGGAGGGAGAAGCAGGCTCCATGCTGGGAGCCCGACATGGGACTCGATCCTGGGGCTCCAGGATCCCGCCCTGGGCCAAAGGCAGGCACCGCTGAGCCACCCAGGGATCCCCTAGTTTACCTTTAAAAAAAAAAAGATTTTGTTTATTTATTCAGGAGAGACACACAGAGAGAGGCAGAGACTCCGGCAGAGGGAGACACAGGTGCCCTGCGGGGAGCATGCTGCGAGATTCGATCCCAGGACCTCAGGATCACACCCTGAGCCCAAAGGCAGACAGATGCTCAACCACTGAGCCACCCAGGTGTCCCCATGTTCACATTTTTTAAGCTTACTGATTTTTTTTTTTTAAGTTTTTAGTAATCTCTGCATCCAATGTGGGGCTCAAACTCATGACTAGCAATCAAGGGTAGTCAAATGCTCTTCCAACAGAGCCAGCCAGGTGCCCACTTTTTTTTTTTGGTGCTAAGTCTGCAGCACGTCCCAATGGGCACTGGTCACCTCTCAGGGGCCCCATAGCCACATGTGACTGGTAGGGGCCTTCCCTGCAGTGGCTGAGGCCACCAGGCCACCTGTTTACTGCTGTGTCCTAGTGCCTGGCAGATGATGAGGCCCATGATCTGCCATATGTGATCCGGGGTGATCTCTCCTCTGAGCCTCCAGGCGATGCATATTAGGTACCCTGCCTGTTCAGTGCCTGTTGCTGTCCTTGCTTCCTCAAAGTCACCTGAAGGGCAGGAGCTCCAACTTTGCTTCCTGCCCTCCTCTTTTTTTTTTTTTCCTTCCCTCCTCTTAAGAGCGCTTCTCTAAAATTAGAAAACGCAGGCTGGGATTACAGAGGTGGCACAGGCCTCGGGGTCAGGCTCTGGGGCAATCCATGAGAAAGCGGGAATCTCTAATCCACGCCCTTGTTTTCTCGGTCCCCTCGACAGCTCGAGGCCACGCCCACCCCGCCCTGACAGGCGTCGGGCGGAACTACAGCCCCCATGATGCAGCGGGAGTCCCGGGGCTTACGTCATGCGCCTGGGACGCTCCGGCGGTGAGCCCACCGGCTGCAGGCGCCCCTCCCGGCGCGGGAGCTGCAGACCCCCTGACCCGCGAGGCGTGGCGAGGTCCGGCGGGCTGAGCTCGGAGCCCGCCCCGCTCCCGCTCCCGCTCCCGCCCCCGCCCCCGCGCACGACTGACCGGGGGCAGCGCGGCGAGGCTGCGGCGCTGGTGACGCGCGCGTCCTCCCTCCTCCGCCTCCCCCCGCCTCTCTCCGGGCGGCGCCGTCTGATGACGTCGGGGGCATGATGGCCGCCGCGAGGCCGGGAAGGTGAAGGTGAGAGGGCGAGCGCGCCGCGCGGGTGGGGACGCGCCAGGCCCGGCCCGGCGAGTCGTGAGCGGCGCGGCGGGGACGCTGGAAGGCCGGGGGGTCGGGAGCCGGGCAGGCGGGCGGCCTCGCCGCGGGGGGGGGGTCCCCGGAGGGTCCTGGGCGCCCCGCCCTCGCATCCTTGGCCGCGTCGCCGTCTCGCCTCCAGCCTCCTGAGCGGCGTTCGCCAGCGTCGTTCCCTCAGCTCGCGGGGCCCGCGCTCGCCCCGGGCGGGGGCGGCCTCGCCTCACGCCTCCGCTGAAGGTAAAGCCCCTGCAGGGCAGGTGCCGTGGGCGCGTCCCTAACCGGGCTCCGGGGCGACCTCGGACCGACCCTGTGTCGCCCTCCGCCTGCCACTTCTCTCGCCTCCTCCCCGAAGAGCCTCCGCTGATCGCCCTCCCGACCCTGCGAGGGCGGAGGGGGGCGGCTCCACCGAGTCCGAAACCTGCTTTGCAAAGGGAGGCTGGTCTCGGTTCCGCGCTCGGCCGCCGAATTAGCGGGCTCTTGCGTTTCTTTCTTTCTTTTTTTTTTAAGGGTTCTAAGCTTCTGTTTGCCCCAAGGAATTGAAAATTAAGGAATTTAAAATGAAGTGCTATTTCGTAGCCTCTAGCACACATAGTCTTTGATATGTATTTTTTTTAATTTAAAGATTTTATTGTTTTTATTTATTTATATTTACTTATTCATCTAGATTTTATTTAGATTTTTATTTATTTTATTTTATTCATTTTTATTTATATTTATTTTTTATTTATATTTATTTATTTATGTTTTATTTATTTATGTTTTATTTATTTATATTTTACTTATTTATGTTTTATTTATGTTTTATTTATTTATGTTTTATTTATTTATGTTTTATTTATTTATATTTTATTTATATTTTATTTATTCATATTTTATTTATTCACATTTATTTTATTTATTATTTTATTTGTTTTATTTATTCATTATTTTTATTTATTTATATTCGTTTTATTATTTTTATTTATTTTTATATATTTAGATTTTTATTTTATCTCTATTTTTTCATTTTTATTTATATTTTATTTATTTTTACTTATTTAGATTTTTGTTTTATTTGTATTTATTTTATTTAGATTTTTATTTATTTGTATTTATTTTATTTATGTTTATTATTTATTATTTATATTTATTTATATTTTATTTATTTTTTTATTTATTTATGATAGAGAGAGAGAGAGGCAGAGACATAGGCAGAGGGAGAAGCAGGCTCCATGCACCAGGAGCCCGACGTGGGATTCAATCCAGGGTCTCCAGGATCGCGCCCTGGGCCAAAGGCAGGTGCTAAACTGCTGCGCCACCCAGGGAATCATTATTTTATTTATTTATATTTTTATTTATTTATTTTACTTATATTTATTTTATTTATTCATTTTTATTTGTTTATATTTATTTATTGTTATTTATATTTATTTCTTTAGATTTTTGTTTATATTTATTTTATATTTTTATTCATTATTTTTATTTATTTATATTTTATTTTATTTTTATAGTTATTTATATCTTATTTTTTTTATTTTTTTTATTTTTTATTTTTTTAAAGAATATTTATTTATTCATAGAGACACAGAGAGAGAGAGAGGCAGAGACACAGGCAGAGGGAGAAGCAGGCTCCATGCAGAGAGCCTGACGTGGGACTCGATCCAGGGTCTCCAGGATCACGCCCTAGGCTGTAGGCGGCGCTAAACCGCTGCGCCACCAGGGCTGCCCTATATCTTATTTTATATGTGTCTATCTCTCTATTTATTTACTTAAAACACAGAGAGGCAGAGACACAGGCAGAGGGAGAAGCAGGCTCCATACAGGGAGCCCGACATGGGACTGGATCCCAGGACCCCAGGGTCATGACTTGAGCCAAAGGCGGGGCTAAACCGCTGAGCCACCTGGGCTGCCCCACACATAGTCTTTCAATAAGTTCTACTTTTCTTCCTCCCCACCCCCTGCCCCCACGGCCTCAGTTTCACAATCCTTAAGCCCAGTCTTTGTCCCCCTGCACTACCTCCTCTCCTCTCCTCTCTCGACCTGCCTTTACCCAGACCTCCTGCTTCCCATCAGCACACGGCTGACCACATGTGTGTAGCATACGCAGGATTGTCCCCACCTGTGTGTTGTGTTTTTCTCCAGGGCACTTCCTTCGCATCCTATCCTAGTGCAGCCAATGACTAAGCTTCCCTCGGGGATGAGTTTGTTTGGCTTCCAACGTGATTAAACATGTTTTGTGCGCTTTTTCAAACGTGCTCCTTGTTGACATGCTCCTTTTCCTTTCCAGTAAGTCAGAATTGGTGGAGTCAACACAATCAGTAGTCAACCTCAACCTGAGAGACCGGACAGAGGAGAACTCAGATTCTTATCGTCATTTTTGACTCCAGCATGCCCATGATGCCCAACCTGTGAAGGTCTCTCACTATCCAAAAAGTAAGTGGTGGCTGTGACATCTGGCACCCTGGATCTGGGTTGAATGGAAAGGGGTGTGCTCTGCTGGCCACCCAGTGGCACATATCTTGGATGGGGTCATCTTTGCACAGAGCTGGAGTTTTCCAATCTGTGTTGAAAAAAAAAAACTGTATGTCCTTTCTACTTCCTGGAGGATTTCACTGGTAGTGGAGAGAGCCTGTTTAAAGATTGACAGTTCAAAATGTGGCTGGAATCTTTGGGCTCCTTGAAGTTAGTCTCTATCTCCCTTGTTCTCTACTATGCTGGCTCCTCCCTCCCCCTCTCTGCCCAGCAGAGACTGGCTCCTTATCACAGCTCTGCTGGGAGTCTGCTCTGCTCCCTTTACCCTGTATACTCTTTTGTTTCAATTTCTCAGCTTCTCCTCTGCTCCAGTTGTGCCAGCAGACGATCCGTGGACCTATTTTATTTTCCCTGCTAGGAGTTGCTGTGCATAAATCTGGGTAAGGAGGTGGTATGGATTCAGGGACTATGCTTGGGATCCAAACACACCATGCAGTGAATTTTGTTACTGCTATTCCCACGTGCAAGACGCCTAATACTCCTCAACTAATAGCCTAGGTCGAGGTCAAGCTTTTTTTCAGTTGAGAAATGGGTTTGGTTCTGGTCTTAGGTTAACATCTGTTAATACCATGCCCCTAACACTTTCTTGGGGCAGGAGAGGAAAAGTACCAGGATGAATGAGGCTTTCCCCAAAGTATGTTCCTCAGGATTTAAAAAACTGTTACATAGAAGAAAAGTTCCTTTGGATACATTTGTGAAATGTTGCATTAAATACAGTTAAGCTAGTGTCTTTATAACAGGACTTCCTTTCCAAAGTCTTTGCTTTGGTCATGTGCTCTGATGGAGGCCGACCATGGTATATAGTGTTTCATAAGTTTTTTCTACTATGGAAAAACTAGCAAGTCTATAAATTTTTATCTGGAGCATTGGGTGTACTACATTTTTGTGGACCATACTATGGGAAATGTTTCTGTAAACTATCAGAAACCATGACTTGAAGAGTATTTTGTGGCTACCACAACAGCTTGAAGCATGCCACATAATGTATAGCTGATAGTAGAGCTACTCTGACACAGCTGGCCCCAGGGGACTGGCCACCACATGCCTGTGGTGAGCCCTGCCCTAAAGTAAGGCCCATCAGGGCTTCCCAGAGGAGGAACAGGAACCCAGCTGCTTCCTACCACTCTGTAAGGGTAGGAAGCCAGCAGGCAAAGCCCCAAGATAGTGGGGGCCCTGTCTTGGCTTGTGTGTGCGTATTCTGCAGCTTTGGTCCATCTGCATGTGTGTATGTCCAGCTTGCTCTTTGAAGGATCAGATTTGGAATATGAAAAGTTCAACTCTCTTGATTCCCTGAGCTCCAGACACTAAGAAACAGATGATTCACCAAAAGCTGCTCTTTGAGAAAAAAGTAGATTTGTGTATTCCAGGGATGGAAGGGTAAGAAGGCACTCCCAGTAAGGGGCATTCACTAACTCACCCATGTCTCTCTCAGTTGTGGAGGAAGAAAGTGGAAATGGAAGTAGGTTACAACTCTGTCAGACTTTCTGGTAACTCATTGGGTAGATGAGGAGACAGTGTGATTAAAAAACCCAAAAGTCTGGTAAGGTTGCATGTCCTTCTTGGAGATGTCAGGGAAGGCTTCACAGAGAGTGTGACACTAGAGTTGGGTCTAGAAGGACAATAGGAATGCCAAATGGGTGAAAAAAGAGGATTCCAGGCCAGAAGCAGCAACACAAACACAGAACCTCAGCTTGGGAGTTAACCAAGCCAGAGAAATCAGACTGTTTGGATGGGTTGGAGGTGGATCCATGAGGGAGGGCCGGGGCACGTTGCTGCAGGCCGGGGAGTGGTGAGAGCAGGTTAGCTTCTGGACTGGTGTGACTCCGAGCAGATCCTGTAACCTTGACCCACGACGCTTTGACCAATGTGCGTGCCTTCTAATCTTACACTTACTAAACACTAACGTTTTTAGTTCCATATCCTTTGGGCTTGGCAGCAATGACCCAGAACTTGAAAACACATGCTTCTAGATCCCTGATCTCAGGGAACTTTCTGCCTGCCAGCAGGTCGCTTCTCGGGCTGGGCTCTGCAGATCCTCAGCCCTGAGCAGACCTGTTTACTGGATTCCCTATGGCAGTGGTGGGGGAGCCCTGGGTGTGTTGGTGGTGATGTCTCTGCCCTTCCCCAAAGGCGAAGTATTTGAGGGGAGAGTCATGTGATCTTGCTAGTGGAGTTTTTCTTGTTGCTTTATAACATGTGAAACTACCTGTAACTAGGTACTGTGTCTCCTCAGTCTGCGTGGTGTCACACTTGTCATGCACATGAAGTATTCCAGGCTCTGAGGTTAAATAACCTGCCCAAGTTTATGCGGCCCAGAAAGAGGACAATTTGATCCTAGCTCTGTCTGATTCCACAGTCTCCTCTACAGCTGTATCACACCCTATCCTGTACCCCTTTTCTTTTCCTTTTGATGCTTTCCTCTTTTTGCACTCATCCCCTGTTTCTTTGAGAGTCTCACCTGCGGGGCCACGTGAAGCCTGATTTCAGTGCACTCTTCAGCTTTGGAGGAGCCAGTGGTGTTTCTTCCCAATTCTTCTTCTTTCACGTGACCTCAGAAGTCCGTGACACATGACCTCCTCCCTAAGAAAATCAGTTGTAAGTTTTACTGAGGAGGAAGGTAGAAATGGACATACAGTTACTTGTCTCTCCTGTCTCCCTAGAAAGCATTAAGGAAGTAATTTGTAGGTTTAGGTGAAATGTGGTTATTTCCCTGTGGGTCTGTCCACTCTGTGGGATGATTTTTTTAAAGATTTTATTTATTCATGAGAGGCAGAGAGAGAGAGAGAGGCAGAGACACAGGCAGAGGGAGAAGCAGGGTCCATGCAGGGAGCCCGACGTGGGACTTGATCCTGGGTCTCCAGGATCACACCCTGGGCCGAAGGTGGTGCTAAACCGCTGTGCCACTGGGGCTGCCCTCTGGGATGATTAAATCCTGAGAGCCAGTTTTCAGTTGTTTTGCACTTTCTCTAGATGTTCTTTCTGCTTCTCAGGGGCTTGTTCAGTGACCTTTGGCACCCTTGGGAGATTTCTTGTGTGTGTTCACTCGTGAGCCTCCTCATCCCAGGTGCAGTGAGTGCTGAGTGCTGGCTCTGACAGCTAACGTGCTGTGACGGGGGCGGCTGGGGAGGGAGTGGACCACAAGAATTTACTGGGTGTGGAACCATAGGACCAGGCACACGCAGCTGTGCACACTGCCCCCATCCTTGGAGGAGCCTTTGCCCTTTGACATCCAGGATCTGAGGGTTCTGCAGGAGCAGGCACTTGCAGGAGCAGAGATTACCAGCCACCTTCTCTGGTCTGTTTGCCTCTCTGGAGTTTGACCAAAGATCTCTAGAACTTTGGAATTAAGCTTCACAGCCCCTAACATATCACTGCTATTTGAAAAATATGAGCCCTAAAGATGTGTGTGTGATCGAGAGCAAGAGAGCTACCTCCCCAGAAACAGACTGCTGAGAAGCAGGTGTTCTTAGTGGTTGTCCTAGAATGGTGGTGGGGTTATGGATTTTTCCTTTGGTTTCTACATTTTCTAGAGGGCACACGTTTATAATGAAAGAGACTAATAACCTGTTTTTAAGTAAACAGCAGAAGTAGACCTCTGTCACTTGAGCATCACCCGTCCTTGTCCACTCCCGACCACCATTAAAAATGAAAACAAAAGACTGTTAGGAATTAGGGCCATCGTGGCCTGGACAGCACACTGGCCAGGGGAGTGTGTTGGGGGTCATGGACCTTGAGTGTCACTTTGCTCTCACTGTTTTCGGTATTGAGTGCTTTCTCTCAGGTGCGTGATGTGTAGGAAAGAAGTGAGATTTTAGTCACGCTTTTCTGCCTAAGGCTGAGAGGTGGGCTCTCCGTGTGTCCCTTCCTGATTTCTGCCTGGCCCTCTGAGGGGGTGCGGGCAGGGCCTGCCCCTGGTCAGTAGGTGAGGATCAGCCAGCCCAAGGCCTCAATGCAGGGCCCTGGCTCCAGCCGAGTGCCTGTACCCTGTGACAGGGAAACTGCCCACAGGTCCTCAGCGGTCGCATCCTACTCTCATCTTGCTGACCCAGGTCTAGTCCTGGAGGGCCCGTGCTCTTGGTGGTCCCCAGAGCTGGCCCCAGACCTCCCACTGCACCTTGCCGCGGCCCTAGCAGAACGTCCACGCTGGGCGTCCCTGGCTTCCCTCACACTGTCTTCTTTTGCAGCGCGATGTCCCTGCTTTTCCCCCGGTGCAACTCCATCGTCACAGTCAAGAAGGACAAGAGACACATGGCTGAGGTGAATGCTTCCCCACTCAAGCACTTCGTCACTGCCAAGAAGAAGATAAATGGCATTTTTGAGCAACTTGGGGCCTACATCCAGGAGAGCGCCACCTTCCTTGAAGGTGAGACAGGCAGCCTGCTTGGCCAGGCGCACTCATCTCTCAATTTCCAGATTTAGGTGGGAGGATTTGGGGGTGGGGAGGTAGAGCCTGGCTGTTGGGGAGCTCCTGCCCAGATAGGTTGTCACCTTCAGGATTGTTCTGCTCTTGGAATTGGGTAGGATTGGGCTCCAGGGAGATGGGGCCAGAAAAACAAGGGACCCGTCATTCAGGAATTCTGTGCCATTGAATCGTGAGGGGTAGGTGACTCTTACCCCACGTAGAGGACAAACAGGCAGGGGTTTTGAGACTTGCTCAGTACCAGCAGGTGACACAGCAGAGCTTTACTGGGTGTCTCTGACTCTTGAACCCAGGTGTTTTCTCTGGCCTGGTTCTGGCCACCATGCATACCAGGCCCTGTGTGGGCATTGGTTGTCCCTGACCAGGGTGTTCTTTCTCTGGTATTTATAGTCAGTGGGATCATGCATCGGAAACTTGCGTCACTGGCACCTTTTCCACTAGTTACTAATTTGAGTGCAGCCTCTAGTTCCTGCTCTATCAGCAGAGGAGGGCGGGGTCCCGGCGCCCCAGTCAGTCGATTGCCAACACCAGCCCCTGGCTTTCTCAAGCTCCCTGTCTAGAAGGCACACATTGGCTCCTGTGTCTGCGATTGTCAGCAAAGACCTGGTAGCTGAGTCTCATTTGCCCTTGGTTTCCCTGTTTGTGAAGGAGGCGCTCAGGCGAGACCGGGGCTTTCTAAGTTCTAGTCTACACAACTCTCCAGGTTGGGTGGAAATGCCCTGGGGACACACTTCACCCTCCACTTTCTCCTAGAGAGTCTTGGCTTCTGGTTGGTTGGTTCACATGACGGGCCGCTTCTTAAGGCTCCCTTACAGCAGAAAGGGGGTACTTCCAGGCCAATGGTCTGAGTGTAGCCCCCCAAATTCACATGTTGGAATTCTAAGACCTAATGGGATGGGGTTAGGAGGTGGGGCCTCTGGGAGGTGATTAGGTCATGGTTGGGGGCGCTCATGAGTGAGGTTAGTGCCCTTGTAAATGAGACCCCGCAGAGTGCTCTAGCTGCCTTCCGTCACATGAAGGTACAGCGGGAAGTCTGTGACCTGGGAGAGAGCCCTCACCCCAGTAGGCTAGCGCCCTGATCTGAGACTTCCAGCCACCAGAACTGGAAACAGTACATTTCTGTTGTGTATGAACCACCCAGTCTGTGGCATTTCATTACAGCGGCCTGAGCAAACAAAGACTGAGAATGGACACTCTATGTCCTGCCTAGCGTTGTGCTTGATGCAAGAGAAGTCGTTCCCTACGTGTTTCCTAATTCAAAAATCTGATTTTTAAAGTTACAAGATTGGTAGTTGAAATTATTCCAGTTCATTAGCCATTTATTTGGAGCAGCTCAGGTGTGCCTGGCACTGCATGGAGAGATGGGGGAGATCAGGCCACTCCTCCCAGAGCCCAAGCTGACCGCTGGTGCTGCTCTGAGCCACTTCCTGAGGTGGTGCTGTGGATGAGCACGTGCTTAATGAGGGTGTTTCTGTGCTGGCATCAGGAGTGGGTGTTTGATTGAATATGAGGCCTCTCTTGTTGGTGGGGTGGAGGGAAAGAGCTGGAGTGCTCCTGAGATGTGTTTAGGACTGCCCTGGCCAGGGGAGGGCCTAGTGACTGCCTTGGTACTGGACTCTAAAGACTAGTCAGTGTACTGGCTGTTTCTTTTAGGTGTGACCACATGCTTAAGAACCCAGCTTCCTTTCGGGTACATTCCAGAGGCCTCGCCCCTGTGCCCTTAGGTGGGAGGAATGGTGATGGTCTGAGGCTGAGGTGACCAGTGGACCTGGGAGGCCTTGTTGCTTTGGTCACTTCCTTTCATGGCATCATGTGGAGGAGACTCACTGGGTGGTCCCTGAGTGCCCCTTGTCAGCCCAGTGGTTCACAGCTAACCTAATCTGCCTGGGCTGCCGTGACAGAAATATCACATAGGAGGTAGCTTATCAACAACAGAAATTTACTTGTCACAGTGCTGGAGGCCAGGAAGTCCAAAGTTAGGACACCAGCAGATTCGGCGTCCAGCGAGGGCTACCTTCCCGGACTGCTGTCTTTCCTCTGTACCGTCCTTGGTAACCACATGGCAGGAGTTAGCAAGCTGTCTGGGTCTCTGATACCAACACTAGTGTCAGTCATGAGGGCTGCACCATCATGACCCATTCCACGGCAGGGGCATAAACACTCAGGCCGTTGAGCAGTGAGTGTGTTCCAAAGGGCCAGACACCCGTGTATGTGGGCCAGCCTTCCTGGTGTGAGTACTAGATGGGATGGGGCAGGATCTTGCTCAGTTGTTCCCATCATCTGTTGTCCATCTGCCTATCAAGGCCACTGGGAAAAAGCAGTGAAGTGATCCCAGTACCTGTTAGTTTAGCCAGTATTGTGCATCTGCTAAGTGCTGGGACCACACGGGAGAGGATGCAGGTGAGCTTGACAGTTACATCATGGTGAGGTAAGCAGAAGGTGGAAGAAGTACAGCGTGCTTTGGGAGCACAAACAAGGAACCTGACTCAGGCTGGGGAGAGCCAGGGAGGGCTTACAGGGGCTGTGCAGTCCATGCTAGGCTCGAGGCTAAGTGAGAATAAGCCAGAGCACCTCAAGGTAGTGGATCTGTGCAGGGAGGGGTTGGGGTGCACTGAGCAAAGCCCGGAGTAATGGGGAGGCAACATGGCGAGGGTGGGGACATGGTGAGGTGCCATGTGAGATGGGGCTGGTGAGAGGCCTGGCTGGAGCTGTAAACAGGGTGGTTCAGGAAGGGTCTTGCGAAGGTGCATGGGCTCCCAGTCCTGGTTCTGCCATTTAAAAAAGTGTGTGACCGAGAAATGACAAGGAGTGAGTGAGACCGTGTTTGGAAGGTAATGAGAACAGTGCCTGGTAGGTAGTGAAACTGTGTTCGTTAAGTGAAATACATACAAGTGATTGGCAGTTAACATTCAAGTGTTTACTTTCTGTATTTTGTTCATTTAATCTTTGCAACAGTGGTAGGAGGAAGACACTCCTGTTGCCTTTAAGAGTCAGGAGACTAGGGATCCCTGGGTGGCACAGCGGTTTGGCGCCTGCCTTTGGCCCGGGGCACGATCCTGGAGACCCGGGATCGAATCCCACGTCGGGCTCCCGGTGCATGGAGCCTGCTTCTCCCTCTGCCTGTGTCTCTGCCTCTCTCTCTCTCTCTGTGACTATCATAAATAAATAAAAATTAAAAAAAAAAAAAAAAAAAAAAAAAAAAAAAGAGTCAGGAGACTAAAACGCCAAAAGGTTCATTTGCCTGAGGTCGCAAAGCTGGGAGGAGGGGAGAAGCAGTATTTCCCTTGCACTGGCACCCAGGCAGTCTTGCTTCCAGGCCTTGTTCGGAACTGCTAGGCTGCAGCCCCACAGTAGGGATCCAGCCTTTGGCAGGCAATGGCAGGGAGTGCTGGTCTCTGAGGCCTGCAGGCTTGTGATTGTGGAACTGCCTTGACTGCGGTAACTCATTTTCAATCTCAACCCCCAGACACCTACAGGAATGCGGAACTGGACCCGGTTACGACAGAAGAACAGGTTCTGGACGTCAAAGGCTACCTGTCCAAAGTGAGGGGCATCAGTGAGGTATTGGCCAGGCGGCACATGAAAGTGGCTTTTTTTGGCCGGTGAGTCTGTGAAGCCCTCACAACTTCTTCCTGGCTGGACAGAGAGGGGGCACTTTGGGATATTAACCTCTTACCAGGCATGTGGTTTGTAAATATTTTCTTCTGTTCCTAGGGTTGCCTTTTTACTCTGTTGCCTGTGTTCTTTGATGCACAGAAGTGTTTCATTTTTATGTAGTTCCATTTATTCTCTTTTGCCTGTACTTATGGTGTCATATCCAAGAATTTGCTTAATTCAGTGTCCTGAGGCTTTTCCTGTTTTTTTTTTTTTTTTAAGATTTTATTTATTTATTCATGAGAGACACAGAGGGGTAGAGACACAGGCAGAGGGAGAAACAGGCTCCATGCAGGGAGCCCGACGTGGGACTCGATCCTGGGTCTCCAGGATCACACCCTGGGCTGAAGGCGGCGCTAAACTGCTGAGCCACCCTTGGCTGCCCTTTTCCTCTGTTTTTTTTTCCAAGAGTTTTATAGTTGTAGTCAACCGTTACACTTTGAGGTCTAGTAGATACTAGACCTGCACTAGTAGGTATCTAGTATCTAGTAGAAAGTATCTAGTAGATATTTTCCTGCACCCCTGAGCCGTTCTGCAGTTCTCAGCAGACCCTGGGTATCCTGTAGTTGGAACTAGGCTCTGACACGGTCTTCCTGGAGGGAGCATCAAATCTTATAGGTTAAGGGCCCAGTCCCACAAGACTGGCCTCCTTTCTGATGCTGTTGGGAATCCTGTGCTTCTCTCCCATTGGCGGTACAATGGACCTCCCTGTGACTCCTCAAGTTTGGTTAATTTGCTAGAGCCACTCACAGAGCTGAGGACGCACTGACTTACATTTACTGGTTTGGTGTAAAGGACACAGAAGAACAACTTGATGAAGAGGTACACAGGGTGAGGTCCAGAAGTACTATGCTCCAGGCATGTGGATGCCTTCATCAACCTTGAAGCTCATCAAACTTTGTTCAAGATTTTTTATGGAGTTGAATCCACAGCCCACATTCCCTGAAGTTGGTGTGTGGGGCTGAAAGTTCCAATGCTCTCATTTGGTCTTTCTGGTGACCAACCCATTTTGAGAGTAGGGAGCCACCCTCGATCTGCTCATCAGCATAGGCGCAGGTGTGCTCAAAAGGGGCTCCCACGAAAGGCAAAAGACACTCCTGTCACTTAGGAAATTCTAAAGATTTTCAGAGTTCAGTGGCAGGAATGGGTGATAAAAAACAAATACATTTATTATTTTATCATAGTGCCTTCAAAAAAGTTAAAATCTAACACAGGGAGAAGGCACCGGGACAGGTTGGATGCTATATACACACAGGCGTTATCCGAGGAGTAGGCACTCTGCCTAATGACTCTTCAGGGAGAGAGGGCAGGGATGGGGCAGAGAGAGAGAGAGAATATTAAGCAGGCTCCATGACCCTGAGATCATGACCTGAGCCAAAACCAAGAGTCCAATGCTTAACCGACTGAGTCTCCCAGGTGCCCCTAGCCAAGAGGGTTTTAAATTTTTTTTTTTAATTTTTATTTATTTATGATAGTCACAGAGAGAGAGAGAGAGAGGCAGAGACACAGTCAGAGGGAGAAGTAGGCTCCATGCACCGGGAGCCCGATGTGGGATTCGATCCCGGGTCTCCAGGATCGCGCCCTGGGCCAAAGGCAGGCGCCAAACCGCTGCGCCACCCAGGGATCCCCGCCAAGAGGGTTTTAAAGGGACAGGGGTCATTCATCAGTGAGAAGGTGTAGGGGCCTATAACATTTTCTGATTCTGTGTTAATATAGTGGTGCCTGTTTACAGCTTTCAGTGCTCAAGGGTAATGCAGGAGGTCTAATGCCTGTTCTGTGATGTGTCAGGGCTTTCTATTCTCCTACAAAGGGAATGTATGATTTATAGATAGGCAAGGAGGGTTGGTAAATCAGTCACATGCACTTAGGAACCTCTATTAAAGGTCCCCATGCTAGGGATGCCTGCGTGGCTCAGTGGTTAGGCATCTGCCTTGGGCTCAGGGTGTGATCCCAGGGTCCTGGGATCGAGTCCCACATTGGGCTCCCCACGGGGAGCCTGCTTCTCCCTCTGCCTGTGTCTCTGCTTCTCTCTCTCCATGTCTCTCATGAATAAATAAATAAAATCTTGAAAGTAAAATAAAAATTTTTTAAAAAGTCACCATGCTCGTTATGAAGATCAACGTGGCCCTGACCTCAGGTGTGGTCCTCCACTCCTCGGGGCTGTCATTTCTACAACCTCGTCTCAGAGATGTGGCCCTCACTTCACCGGAAGGTAGAAGAGGGGTGTGACTGGCGAGAATGCTCCAGTCATCTCCCCAGTCGTGACAGTTACCCTGGGGACTGAAGTGTGGGGCTTCACGTGTGAGAAGGAACATGATGAGAGAAAAGCAAGAAAATAGGAAAATAGGCCTTTGGTGGAAAGCCAGGGACGTTGGGGTAATTCAGCTCAGGTCATTCAGACTGAGGAAGACCGCCCCGGGGATGAGCCCGTGGTTTCCAGTAGAAGCCGAGGGGGTTCCCCTTTAGAGGTGCACAGGTCGTGTCCACGGTGATGCCAGGGGCTTACAGCAGCCGGCGGACTCCAGGAGTGGTTTGGTGTCTGCGTGCTGGGGCTGCTCAGCGGGAGCCGCTAGCAGGGAGGCTGCCGTGATGAACCAGCACAGCGCAGGCACCGGCCAGAGGCATTTGTCCACCCGCCGCTCTGCCTGGCTGGGTACGGGTGCCCCCGCAGAGAACGAGACTTTGGGCTTCGAGGCCGGCAGTCTCGCTGTGGGAGCCTGCAGTGCCGGAGCTTCCCTGATGGCCCATATCCCCTTCCAGGACGAGCAACGGGAAGAGCACTGTGATCAATGCCATGCTCTGGGACAAAGTTCTGCCCTCCGGGATCGGCCACACCACCAATTGCTTCCTGCGGGTCGAAGGCACAGATGGTCATGAGGCCTTCCTCCTCACAGAGGGCTCGGAGGAGAAGCGGAGTGTCAAGGTGAGGGTGCTGTGGGGGTCCCCACCAGCTGGAGTGCGCAGCTTTGGGCATGCTGGCGGCCTTGGAGCTTAGACCAACCAGGACGTCCCTTGTGACCCGGCCATCGGCAGCCCCTGGGAGACAGCGGTGCCCCCCATGGAGGGAGGTGGGAAGCCCTGTTGGAGCTGAGCTGTCGAGGAGGTGCCAGGGATTCAGGGAGGCTTGAAGACCCTGAGCACCAGGAGTCAGGAGGCCCCAGTGCCTTGTGTGATGCCAAGCAGGGGGGCTGGCCCCTTCCTCTGCCGTGAAGAGCACCTGTGCCCCGTTTCCGGAGCGGTTGCTAGACAGCGGTTCTCACTCTGGCTCTGTGATTCTGAATCAACAGCTAGCGGCCTGTCCGTGTTTATTTTCTGAGAGCCATTTGCTTTCCTGTTTGGGGCCAGATGTTGCTTTCAGTTCATAAAGAGCTCATCAGTGCCAAATAACTGCAGCTTTAGGACAACATCCAAGAAAGAAGTTTGAGAGAGGAGTGAAGAATAGTGGTTTCTGACTTTCAGCTCCCAGCTCTTGGCTTTTCCGTGTGAAATGGAAGAAGGGGTGGCAGGTCAGGCTGCAGTTGGGCCGCCGTACCGTGCGTGCCAAGCTGCATGGGCAGCCTCCTGCTTGGCGACTTCCTCAGCCCTGAGCTCTCTTCCTTTCCCTCCTCCCCCATTAGACTGTGAACCAGCTGGCCCATGCCCTTCACCAGGACGAGCAGCTGCACGCTGGCAGCCTGGTGAGTGTGATGTGGCCCAACTCCAAGTGCCCGCTTCTGAAGGATGACCTTGTGCTCATGGACAGGTAAGAGGGAAAGAGCCTCCCTGGGGTCCAAAACGGGCAGTCCCCAGGTCTCTGTTTCTGTGTCATCCGGGCCAGGGTCCCCAGGGCCTGTCATTGCTTAGACTGCCTTTCAGACTGGCGCAGCCAGGTCCTCCTGTCCCCTGGATCTCCTGGGGGCTGGTTACTGTATCCATTGCCATCACTGCGCTGGAGATGTCCCAGTGATGGTCTGTCAAGGGGTAGGGGGGTGGGGGGCGGGGGGCGCCCAAAAGTTAAGCAGGGTCTCAGCCTCAACCCAATGTTGGTGCGCATGTTAGAGGTGGGAGCTGGTGGTGGTGGGGTCCGTGTGGTATTCTGCGTCTCTTGAAGGAACACTTTGGGGACGGGTTAAAACTCCTCTGGGAAGTACAGCACTATAGTTCTTATGGGACTCACGTGTAAAATTTTATCTTAATTGTGTATCTCCAGGGTAAAGTTACAAATGGTTATTTTTTTTTTTCTTAAAGATTTTAATTCTTTATTCATGAGAGAAGCAGAGACATAGGCAGAGGGAGAAGCAGGTCCCCCTCAGGGAGCCCGATGTGGGACTCGGTCCCAGGACCCCAGGGTCACGACCTGAGCCAAAGGCAGATGCTCAGCCACTGAGCCACCCAGGCATCTCCACAAATCATTGTATTTAAAAGTGGTATAGAGATGGAACAAAACATTTTCAAACCATCCAGAAGGGTATGAAATGAAAAGTAAATATCTTTCCAGTAAAAGTCAGGCCGGGTTGCCCTGAGATCTGTGGCTTTGTACTCCTTTGCCTGGCTGCCCTTGGGCCTGTGCAGAGCAAGAATAGGGCCCCGTGTGTGTGCCTGATGACAGTGTGCCCACCACCCCTAGCCCTGGTATCGATGTCACCACGGAGCTGGACAGCTGGATTGACAAGTTTTGCCTGGACGCCGATGTGTTCGTGCTGGTGGCCAACTCAGAGTCCACCCTGATGCAGACGGTAACCGCTCCTCCTCCTCTTCCTGTGCCCCAGAACCCAGCTGAGCAGGAAGGGGGGCGTGAGGCTCACAGGGCCTTGGCCGCCAAAACCCCTCCTACACTGAGATCTTTCCCCCATCAGGAGAAGCAATTCTTCCACAAGGTGAGTGAGCGCCTGTCCCGCCCAAACATCTTCATCCTCAACAACCGCTGGGATGCATCTGCTTCGGAGCCTGAATACATGGAAGAGGTTGGTGGCTCTTTATTCGCCAGTCTGGGGAGTGCCGCCCGTGTGTCTGCCCAGGGCCTCTTCCAGCCTATGACTGAGTTCACCACCAGGGATTTCCCCTGCATTCCCTGGGGTCCCTGTGGTGTCCTCTGAGGGCTCTGAGAACGCTCCCGCCACTTCCCCCGTTCCCCTCCCCGGCTTCCTCTACTCTTCAGACGGCTGCCTTCCGGGTCTGAAAAGCGTCCGCAGCACTTAAGCAGCTCCCTTGTCTGAGGCCTGTGCTCACTTCGGTTCATAAAGAATGAATCGCAGTAGAACAGGCTCAGCCTTCGGTAGACAGCCAGGAAAGAAGCTAGGAGGAGGAGCGGAGAATACTTGATCCTCCCTGACCGTTCATAAATCTTTACTTGTTCTGTGTGGAAGGAAAGGGAAGAGATGGGAGTGATAGATTGGTGACGGGGGATGAAGTGCACAGCCGCCAGCTGACGCCAAGCAGTGACTGGGACGCTCCTCGCCTGAGAGGTGGATGTGACACAGTTGTTGAAAGGAAGAAATGGGCTAACGTTGAGGAAAGCAGCTGGCAGGAGAACCCTGGGATTTCAGAGCTAGAAAGGATATTCCAGTGGTGGCGCCCACTCATTTCATATTCGAGGCCCTGGGAGGACTCGGCTTGGCAGGATGGAGCCCAAGGTTAGGTTCCTTTCCTGGAACCTGGCTCGCGGGTTTCTTTCCTCCTGGGGCAGCACAGTGAGACCGTGTGCTGGTTCTCACAAGGGGCAGTTTGGGGCATATTTAAGCCTGCCTTTTTCCTTTTAATTTAAATTTTTTTTTTTTTTTTTTTTTTTTTAATTTTAGAGCACAAGTGGTGGGGAGGGGCAGAGGGTGAGGAGAATCCCAAGCAGGCTCCATACTGAATGTAGAGCCCAATGTGGGGCTTGATCCCAGGACCCTGAGATCATGACCTGAGCCCAGCTCCAGAGTCGGATGCTTAACCGACAGAGCCGCCCAGGCGCCCCCCGCATGTTTAAGCATTTCTGCTTCTATTTGCATGAAATAGTTGTGGCAGCCTATACCCCACGGAGCCCCTGTCATGTGGCTTTTGGGGAGCGTGGTGGCTAGAGAACTGACGGTGGGAGATGAGGTCGTGTGTGTGTACATTTGGAATAGTGGGCGTGACTCTATTATATTACATGTTCTTTAGAAGAAAGGCACAGGGGGCTGTGGGCTCCGTCAGGAGGGGCCACCGGCACCCCACCTGGTCTCAGCCATCCGCTTGGGCCTCAGGTGCAGCGGCAGCACATGGAACGTTGTACCAGCTTCCTGGTGGACGAGCTGGGTGTGGTGGACCGAGGCCAGGCCGGAGACCGCATCTTCTTTGTGTCTGCCAAGGAGGTGCTCAACGCCAGGATCCAGAAGGCCCAGGGCATGCCCGAAGGAGGTGACACTCGAACGGACTTCCTTTCCCCTGGTGTTTAGGCTAAGTCTGCTTCTAGAAGCTGGTTCTGAGAGTGAGGCAGTAGGAAGAGCCTTGAGCAAGAAGCTCTTTGCTTCTCGGCCACTGTTTTAAGCCCTGTGTCCTGTCTGCTTAGCTTTGGGGGATTTCATCCCTTGCCCCTGCTGAGCAGTTACCTCCGGACTCACGTGGTGCAATTCTCCTAGGGGGCGCTCTTGCAGAAGGCTTCCAAGTGAGGATGTTTGAGTTTCAGAATTTTGAAAGGAGATTTGAGGTGAGCCCTTTGATTCCGGTATCTGGTTATTCTGTGCCTCCCCGGTGCCCACCAGCCGTGTCCCTGTTGGTGAACGCCAGAGCTTGGGCCGTGGCTGGTGGACCCTGGTGGCCTCTGCCTCCCTCAGCACCTCTTGTCTGTCCCAGGAGTGCATCTCCCAGTCGGCAGTGAAGACCAAATTCGAGCAGCACACAGTCCGGGCCAAGCAGATTGCGGAAGCGGTGCGTCTCATCATGGATTCCCTGCACATAGCAGCACAGGAGCAGCGGTAAGAACCGAAGGTGGTGTACCCACGGGGGGCAGTGCTGGGAAGTGATCGCCTCATCCCCGCCTGCGGACGGGCCGGCAGAGCCGAGTGCCTGGGTTGCCACCAGGCCTAGTTGGATCCATGAGGAGGAGTCTGGTGAGGACAGCCTTCAGGTGTCTGGCTGTCCCTCGTGGTTCCCTGAAACGCTGCCCCACAGGCACATGTGGAGGCCTCAGCGTGGCACCACACTGAGCACCACGGCATTTCTCAGAGCTTAAAGCAGGACAAATTTGTAATTTTTAAAAAAGATTTTATTTATTTTATTTTAAGTAATTTCTATACCTATTGTGGGGCTCAAACTCAGAACCCGGAGAGTAAGAGTTGCGTGCTCCACCAACTGAGCCAGCCAGGTGTCTCCTCCAGGATCTTTCTTTTTTTTTTTCTTTTTTCTTTTCTTTTTTTTTAATTGATATATTTATTTATATTAGAGAGACAAAGAGGTAGAGGGAGGAGCAGAGGAAGAGAGAGAACCTTAAGCAAACTCCCCACTGAGCGTGGAGCCTAATGCACAGTTCGATCTCATGACCCAGAGATCATGACCTGAGCTGAAATCAATAGATGCTCAACCAAGTGAACCCAGGTGCCCCACCCAGGGCACTCATTTTATAAAAATAACCTTTTTTGTAGAAATTAAAATCTAGGAAAATAGAGAATAACATGAAAACATCTTGCTTCCTTCAACGTTTGCTTTATATTGTTTTAAATTAAGAAAAAAACCATTAAATACCTTTCAATTCTTTAGCCCCTACCCCACCGTCATCCTGCCCATTCCTCAGAGGCAAGCACAACCGTGGATTTGGTGTGTAGCCTTCATCCATTTAAAAAGTGCTTTTACATAAACTCTGAAGAATCTGTAACGCTGCTTGTATGTGCTTTAAACACGCAGACGTCCTGTTGTCCTGGACGTGCCGGTGCACCTTGCGTTTCTCTCTGCTCAGCATTGGTTTTGCCTCCTTCCCTGCTGATTACACAGAGTTGGAGTTTATCACTGTGAACTGGCATAGAGTATTCCCTTGGGACTATACCTCATTTTAAGTTTTTTTCAAATTTAATCTCCAGACCCACCCTGGGGCTTGAACTCACAACCCAGAGATCAAGCATTGGATGCTCCACTGACTGGGCCAGCCAGGCACCCCTCCCGTGGATTGCTTTTTAGTTTCTGTTATTTTCCTATTGCAAACCCTGCTGCTGCTGTGGGCACCAGTTTACGTGTCCGCTTGTGCACGTTTGTAAGAGTCTGTCTGGGATTAACTCCCGGAGGTGGAACTGTTCATCTCAGGGTGTGCGCATTTTCAGTTTTACGTTTTCCTTTGTTGTTCTCTGCGTGTGTTCCCAGTCCCGCCAGCAGCGTGTGCTGGGACTCTGCTTTCCCCGAGCCTCGCCAGCACTTCAGACTCGGTGACTTTGTCAGGCTTGTGCCTGTGTAGAGTAGTACCTCTTTTTTAATTTCATTTCCCCGATGACTAGTGGGGCTGAGCTTTCTGTTTTCCTATGTTAACAAGCAGAACTTGTTGTAAGCCCCCTGAAAGCACCCGCCCCACCCTGCCCCCACGTCTCCCGAGTTGGAGGGAGTTGGGAGGACCTCCGAGTAAGTGGCTGGCACCTGGGAAGGGCGAGAGCGCATCTCTGGGCATGAGTGTGAAACTGCTGAGGCCACAGCAGGGGCACACGCAGGCTTCCCGGTGTCCCCTCGCTCCTCCACGTGACTGGGAGGGGACCCGCTCTTGAAACCACGCGCTTCCTCTCAGAGTTTACTGCCTGGAAATGCGGGAAGAGCGGCAAGAGCGGCTGAGGTTCATTGACAAGCAGCTGGAACTCCTGGCTCAGGACTACAAGCTGCGGATTAAGCAGATCACGGAGGAGGTGGAGAGGCAGGTAAAGATTGCTGCTCCGGGGAGAGCTGGGCTCCAAGTAGCGTCCAGGGTGCTGGGAAGGCGAAAGAGCACACGCGTCCTCATCCTGGGGCCTCTCAGCCTTCCAGAAGGAAGTTGTGGCCCTGACTCGGGCGCATAGTGTCCCCCACCGCCACGGGCTCCCTGGTCCGTTGTGTGACCCAGGGCAAGTCCTCGTCCTCTGGGCCTCCCGTCTGTAACATCCCTTTTCCCTGCGAAGCTGCCCTGCCGTCAGTGAGCCGAGGAGCCTGCCGGCTCTCAGGGAAACTTGTGCGGTGGGTGAGAATCGCTCAGGCTCTCCTGGTGCCGCAGGACGGATCCACGTCGCCCTCCAGCCTGAACGGTGCGCTTTGCTGTCCCGCAGGTGTCCACTGCGATGGCGGAAGAGATCAGGCGCCTGTCCGTGCTGGTGGACGACTACCAGATGGACTTCCACCCCTCCCCAGTGGTCCTCAAGGTCTACAAGAACGTGAGTCGTCGGGCAGCTGGTGTTCTGGGCTTGCCTCTGTCCCTTTTGTCCACTGGGTGGAATCACCGCGCAGGACAGTGATTCAGGGCCCCTCAGCCAGGGCGGCAGGACCCGGGCTTCCCTCAGCACTCTGAGGTCATCTGCGGGGGGCGGGCTGACAGCCTTGGGTTTCCTTGTCCCTTGGCTCCTCAGAAGGGACTCCCGAGGTGGGGTTGCTTCTCTTAACCTCTCCCTTCCGGATTCAGGAACTGCACCGCCATATAGAGGAGGGACTGGGCCGGAATATGTCCGACCGCTGCTCCACAGCCATCAGCAGCTCCCTGCAAGCCATGCAGCAGGACATGATAGGTCAGTGCCTGGGGGCTGGCGGCCGGGGCCTTTGGGATGCCCCGAGGCCCGCTTTGGGGTCCAGTCCTCAGAAATGATTCCCTTTCCTTGTCTGTCACCTTTGACAACGAGTTAGTTCAATACGCTCGGGTTCTTGGGATGTGTTGTGCTTTCAGTCCCCACAGGGAGCCGTCCGGGGTTACCTTATGGGACTGTCACAGGCTGAGGTGTGGCCAGGCTTTCAGTTCACACGGGGCCTAAGTGTCAGCAGGTGTGGAGGGCCCTGGGGAGGGCCACTTGCAGCCCCGCAAGCCCACTCTTCGCACACCGTCAGCACCCTGGGCGGTGGCTGGCACGGCCTCTGTTCCGAGGCCGGGCACCGGTGTGGCCCAGGGCCGAGCTGACGTGGCTTCTCCTCATCTCCCTTCCTGACAGATGGTTTGAAACCCCTCCTTCCTGCAGTCCGTGCGCAGTCAGATAGACATGCTGGTCCCTCGGCAGTGCTTCTCCCTCAGCTACGACCTGAACTGTGACAAGCTGTGTGCTGACTTTCAGGAGGACATCGAGTTCCATTTTTCTCTCGGGTGGACCATGCTGGTGAATAGGTTCCTGGGTCCCAAGAACAGCCGCCGGGCCTTGATGGGCTACAATGACCAGGCAAGCAGTGGCCCTCACCCTGGGCATTGCTGGAGGCCCGTCTGCACCCTGCCTCCAGAAACCGGGACTGGTTTTTTGTTTTTGTTTTAGATTTTATTTATATGATAGCACAAGTGGGGGGTGTGGGGAGGGAGAAGCAGGCTCCTCACTGAGCAGGGAGCCCAAAGGGGGCTCGATCCCAGGACCCCAGGGTCATGACCTGTGCTGAAGGCAGACACTTAGCTGACTGAGGCACCCCGACGTGCCCACAGGGATCGCTCTGAAAGGGGTTTCCTGCCATAACAGCCATGGCACCTGTGCTACCAAATTTTGCCACAAATCAGTTGAGTTTTACCCTAAGCACTGATATTTATGAAATTTAAAACATTAGCTAAACTTATTAAGTATGTAAGTATTAGATGTGGAAGTTTTAGGTTTATCTACATACCATGTTTCTCAATTTAGATCTTAAACCACTCGTGTCCACAGCACTGAATTACTGTGCGTTCTGCTCCTGGTGCACGTCCTACACTTTGGGGGCTGGCCAGTGCTCCCTTGGGGCTGGCACCTCTGTCATGAAGCCTAAATTCTTCCTTGCTGCACACAGGGCTTATTTTTATTGCCTTTTGGGAATTGAAGAGCCGCGCTGTGTCCCTGTTCCCGGACACCTGGCCCTAAGACTCACCGAGTGTTCTTAGCCCTCCTGTCATGTCTCTTCAGGTGCAGCGCCCCATCCCTCTGACGCCAGCCAACCCCAGCATGCCCCCGCTGCCGCAGGGCTCCCTCACCCAAGAAGAGCTCATGGTTTCCATGGTCACCGGCCTGGCATCCCTGACGTCTAGGACCTCCATGGGCATTCTCGTTGTCGGAGGCGTGGTCAGTGACAGGCCCACCTGAGAAGGCTGTGGGCAGGCGGGCAGGCGGGCAGGCAGGCGGGGGCTCCTGCTTTGGCTCAGTGCGTCACAGTGGGCGCGGAGCATTTTCACGTCCACCAGTGACTTTTCACTGTGGTCTCACAGATAGCTGTATAGAGCCGTAGACTAAGCTTTAGTGTGTATCTGTTGACTTCTTTTGGTCTCAGTCCACTAATGTGACGATTAGACAGCACCAGTCCCAGAGGGGGACAACCTCGTTGGCTTGCATAGAGTTAGGATTGGAACTGTGATCTCAAGCCGTGTTTGTCCCCAGCAGGGCCTGCACCACACAACAGGCGGGGAAGAGACTTGAGAAATGGACAGACCGGGGTACTAGAGAGATGGGTGTGCCCAGGACTTCTCTTTGGAGGGGACGCCAAGAGCAGAACTTAAAAGGGTTTAGGACAAAGAGCCCAGGCTGGGCCTTGAACCCTTGCCTGTCTCCTGGTTTTCTTGCCCTTCCCTTTCCACTCCAAGGCATGAGATCGCAGGCTGCCTTCTTGATAACTGGGGTGCTCCCCAGTCCTGACCCCAAGACACACAAAGGCCAGAGTAGGTAATAACACGTTGCGTTTTCCTGACAACATGGCCTTGCTCTTTCTGCCATGGTCTTTAGAGCTACACATTGGTGGAAGGTGTGGCGGTAAGAAAACTGCCAGGAATTGTACTCCGTTTGGAAGGCTGCAGTGGGACAGATCTGGGGCCCCTTGCCCTCCTCTCTGTAGCTGGTGCATGCTGTGCTGCTTTGTTCATGGGCAGTGACCTAGCAGAGGGTTGGTAGCTGAGATGTGGGTCCCTGTTGGTCATGTGACCCTTTTAAATACCCTGTTTTACCCAAACAACCGTGAGAGTTGGGTGAAGAGCATTGTGCGTCTTTTGGGAAGATTGGTTGTTAAAAACTTGCCCAGGTGTCAACCAGGATTAGACAGGCAGCACTGAAGCCGTGATTTTTGGCTTCACATCCACTGCTCTTTGACTGTAACCGCACTGCCTTGAACCAAAGCATCATAGGCCAGGCCAACAGAAGCCACCCACTGAGCAACGAAATGCAGAATGCTTGTCAGTGTCGTCGGGACGGAATGTCACTTTACAGCATGCCTGCATTCGTCTTTAAGAATTCTGAGTGGGTCCATGCTTCTGGTCCTAACACCACTTCCCTACCCCCCACCTTTGCACAAGTCATGTCATGTGGCCAGCACTGAGTTACCCTTGTTTCTGAACTAGGGCTCTTGGGAAGGTCCTGGCTGCGGCAGGCTGAGGGGATGGGCAGGAGGACGGCAGAGAGTCTGTGTCAGCTCATCCCTGTGCCTCTGCAGGTGTGGAAGGCGGTGGGCTGGCGGCTCATTGCCCTCTCCTTTGGGCTCTATGGCCTCCTGTATGTCTACGAGCGTCTCACCTGGACCACCAAGGCCAAGGAGAGGGCCTTCAAGCGCCAGTTTGTTGAGTATGCCAGCGAGAAGCTACAGCTCATCATCAGCTACACTGGCTCCAACTGCAGTCACCAAGTCCAGCAGTGAGTGGCCCCCCCAGTGCCCAGGCACTAGTGCCGGCTTCTGCGGTTCAGGATTTCCCTCTAGCTTTCCTGTGTACCTGGCCTGGAAACCTTCAGGTCCCGAATATCATCTGCCCCTGGCCTTGAGCTGTGCAGTGTCGGCTCTGGGACCAGGGACGGGGAGAGGGGTCTGTCCGGGGTCACCTTATGTCCTGGGTTGGGACCAGGTAGGAAGGAAGGAGGCTACGGGAAGAGCAGGGACGTTACTTGTGGCATTTATTAAAGGTGATCTTGAAGGGCTTGGTTTATAGGTATTGCTGCGAGCTGCTGAGCCACGGCCCTGCCTTCCTGGCACAGCTCTGGGCAGCTGGGGCTGGATTGCCTGGCCTGGCTGCTACAGGGGAGTGCTGGCTTGCCTGCCTTACATCGCTGTGTGGTCAGCCCTTTTTAGGCACCTTGCCCCCAATTTTCCATTTTCTCTGTGAACCCTTGGAAATAGATGCTGTTTGCATTGGCGTCTCCTTTTTCCAAACAGAGAAATTGCACCTGGAAGAGTAGTCTCTTTCCCCCTCCACTGGGTGATGCACAGCAGAGCTGGGATCTGAATCCTGGACTGTTGTGCCCAAGCCAGGGTGCTCCTGGCTGTCCTGACGGTGCTGATGCTGTGCGTGTGGTGGTTGTGACCTGCACAGTCTTGGCAGGGGTAGGGAAGTTTCTGCGGAACTGGGATGGTGTGGGGCCGAGCTGCCAGCGGCTGACACGTGGGCTGGCTGCTGCCCTGTGCTCGCTCGGGTTTAGCCAGTGCCGTGTTCTGCAAAATAGCCTCGTGGACCAGTTGATCCCGACTCCCTCTCCCTCAGGGAACTGTCTGGGACCTTTGCTCATCTGTGCCAGCAAGTCGACGTCACCCGGGAGAACCTGGAGCAGGAAATTGCTGCCATGAACAAGAAAATTGAGGTTCTCGATTCACTCCAGAGCAAAGCAAAACTGCTCAGGTGAGGCCGTCCTGGGAGGTCGGGGGCCTCTGGTGTGCCGCTGGGCACGGTGGGTGCTCCGCTGCTTGTCTGTCTTGGGTGTGGATGTGAACCTCATTATGTCAGGTGGCACACTGCTGGGTGCCGGATACGGCGCCAGCGCTGGAGGTGCAGCAGGATGTCGAGTCGCTGCCCTCCAGATGCTTGCAGCAGGGCCGTGTGGCAGCTGTGGAGGAGCCAGGTGGTGTGGTACCATCGGGTTCCAGGTCACAGGCACCTTCTCCTTAGTGGCATGTGTCTGGCACTTGAGGGGTGCTGTGCCACTCAACCTCAAGGGCTCGTGTGACCCCTTTCCTTTTTCTAAAAGGGAAAACTGGGGCCTCCAGAAGTTAAGTAACTTGTTTGGGGTCCCATAGGAGATGGTCAGGCCAGGAATAGGTGTGTGTGGCTCCAGCACTCTGTGACACTCTGCACATTGATTGTCTTTCATTGTCTCCTGTGTACTCGGAACCCTGGGCTCCCAATTCCGTGGGAGCCCAGGGCCAGGGGCATGCTAGCATTTTTACCCACAGGAGAGCTGCGTAAGGTCCCTGGTGATGGGCAGGGCATGTGTTGGCACCCACATCCCCCGGCGGGCGGGGGGGGGTCCCTGCTGATAGTCAGTGCTTTCCTGGAGAGGATCAATCTCAGGAGCAGGAGGCCTGGGTTCTGGCCCAGGTGCTCATGTTCGGGCAGACTGCAGAGCTTTCTTAGGTCCCCTTGTTTTCATCTATAAAATGGAGCAAGATTTCATGATAGCCACAGAGCTGAACTTAAAAGTGGTGTGCAAAGGTCCTCGGCCTGCTCAGCCCCAGATAACATCAGTACACGGGGACCCTGTGCTTCCTGCCCCCGCCCCTGACGTCAGTGCCAACCCCTTGGCACATAGTGGACTTTCCCTCCCTCGCTGTGTGGATGTGCCCTCCCCGCCCACCAGCTGGGTCAGTCCTTTCCTAGGGACACGCGGAACGACTCACAGGGTGTGTGTGTGTGGTGGGGGCTGCCTCTGCTGCTGTCACCAACAGGGATGGGGTGAAGACGTAAGGGCTGCAGATCCAGCAACGCAACCCCTCTCCAAGAGGCAGGAAAATCTAGTTCCAGACAGTTCAGGGACTTGACTGTGGTCAGGTGACCCGAGCGTGAGGCTTGAGGGTCCGAAGAGCTCGACTTTTGGCTCCAGTGCTACAGTGTGGCTGTAGGAAGTTATGTAACGTCTCTGGCCTCTTCCTCATCTGTGCAGTGGGAGCGATTGAGGCTCCACGTCACGGGAGCTTAGAATAGCCCTTGGCCTGTGACACTGTCACCTGTGATCGGCTCTGAGTGCCATAAAACACCCGTTTCTCTGCAGGAACAAAGCTGGTTGGCTGGACAGCGAGCTCAACATGTTCACGCACCAGTACCTGCAGCCCAGCAGATAGTGGGCAGCCGAGAGCCGGAGCCGCGTGGAGAGGGTGGCGCCGCCAGCGCTGTGGGCTCCCAGCAGCCCTTGCGCGGTTCCCGCCCGTTGCCGCTGCCCCGAGAACGAGAGCACCCCCCGTCTCATACCGTTTTGAGCCCTTAATTGCTAGGTTTTCCCCCTTCGCCTGCTGTTGCAGGAAGACCTGGCTCGTGCCCCTAGAGGAGACTTGTAACGATGACTGTGGACAGCATGGTACAGGGAGTCGAGTGTCTGCTTTGTCAGGTGCGCTGGTGGAGACTCCCGCGAGTGCTTGACGGGGTCTGGGAACTGCCCGCACCGCAGAATGCCTGTTTGCTGTCACGCAGGCCCCCTCCTCCGGCCGACACTACCGCCAACCCCAGCACCCCTGCCTGCCGCACACCCCAGCACACGCAGAGCAAGGCCGCCTTGCAGGGGTTGAGTTCTTCCCAGGTTGCATAGGAATAAGTTCCAGAAAGGCTGAGTCCATCGCAGGAGGGCTGTTGCCTGTGTGTCAGCCTGGCCCTTTCGCTTGCACGCTTCGCTCTGTCGGCAGAACATTGCAGACACGTCCTGGGGGTGGGGCCATGGGGGTTGTAGGCCGAGGCAGCCTGAGGCAGCCTCGTGCGGTGGGGCCGGTGACGCAGAGGTGCAGAGGTGACTGGCTGCAGGGTGGGGCCGCGTGGAGAGAGCTGCCGCTGGTAGCGCGCACGGGGCTCGGCTTCCCTCTCTCACCGCATCCCTTGTTCCGGTCTCGCTCCTTAGCCCGTGTCGTCTGGTTTTGTTGTTGGTCAGAGATGGTTTGGTTCAAGGACGTTCAAGGATGTAGCAGAAGGAAGGATGGTAGAGGGAGGGGGGGGTGGGGCTCGCCCAGGACGGGGGGGGGGGGGGGGGTTGTGGGGGGGGTGGGGGGTGGAATGTGGAGTCCATGGGGAACAGGGAGGCCTCGCCCCTGCCGCCCTTGGCCACCAGTCCTCTGGGCTGAGCCTCCTGTGCCTCTGCGGCTGCAGCTGGTGGGGGACAGCGTGGGAGAGCCAGCCGCCATCCCCCAGCCCTCCCCGCCTCCCCGCCCCCCAGAGCTCTCACTGACCCCCATCTGGCCTCGTGTTGACTTTGAGAAATGTTTCCTGTTGAGTTTGGGATTGTTACTGGTTGGAGTGGGGGCAGGTTCCTGTCTCCACGGTGTTAACTGGGGCAAGCAGCCTTTGCAGTTCAGGTCAGAGAACTTCCTAGAAACCAGCAGGTCCTCTCTCCCAGAAAGAGGTGGGGCTCGTCCTCTTGAATCCCCCCGCCCGCCAGCTTCCGGGAAATGGGTTGGTGGCCTCTGCTCTCCGCCGGTGGCCACGCAGGTGGCATCCTCTCCAGGTGCCCGCTTGTCTCAGCCCTTGAACGCACCTGCTGTGTGGGACACGTGCTGGACTCTGCCGAGACCGCCGCACGGCAGGGGGACGCTGGGAGCTTTTTGTCAGGCCCAGGTGGTGGTCACTTCAGTGTCAGGAAAAATCAGGGTCACACAATCCAGTGAATTTTGTGCTTTTTCGGGGGGAAAAGAAATTACTTAAAAACTAAACATGAATTTTTTTGAATGTAGCCCCTGGGCAATAAACAGAATTTTGAGTTTCTTACACAGTAAGTAGAATGAAATGTTCCCCACTGAGGACAAGACTCCGGCAGAAGTGTGGCAAAAAGCACTTTAATTTAATGCTGCTAACTTTGTGTTTATGTTCCTTTGCTGGAGTGTGAGACCTGCTCGACACAGTGAGTTTCTTGTCTGATGTACTTAAGGTGACAAACTTGCCTGAGTTACTCCTGTATCATTGCTGATAATATTGGAACTAAAATAAAACCTAGTTGGAAACACGTTGCGGGCCCTCAGTTTGCTGCTCTGCAAACCGCGCCTGCAGGCTGTACTTTGAAATGACCTTAACTTTGTTGGGGGGGAAGTTCCACTGTAATCTGCCGTCGGTTCCTCCTTCCTCGGGCTCTTGGAAGGACTCTGATACTCTGAGAACAAAGGACTAACTGATCTTTAAGAACCAGGAAATCTAGAGTGATGTCTTTACAGATTTCGCTGTAACTCCAATCGTTTTTCACTTAAAAAGTAATGAGTCAGACGGGCCCACCCTGGTTTGCCTTCTGAGAACTTGGCTGTGAGCTCTCTGTTTTTGAAGGGCCCTCGTGTGACTCGTCAGCCTCCCCCCCCCCCCCCCCCCCCCCCCGCGCCTGTGCCCCAGGCTCGGGCGCCCCCACCCCCTGCAGCGCGGCGGGTGCGGCCTCATCCTTCCAGATTCCCAGGCCACAAACGGGGTGTCGTCCTGGACGCCGGCGTCACTTGCTGCCGTCTCCAGAGTACCTCCAGAGCCTGAGCACGTCCCGCAGTCCTTCACGGCCTCCGCCCTGGCCCCGCTCCCTGCCACCCACCTTGTCCCTCCCATGCGTGCGTCCGGGTGCTTGTTTTGAGGCAGCGGCCTTGCCGCGGATTTGGAGGAGAGCTCCGTTCACCGGCCCGCATCCCGGCGCTGGCTTCGGGCCCGCAGGGTTGTGACTGCCCCTCGCTCCCTGGCACCCTCCGCGTTGGGCGCACGGCTTCCTTGCTGCTTCAGACTGTTGGGCATGCACCTTACGTTCGGCCCGGCTGACCCTCCGCCTCGTCCTCTAGCTGTTGCCACAGCTGCTTCTTTCACCTCCACGCCTGCTGAAACGTCACCTCCCCACCTGGGTGGACCAGGCCGCCTCCGAATCCCTCCTCACCACTACCCCCCCCAGCCCCTGGGACCTGTGAGGACCCTGCCCCGCCGCGGACGGAGCAGCCGTGTCAGTCCCTGTGGCCGTCCTCCACGTCACAGTTGTGTTCCGTGTGTCCACCTGCTGGAACGGAAGCTCTGCAAGGCCTGAGATTTTTGTCTGTTTTGCATGTCTGGTGCCTGGCCTGGAGTCAGAACTCGGTCTTGATACCTGCTGAATTAATGAATCCTGCCCTGATAACACCGTCCACACGTCAGCCCTCCAGGGCTGGGGCCAGAATAAAATGCTACTAGAAACTTCCCAACAGTAGCCATGGCCCTGGGGGCTTTCAGATACTCCAACCTAAGCAGCTGGAGGCCTGATGGATCCTGGATCGGAGCCCAAGTCCTAAGTTCCCAAGTGGCTTTCAGACTGAATTTTTTTAACCCACCATTAGAAACCCACCAGCACACGTGCATCTGTGTAGGTGAAGCCAGAAATGCAAAGTCAAGCCAGCGCCCCTTTTCCGTGGTGCACGGGTGTTTGCTGCTGCTGTGTTGACTGCCCACCGGGCTGCTCGCCAGCTCCTCTGGGGTGATGACCCGGACTTGGGAAAGGCTGTCTCCACGCCCCGCTCCTCAACGCCGCCTACCTTTATCCCAAGTGGAGACCAGACGCCTGTGGTCTCCGCCCGACCCGCCCACCGTGAGTTCTGGGGAATTCAAGAGGCCAGATTTTTGGTTTTCCAGTAACCGTATCCGTACGTGGTCACAAAGCACGTGGCCAGAACGTACCCCTCTTCCCAGGTCAGGCCGTCTTCACAGCCCCCCGCCAGGTTCACCCCATCCCCCAGGACAGGCATCTCTGTCTCTGAGTCCGACTCTTGGGCTCGGGATCAGAGCAGCCAGCTGAGAGCTTAGCACGTGTCAAACATTTAGATGCGTGAACCCAAATCTTCCCAGAAATTCAGTGGTCTGTGTGCCTCTTTGTGCAAATGAGGAAGTTCATGGATTCAGCAAGATGTTTGCGTGCCTGCTACGTGCTGATGAGCACGGTCCTAAGCGTTAGAGTCACAGCGGCGAGTAAGGTGGATAAAAATCTCTGTGTTCAGAGCTGGTAAGCTGGGGGCAGGGGGACTACAGGCAACGCCAGTTGAGAAAAAAACATAGACTATCAGAAGATAAGGACTTGGCGGGGGGCGAGGCAGGGGAAGGTCGGGGAGGGTGCGACAACGGTGTGGTTGGGGTCGGCCTTGCTGAGAGGACTTTTGGAGGAAGATGGTGGGGAATGAAACCACGTGGATCTCTGAGGTGATGCAGGGATGGAGGGACCAGCATGTGCAAGGGCCCTGAGGTAGGAGCACGCCTGGCACCTTCAAGGAACAAGATGAGACTAGTGTGGCCGGAGCAGAGTGAGGGGGTGGAGAGGGTAGGAGATAAGGTTTGAAAAGGACCCCGAGGCTGACTGGGACCTCCCAGGTAAGGACTTGGACTCTACCCTGAGTGACGCAGATGCCACTGGAGAGCTCTGAGCAGAGGAGTCCCATGAGCCGACCTCCACCTTGACGGGGTCCCAGGCTGCCG
Organism: Canis lupus dingo; assembly: GCF_003254725.2. NCBI lineage: Eukaryota > Metazoa > Chordata > Mammalia > Carnivora > Canidae > Canis > Canis lupus. Next base: position 82,914,526 of record NC_064244.1, on the reverse strand, counting down.
TGGAGACCACAGAGCAAGGACAGAAGCTGGGGGATCAGAGGGTGACCGATGACCAAGGAGGGGAGGATGGTGCCTGCGGCCGGGTGACCGTGATGGCAGCGGTGAACAGTGGTCAGGTTCTTGGGTCCTTTTAAGGATAGAAATGGGGGCGCCTGGGTGGCTCTGCCAGCTGAATGTCTGGTTCTTGGTTTTGGCTCAGGGTGTGACCCCAGGGTCCCAGGATCGAGTCCCACATCGGGCTCCCTGCAGGGAGCCTGCTTCTCCCACTGCCTATGTCTCTGCCTCTCTGTGTGTCTTTGAATAAATCAATACAATCTTAAATAAATAAATAAATCTGAATTTAGATAGAAATCCTGTGCTATGCTGACAGACTGGGTGGGCCCCGGGGGACTCGGTCCTGGGCACGCCGTGGGACGGGGAGAGCTTCAGTGGGCAGGTTTAGGGGCGGTCCGGAGCACCTGGGACAGGGTGTATTTAAGGCCCCTCGTGTGTGGTTGGACACGAGAACTTGGAGCTCGGGGAGCCCGGCCCAGGGATACACGTCTGGGAGTCAGCACGCTGGTGGAGTCCTGGCCGGGGCTCCCCAGAAAGCAGAGCCTCAAGCAGCTGGTTCCCGCCCCCCATCTTATTTCTGCAGCACAACCCGGAGCGGGAGGGAGGGAGGAAGCGAGACGTCAGAAGGGGGGAGCTAGCCGCAGGGGCACTACAGAGTCGGATGCCAAAAAATAGATACACGTAAAAAATAAATAAAAGTCTGTTGCCGTTAGATGTGCCACAGAATCACAGACTGACCCCAAGAGGCCACACAAGCGGGTCGCCCCCGTTTCCTGGGGTGGAGCGGGGCTGCATCCACGCCTCTCTCCCCACGGGTTGAAGCTGTGACCTGGGCACTGGCTCTGCACTTCTGGGTTGGCAGGTGGACGCCGGGTGGCAGAGGGTGGCAGGGAGTGGCGGGGGTGGCAGCTTGGGCCTGCCGCGGGTGCCTCAGCCCCGGTGGAGCCAGAGCGGCCGGTGCCAGGCCACGAGGCTGTGTGGGGGCGCGGAGGCTCTTCCAGAACAGTCCCTCCTCCCCACCCAGTGGCCCCGGAGGTGGTGGCAGCACAGCCTCTGCCTGGGGGACCGGTGGCCGAGTCACAGCCCTGCTGCTGCCTGGTCCCCTGCCCACCACGGTTCTGAATTCCCGCATCCTGCTCCTGGTGATCCCGACTTCGTCCCAGGGGTTCGGAGCCCATTGCCCCGATGACACTGCTGCCAGCGAGAGTGGAGGCCCCAGGGCACAGGCGCCGAGGGGCTCCCGACACCCCGTCCCACCGGGCCAGAGCCTGTGCCCAGGACGCAGCGACTGTGCCCCGGGCCGCCACAGGAGGGTCCGGCGACCGAGTGATGGCGGCATCTTCCGGGCCGAGGGACGCTCCGGGGCACAGGAAGCCTGAGCCCAGGAATGGTCCCCACTTGCCCCCCGTCCCGGGCCCTGCATGCTAGGGCGTTCCCGCTGCCCCCGCCGGGTCCGTCCAAGCCCTGCCCGTGGCCGTCGGGCTTCCTGGTGAGGTCAGTGGATCCTTGTCGGATGCCCCGTGGTCCGTATTTCGCCAGAACCCAGGTCCCTTGGCGCGAGGTAGCGTCACTACATCAGGGGACCAGAGGCCCCGGGGGCGCGGTGGTGTCAGTCTCTTGAAGTACGAGGTGCCCCCCTCCAGGACAGACGGACACAGCCACCTGCCGGGGGCGGGGGGGCACTGGAGATGGCTGACAGTCGCAGCAGCAGCAGGACCTCCCGAGCCCTCGGAGACGACAGCCAGGGCCACTTCACCCGAGGCCTGGACCGCTGTCCCCGCATAGGCTGGCGTGGGGGGTCAGCCGGCCTCCAGCACGTCCCCCATCCAGCTGTTTGCTGGCTCTCGGCTCGTCTCCCTCCTCCCCAACTCCGGGCCCCCGTGTTCCGAACTTCCCCCGGCTCCTGACCACCAGCCGGATCCATCGCGCCGCTCAGCCCTTCCTATCGCCTGGGTGACCGAGTGTGCCTCGCGCAGCTGCGTCCCCTGGGACGACTGGCTTTCGTCCTTGTCCTCCGGGGCCCTCCTGGGAAGGGGGCGGCACGAGGCGGGCCTGTGTCCCTCCCGGCTGGGGCAGACACAGTGCACCCAATGAGGCCAAGTTCTTCTTTGTTTCCTTTACTTGCTTCACATCTTTCACTTAATTGTTTAAATATTTTATTTGACACAGAGCGAGAGAGCGAGAGGGAGCGAGAGGGAGCGTGCGTACAGGGAGGAAGGGCAGAGGGAGACGCAGGCTCCTCCCTGAGTAGTGAGCCCAATGCGGAACTCAGTCCCAGGACCCTGGGGTCACGACCTGAGCCAAAGGCAGACACTTAACCGGCTGAGCCACTCAGGTGCCCCTGCTTCACATCTTTTAACAACAGCCTTATCGAGATTTTATTTATCTATTTATCTTTAAGCCCTATGCTCAACATAGGACTTGAACTCATGACCCCAAGACCAAGAGTCATGTGAGTCATGTGCTCCATCAGCTGAGCCAGCCAGGTGTCCCTTATCAAGATATAATTTATATACAATAAACTGGAGGTTTAAAGTGTATAAGTGAGACATACATATGCCCGTGAGGCCATCACCACACCCAGGACAGTGGACATATGCATCACCTCCAAGGTTCCCTCATGCCCCTTTATCACGCCTCCTTCCCTCCCACCTCCTAGATCCCATAGATCCCAACCATGGATCTTTCCATCGCTATAGATCTGTTTACATTTTCTAGTTTTATACAGATAGAAGATATAATACATAGTCTTTCTTTTCCATGCAACATAATTATCTTGAGGCGCATCCATATTGGGCACATCAAAAATTCATTCATTTTTATTGCCGAGTGGTATCCACTATACGGATATACCATGATTTGTTTATCCACTTATCTGTCCACCTGTGTTTCTTTCTTTTTTTTTTTTTTAAGATTTCATTTATTTATTTATGAGAGACAGAGAGGCAGAGACACAGGCAGAGGGAGAAGCAGGCTCCCTGATGTGGGACTCGATACCAGGACCCCAGGATCATGCCCTTAGCCGAAGGCAGACGCTCAGCCACTGAGCACCCCCCCACTGCGTCCCTTGACCTTTGTTCTGATACAGCCGCTGTAAACATCTATATGCAAATCTTCGTATGGACAGTCTTTCCCTGGTTGGATAAATGTCTAGGAGTAGAATGACTGGTTTGTATAGTGCGTACGCACTTAATTAAAAAAGAACAACAACAACAACAAAACAACACCTTTATTGAGGTGTAATTTACGCACCATAAAATCCACTGTGCAATTAAATCATTTCAGCAAGTTTACAAGCTTGTGCAGCCTTCGTGACCCCCGGGGTGACCCAGCGGTTTAGGGCCTGCCTTCTGCCCAGGGCATGATCCTGGGGTCCTGGGATCGAGTCCCACATCAGGGAGCCTGCCTCTCTCTGTGTCTCTCATGAATAAATAAATAAAATCTTAAAAAAAAAATAATAAACATAAAAAAAAGCCCCAAAAGCAAAGTTGTGCAACCTCTGGAGCGTGTCCAGCACCCCAAACGATCCTCTTGCTCTCCTCCCTTTTTCTTTCCCTCCTCTGTCCTCCCTTCCTTTCTTTTTTATTATTTATTTAAGGAGTTTATTTATTCATGAGACACAGAGAGAGGCAGAGACACAGGCAGAGGGAGACGCAGGCTCCATGCGGGGAGCCCGACGCGGGATTCGATCCCAGGACCCCGGGGTCGCGCCCTGGGCCGAAGGCAGACGCTCCACCGCTGAGCCCCCGGGCGCCCCATCCTTTCTTCTCTTTCATTTGCTGAATTACACGGACTGGTTTCGCGTGTCCCCTGGCGGCGGCGGGCGGGACGCGGCGGGCGGGACGCGGCGGCGCTGGGGCTCGGCCCGCAGGCGGGTCTGTAGGCGGGACGTCGGGTCCCGGGCTCCCGCTGCCCCCGCCGCCTCCCCCCCTCCCGCGGGGACCCTCTCCCTTCCTCTCCCCGCCCAGGGCCCGGCACCGCGCCTCTCCGCGCAAGGCAGGGAGATGAATACTGGAAGGAAAGTGTGAACCAAGGTCCTGGGGCCGCCGCCGCCGCCACGGCCGCCCGCAGGGGAATCCTGCTCCCCCGGGGGCCGCGGCAAGGCCCGAGGCAGTCGCCTTCACGCGCGGCGCGGCCGCGGCCCGTCCTGACCAATCGGAGCTCGGCCGCCGGAGCGCGCCCCGTTCTTATTCGCCACGGCCCGTACGCGATCTCGGAGGTTGGCCAATCAGCTGTTGATTCCCGCCGTGAGTCCCGCCCCAAAGTTGAAACTGCCGCGGCCGGGCGCCGAATCACGTTCGCAGGAGCGTCAGGCTCCGCCCGCAGCCTGGCCAATCAGGGACGCGGACGGGGCCCCGCCCACAGCCCGCGACGCTGGGGGCGGGCCGGGCGGAAGTCCGGGCGGCGGGAGCGGCGGCTGGCGGCGGCTTCCGGGCGGTGGGTGAGCGCGGCGGGGGCGCGGCGGGGGCGCGGCGGGGGCGCGGGGAGGAACAGGGAGGCTGAGCTCCGCTGGGTTCTGCTGCCCCCTCTTCTCTTTGGAGACAGGCTCCGCCCCCGGGTCGCTCGGTCGGGGGAGGGGGGCGCCGGGACCCGGGTGCGGGTCGGCCTGTTGGCTTCCGTCGTCTGCGGCCTCCCCGCCCTCCCGGGTCGTCGGGCCCCCCTGGGCGCTGGTGGGGGTCCAGGTGAGTGTGGGGGGCCGGGCCGTGGCTGTCAGAGTCCACACTGGGAGACTGAGTTCCCGGGTGGAGCGAGCCCCGCATCCCTGAGGGCACTCGGAAGCCCCCTCCCCGGCCTGCAGAAGTCCTTCCAGAGGCCTCTGTGTCCCTGAGCCTGGATCCCTGGGGCAGAGGGGCAGAGGAGGAGGGGGGAGGAAGGGGAGGAGGAGAGGGAGAGAGGGGGAGGAGTGGGGGGAGGGGAGGAGGGAGGGGTAGGAGAGAGGAGGAGGAGGAGGAGGGGAGGGGAGGAGGAGGAGGAGTGAGGGGGTAGGAGAGGAGGAGGAGGGGAGGGAGAGGGGGAGGGGAGGGGAGGAGGGAGAGAGGGGATGGAGGGGGGATGGGGAGGAGGGGGAGGAGGGGGAGTCACAGGCACCCTCAGCGGCACAGCAGGGGCTGGAGTGTCTGGAGTCCTGGGTCCTGGAGCCACATTCAGGTTCACATCCTGGCTCTGTTGCGAGGGGGGCTGGAGGAGGAGGACGGGGACGGAGAGGAGGAGGAGGGCCAGTCCCAGGCACCCTCAGCAGCATGGCTGGGGCTGGAGTGTCGGGGTCCTGGAGCCACATGCGGGTTCACCTTCTGGCTCTGTCACGTACTCACTGTGTGACGTGGGTTAATATTGGTTTCTTCATTTGTGAAAAGACGGGGAAGACGGGTGGGTGGTAGGACAGACGGAAGCTTCCCTTCAGCCTTGCCCTAGTCGTTTCCCACAAACTACAGGGACGTGGTAGCTAGGGTCGTTGCAGGGGACCATCCTCTTCAGGCCTGTGAGTGAATGCGCCCTGGCCAGGGGACAGCAGATGTCCATGTGCCAGGCACCGCACTGAAGCCTCATGGCCTGGCCTCGTTTCATCCGGCAGAGACCTCAGCAGATCTGTTTCCATGTCTGTTTGGCAGATGAGGAAACTGAGGCACGGAGCAGTTCAATAACCTGCTGGAGGCTGCAGAGTGGGGACTGGAGCTCCAGGTTCTGGTTCCGCGGCAGCTCCACAGCCCGTCAGCTGCCACCTCTTCAGGTAGAAGGGCTGGGCCTGGAACCCGACCTGGAGGTGACTCTGCCGCCCGTGGAAGCCCCGCGACATGTCTGGGATGGTGGACGTGGGTGACCTGGTGCAGCTCCGGCAGCTCAACCTGGCGCTCCTGAGGCAGCTGTGGGCCGGGCAGGATGCCGTGCGGCGCTCGGTGGCCAGGGCGGCCTCAGAGGTGCGTGCTCACCTGGAGATCCCGAGGGGCGCTGAGGGGACTGCCTGACCCGGTGGGAGCTCAGGCCTCCACGCAGCGCGCCCCGCGCAGAGAAACCAGCCCCAGCAAAGAAGGGGCCGGCCTGGGCTCCTGCGGAGGCTGGAGCAGGGATGAGGATGGGGACGGGGATGAGGATGAGGTGGGGGGATGAGGATAGGGATGAGACGAGAGGGTGAGGATGAAGGGATGGGGAGATGAGGACAGGGATGAGGATAAGGGATGGGGGGATGGGGATAAGGGGATGAGGATGAAGGGATGGGGGGATGGGGATGAGGATGGGGGGATGAGGATGGGGGATGAGAATGGGAGGATGAGGATGGGGGATGAGGATGGGGAGATGAAGATGGGGGTGGGGATGGAGAGATGAGAATGGGGATAGGGATGAGGATGGGGATAGGGATGAGGATGGGGGATGAGCACGAAGATGGGGATGAGGATGAAGATGGGGGGTGGAGATAAGGATGGGGATGAAGATAGGATGGAGGATGAGGATGGGGAGCCAGGCCTTTGTGCCTGGTGCAGGCCGGCTGGGTGTGTGGCTGGGCCGCTCCTGGGGTGACTGGGCCTCTCTGTTCCAGTCAGCCCTGGGTGCCAGCAGCTGGGACTCCCAGACCCCATCATCCCAGGAGATGTCTCCAGTGGCCTTTAGAGCCTCCCGCCTGCAGGACGCCCAGCAGGACGCCCCCTGTGGTACATCCTGGCCCGGCGGGGCCAGCTCTGGGGTCACCTCTCTCCCGTCTGCCAGGGACCGGCACCCAGCGTCCCTGGGCTCGCCGAGGCCCTGCTCGGCACCCTTGCTGCCCATCTCAGAGCCAGACGACTCAGAGCTTTCAGCAGGGCTGCCCGGCTCAGTGCCCCAGGAGGCCCGGGCCCAGAGCTCCGTCCTGGACCGGCACAGCCAGCCCCCCAAGGTAACGTGGGAGGACGACTTCCTGACCCTGACTGTCCCCGTCTGACGAATGCCCTCGGCAGCAGCTCCCCTCCAGGGTGGGGGGCTTCCTGGAGGTACCTAGGGCGTGTCCAGCTCAGCTGAAGTGCTGAGAAGTGGTGGCTGTTAGTCTCTCAGCGCTTTGGGAAGAAGGTGATGAACCCGTTATACAGATGGGAGGACCGAGGCTCAGAGTCACACACCAATGGGGTTTGGGGGCCAAAGTCTTGTCTTCCAGCTCCCAAGCCCTGGGGCCTCCTTCGGGCTGGGCCCGCACGCCTAGCCCTTGCCGCTCTGTCTCCCTCCCCAGTCGAGAGTGACCTTCCGTGAGGAGTGTGCAGTGCCTGACGGGATCTGGCGCCTCAGGCCCTACTTGGGCTACGACTGGATCGCAGGTACGGCGCCTCGGTGCCGCCGGAGCTCCCCACGCCGAGCCAGCGCTGCCCTGCTGTGCGTGGGTACCAGGTCGGGCCCGGTCTGTGTGCATGTCGGCCCTTTACACTGTCCTGCCCCCCTGCACCCCCTCCCCCAGCAACCTCAGAGGCCTGGCAGGTCCTCCGGCTTCATCTCCCCATCACTGTCCATTTCTGACGCAGCAGCCAGAATGAAGTATTAATCACGGGGGCCAGAGGACTGGGCGCTCCGAATAAAATCCAACATCCTTACCTAGACCGACCAGGTCTGTTGCCGGTCCTCGAACCTGCAGCCCTCGTGGTCACTGTGGGGCCTTTACACTTGTGTTCCCGCTGCCTGGGGAGCACTTCCCAGGTTCACACCCTCTGGTTCCTTTTCTTTTTTTTTTTTTTTTTTTTTTTTTTTTTTTTTTTCTGGTTCCTTTTCACCATGGAGGGTGCAGCTCAGAGGCCGGGCCTTCGGTGAGCATCATGTCGTAGTCACCCCCCCGACCCCCGTGGCGCAAGTCATTTGGACGTTCTCTGTATCGCTCGCTCTCGGAAGTCGCCCCGTTTCCCTGTTCCTTAGCTGATGTCCGGGTAGGCGTTCGCTTCCTCCGAGCGCCGTGGCCGTCCTCTTGCCGAAGCTCTGGAGCCCGAGCTCAGCGGTGCGCGAGGCGTAGTAGGCCCTCACCCAGCACTTGTAAGGGCTCCTTGCTGTGTGGCTCCCCATTTCACAAAGGAGGAAACTGAGGCACGGAGAGGTGGAGTTCCCTCCTGAAGGCAGGTGCTCCCGGGGGTTGCTGGGACCCGTCAGCTCACCGCCTGCTTCCCGGAGGAGGTGCCTGCCGTGGGTCCGTCCCCCGTGCCGTCAGCGTAGGATGGCGGAGAACAGGGCGCTGTGCCGTGCGCGTCCCTGTCCTGTGCTTCCTGGTGATCCGATTCGGTCGGTGGGGCTGCTGTGTGGGGCTGCTGTGCGCCGACCCCCAGGACCGCGGAGGCCCCGCTGCCTCTGAGACGCCCAGCGGCTTGGCGTGTGACTTCTCCCCGTTGCGCGCTCCCTCCCTCTCTCTCTCACCAGCCCCCCTTGTGCGTCTGCGTGCTCCTGGCTCCTGGCTCCTGGCTCCGGCCCTCCCCTCTGCTGGGCGTGGGACAGCTCCCGCCAGGACTGTCTACACTCACTCTTTCCAGCTCCGATTGCGTTTTCTTAGTCCACCGCCCGCTGAGCCGTCCTGTCCACGGCAAGCAGGGTCGCGTGCTCCCCCGAGGGCTCTTCCCTCCTGGCAGGTGTCACCCCGCGATGTCGTGCCTCAGGTTTCTTAGGAGCCTGGGTCACCCCCACCGCCTCCTCGTGAGGCCCGCGAGGCCGACCCATCTAGTTCCCTCCTCCCGCCTGGCTCCGTCCATCCATGCTTGTTCGCTGTGCTTGTTCGCTGCGCGGACGGTGGGACTGGGACGGCGTGAGGGCCGACTCGCTCGGTGCGGAGTTGGCGGTCGCAGTGCATGGGGCGCCCCCGCTGGTGTGTCGTGTGAGGCAGCGGGGCAGAGTCGCCCCAAGTGCCGGCCCCTGTCCCCGGCCCACAGCCACACAGCAGCGCCGCCGCTCGCCCCCTCCAGGGTCGCTGGACAACAGCTCCCCCGTCACCAGCAAGCCCGATGCCTTCTTCTCGGAGCTGAAGGATTTCCGGGAGGCCAACAAGGAGGAGTGTATTCACAGTGACCCGGAGTGAGCAGGGGTGGCGAGGGGTGGGAGGGCGGCTCACCCCCCCCCTCCCCCCCGCCCGCTGGCGCTCAGCCCTCTCCCCTCGCAGGCCCCGGCCCCCAGGCGTGCGGGAGAGCCGCGGCGTGGAGGAAGAGCATGCATGTGAGTGGGTGTTCTCACCAGGCGCCCAGGGAGGCGGCGGGGGGCTGGGGGGCCTGGGGTCCAGGTGCAGTGAGGCAGACCTTGGGGGCTGCGGGGCAGCTGAGGCCAGACCCTGCAGGACCAGGCCGGCCCTGTCGCCCACCTCCCCCGCCCCGGCCGCCTCTTTCCTCCACGCCTGTCTTTGCTTCGAGCCCGCACGTGTAGCATGTGTGCACACGCGTGTGGATGGCGCATGTGTGCTGTGTGTGATGACTGCTACAGGTGTGCGTTTGTGTTCACTAGTGTGGTATGAAGCTGTGTCACGCCTGCACACGGGTGTGAAAATGCCCTTTTGTGCGAGGGCACCAGCCTGTGTCCCGCTGGTTTCGTCACGTGAGCACATGTGCACGTCTGTGTCGTGTATGTGTGTGTGTGTGTACACCCGTACGTGTCTGTGCGTGTGGGGTGGGCAGCAGGGGCTCGGGGAGGTGGGGGCCCAGCTGAGGGGAGCTGCTGCTCACGGCCCCGCAGGCGTGTACTGTTACCACGTCAACCGACGCCTGTTTCTGGTGCCTTCCGACCCCGGTGTCCCCTGCCGCCTGTGCAAGACCCCCCGGGACCAGAGGGGCCCTGAGACCCTGCTGGAGCCCGCGCATGTCAGGTGAGTGGCCAGAGCAGGCAGGTACTGGGGGCAGCACAGGGGCGGCTGAGGAGGGGAGCCAGCCTGAGGCCGGGCCGGTCCCAAGGGGTGCAGGGCGGCCTGGGACGCTGGCCCCACAGTGCCTCCTCTCCGCCCCCTCCCGCAGGGTGAGCATCCCGCTGTCCGTCCTCCACCCTCCACACCAGTACCGCATCCACCGGCGAAAGAGCTTCGACGCCTCCGACACGCTGGCCCTGCCCCGGGTGAGCGGCCACATGGGGCCTGGGTGGAGCTGGGCTCGGAGGCAGGTCCCCAGATGGATTCTGAGGCCCAGGGAGGGCCGAGACTGTCCCAGGGCCACACAGCGAGGCCGGGCCGCTCCCATCGCCTGCTGGTCTGCTTGCTCGCCCGCCCCTCGTACGTGGGCCGCCTTCCTGGAGCTCCCGTGTGCCGTGCGCGGCCTCTCGGAGGCTTGGCTCACGGAGCCCTCACGGCAACCAGGAGCGCAGGTCCTGGAGCCTCCCGCGGTTCAAATAAGGAGACCGAGGCAGAGGGAGGTGCCTGGGCTCAGGTCAGCAGGTGGCAGAGCAGAGATGTGAGCAGGCCCTTCCAGTTCCTGGTGCCTCCCGTGGAAACGTTCTTTGTGTCTCCTGGCCAGGGTGGGGGTCAGTGGGGAGGAGAAGGGGTGCTCATCTGTAAAATGGGTACAGCCTACGGTCCTCAGACCAGTGGGGTGAGTCGGGCCCTTCAGTGAATCGGTACTTCTGGGCCATGGGGCACGTGGTGCCCGGGAAGTGCTCAGCCACTGTCCATGGACTTCCCCCTCCTGTCTCAGGTCGGGGCCAGGGCCTGGGGTCCCCCAGTGTGTGGATACAGCCCCCTCCCCGGGGTGCGCCCCCCTGGAAGGGAGCCCTGCCACAGGCCAGACGCCTTAACCCTTGCTGTCCACAGCACTGCTTGCTGGGCTGGGACATTTTCCCTCCCAAATCCGAGAAGAGCTCAGCCCCCAGGAGCCTGGACCTCTGGTCCTGTGTGTCCTCCGAGGCCCAGCACCGGAAGCTGCCCGCCTGCCAGCCCTTCCTACCTGGTATGGTCAGGGTGCCCCAGGACGGACATGCCTTGGAGCAGGCCTGGGGTCTGCAGAGCCCCAGGGGGCGGGAGGGGGCAGGGGGAGCAGAGCCAGGAGCGTCTCTGCAGGGGCCCGTCCTCCCCGCCCACGGCACCTCCCTTCAGGCTCTTCTGCTCCCTGCCAGCTGCCCCACCCCACCCGGGAAGGTGACCTGGACTCTACAATCCAGATGGGGATGAGGGGGGAACGGAGGGTGACCATCCAGGCCCTGCCAACACGGGTCCCATCCTGCACCCCAGTGTGGTCAGGACCCCAGGTCTGCACCCCCTGTGAAGCCCTGAGGACTGACCATTTAGAGGAGGATGGAGCCGCGGCCACCAGCTGTAACCCGTCTTCTCCGTTAGGGCACCCGAGGAGGGAGCCCTGCCCGGCCTCAGCTGCAGGTGCACTTAAGCTCCAGCCTCCTAGGTTGGGCAGGTGGAGGGACCCAGGCCCTTGTCCCTCTTGGACAGAGGTGGGGATGTGACATGTTTGTAAATAAAGCCCATCCTCGTCGGTAGCTCCAGGTTGCCCTGTGTGCTGGGTCTGTCCTGCTGTTGCCCTCGGTGTCCGGGAGGTACCCTGGCAGCGCCTGCCCACCCCGGGGACAGGGGGTCTGATGCTGGGTGGGGTAGATCCAATGCCTGGGTGTACCTGCAGCTTCCAGCCCTGGGTGGGTGGCCTCTGGGGTGGGGAGCTCGGGGCCTCAGGCTGGCCCCTGCAGACAGCAGGTGGTGAGTGAGTTCTCCCCCCTGGTTCCTAAAGCTGGGGTCCAGGGCCCCAGGCTCCTCCGAGGCCCTCTCTAGCCAAGCCCCCGGAGCCACAGGTGGTCGGGGCCGTGGTCGGGGCCGGGCGGGGAGCCAGAGGGTGGGCGGGCCGAGAGCCCAGATCAACGGCCAGTGTCTTTCTCCTGAAATCCTGCTTTTGAGGATAAAAGTGGAGTAAATGGGGAACCAGAGCCCAGAGGAGGCACATGGCTTTTCTGAGGTTTCTCAGCCTGGAGGCCGAACGAGGGTTGTGGTCTCCTGTGGCTTCCACTAGAGCTGCGATGCCGATGCCGGGAAGCTCCGTCCGCCCGTTGCTCAGAGCCCACGTGTCAGGGCGGGGAGGCTTCTGCTGCTGCAACCGAGCCCCAGCTCCCGGGGGCTTCCGTGGGTCCCGGTTTCTCCACGTCCACACCGGTGTTTGTTTTCTGCCTTTTTGATAATAGCCATCCTCGTGAGCGCAAGGTGCTATCTCGTGGTTTTGGCGTGTTTCTCTGATGATGAGTGACGGGGAAACGCTCTTCTTGGGCTCGTGGGCCGTTTGTAGGTCTTAGGAGAAATGCGAGTTCAAGTCCTCTGTTCATTTTTAAATCGGGTTGTTTGCTTTTTTGATATTATTCACATGTAATTTGAAGTCATAGGGCCCGTGGGAGTCAGTGGTTTTGTTAGAAATTCTTTGGCCAGAGGGAGTAGAGCATCTGGAAACCTTTTGCCAAACAAAAATAATGAATTTACAGCTGAGAGCAGCTTAGAAGTTTAGCTGAGCCGGAAGAGAAACCGTTTGAACAACACAAACATTTCCCGTAAAAGTCCTGATTTTTCTTTCTTTCTTTTTCTTTTTATGCTGGGTCCATTAAAGCCTCAGGGTAAGTGATTTCTCTGGAGACACAGTTCTTTTGAAAAACGTACGTTTCACCCGTTTGCTTCCAGTCACTCCTGTGTGCAAGAAACCCCACCCACCGTCTCCAGACACCGTGACGCCATCGATAGACTCAGCCTTACTTTGTGTACCAGCAGGAAAAATGGGTCTGCGCTCCGGCGGTGAGATGGTGCTAATCTCAGAGATGTTAAAATGTGAAAGAAATTGCATCTTAGAATTAATGAGGCACACAATTTACTAGAGAGAGAGCACGCAGGCACAAGCAGGGGAGGGGCAGAGGGAGAGGGAGCAGAAGGCTCCCCGCTGAGCAGGAAGCCCAGTGGGGGGACTCGATCCCAGGATCATGGCCTGAGCTGAAGGCAGATGCTCAACCAGAGAGCCGCCCAGGTGCTCTGAGACCCGGACGTCTTACCCTAAGGCTCCCCGACTTCGGTGTACTGACCCCGGGGCTCTGGGCCCCCCCGCGGTCTCAGCGGTGGCCTCCATGGTGGTTTCCTTGGGGCCACGGGGAACGATCAACTGGGGTGGGGAGGCTTGGCCTGGTCTTTGCTGTGGGTCTACCTGCTGACGTTTCAGGGGGGCCGAGGAGGACTCGCCCTGGGCCCCTGGCCTGCCCGCGCCGCCTCTCCCGAGCTGTTCCGGGTGACTGCTTCAGGTGGGGCATAGGCTTCTTCCAACCCCAGGGCCCCCCAGAATGAAGGCCACAGGCCGAGACCCCTGGATGGAGTGTCACGTCTTCCAGGCCCACTTCACGTGGCCACAGCCCCTCCCACCGCTGTCCTGCCCCCTGCAGCCATTCTGCGTCCCCGTCCCCGAGGCCTCCCTTAGGATTGCCCGGGTCTCTCCCTGTCCCCTGCCTTCACCCCTTCCGACCCCTGCTCAGCCTTCCGCGTCGCCCCTGCCTGTGTCCCTCTGGGCCCTTACGTGTTCCTAAGTCCCTGACCAGGAGCTCCCTTGCTGAGCGTGTCCCCACCACCCCCCACTAGAATGTGCTGGCTTGCTGAGAGCGGAGGGAGTATTTTTTTTCTTGGTTGGAATTTTTTTTTTCCTCCTGTTTTCTCACAAGTAGCGGCTAACCTGTATTCAGGACCCAGTGTGGTCTTCCTGCCTGGTTTCCCACCTGCGTCGAGGTGGTAATGGATGCTTTCACTCCCCCGAGCCAAGGGAGCCTCGTGTTGGGGTGCACACTAGTGTTTCTCCCCCTCCCAGGATGTGGTATGGATCCCAAAGGGAAAAAGCAAGATCGCCTACGTCTTCCCCAAATGATGTTGAGTGTTTGTCACTTAGAAATAAGAACAGGGGCGCCCGGGGGCTCAGGTCCCGGAGTGCGTGACTCTTGACCTCAGGGTCGTGAGTTCGAGCCCCATGTTGGGGGAGGAGACGACTTAAACTTAAAAATAAATCCGGCCTGAGCTCTGTTGCCCCTATGAGAGCACAGACCCCGCACGGGCGTCCATTCACACATGCCCCCCTCACCCCCCCATTTGCACACATGCATCGAGCTCCTGCTGTGTGCTGGGCAGGGAAGCCGGCCACGGTGACAGCAGGGTCCTGCCCCCCAGGGCCCCACGGGAGCTGGGTGTTGGGGCGCCTCCCGTCCCGCCCCTCGGAGCAGCGGCCAGCCCCGCGGAAGCCTCTGCCCGGGTCTCACACCTGCTCACGGTCCTCGGCCCCGGTCCCAATCCACGCCGCTGCCCCTGCCCGGAGCTCCCTCCCTACCCTGACCTCGGGCTCAGGCCTCGGCCCCCCAGGCCACCCCGGGCGCCTTCCCTGATGCCGCAGAACCGGCAGGGCCCCCGGGCCGAGCCCCTGTGCGCGCCGCGGCCTCACGCTCCGTGGTGGATGCTCGGGGCGGGCACCGGGCCCAGACCCGGCCGCAGCTCCGTCCTGGGACAGCACGTGGCAGGAGGTGGGTGTTGGGCGGGCGGTGGGGCGGTGGGGCAGTGGGTGAGTGAGCCCCTGGGTCCGGGGGAGACCGACTGCGCAGCCCTGGGACCCGAAGGGAGTGCGTCCCGGAGTCCGGCGCTGCGGCGGAGCTGTGACGTCGCTGGTGTGCAGATCGCGGGGGCCTGGGAGGGGCCGTGGGGAGTGACTGGGGGCGCTGTGACCTGCTCATCCTGGGCCTTTGTCCACCCGTCAGCAGCTGTGGGTCCCCAGCCCTGGGGACAGATGGGGAGCGCGTGCAGGAATGAACACTGGCCAGCCTCCCAAGGGACCCTTGCAACGTCCCAGGGAACAGACGGGTCTCCCAGGGGGCGTCCGGCGGGGGGCTCCCTGGGGGTCGGGCGGTCCTCGTGGGCGAGGGCTGTGCGTGGCCCAGAGAACAGTGAAACGCTGCACTTCCCAGAATTATTTCCCCGTGTGCTGTTGGAACTCAGCATTCTGATGGTCTGAGAATGGGCAAGATTTTGGTGCAATGGAAGTTTCTACTGGGCACCCGAGTCAGGGGGTCGGACCCTCCCCACACAGTTGGCGGCTTCCTGACGGTGACCCTGGGCGTGTCCCCTCACTTCTGCAGCCCGATGTCCTCCGTAGGGGGGGACAGTGCCAGTGGGAGGTAGGGGCCCTCGCTGCTGAGATGTGACGGTTCTCATCGGCTGCACAAGCCCCCTGCCCCAGCCTGTCACCAGGTCAGTGCGCGGCGCCCGGCCTGAGTCCACACGTCCTTGCCCCCCGCACCCCAGGAGGAGAGGGTATGGGCCGCCGAGTGCATGGGCTCAGAGCCTCGCTGCCCGGCCGCCGCGGGCACTGCAGGTGTGAGCAGCAGTCGTGGGCCGTGCCCCCTGCGGGGAGGTGCCCGGAGGACCGAGCCCGCCGCGGCCTGCGGTGACCAGGGCCTTCCCCGGACCCGCCGTGAGGACGGCGGCCGGCTAGACGGAGCAGGAGGTCGTGGGGGAAGCCAGCCTCTGCGGAGCCGTCTATGGCCAGTGGGGTGATGGGGGGCTCTGACGGGTGCCTGGTGGTGGCCCGGGTGGCCTCTGGGGTAACCCCCTGTCGTGGCACCAGGCTGAGCCCTGACCGCGGCTGGCAGTGGGCTGCTCTCCCCATCCACAGAAGCCACCAACGGGGCAGGTGGGGGATCCCTGGGTGGCTCAGCGGTCTGGTGCCTGCCTTTGGCCCAGGGCGCCATCCTGGAGTCCCGGGATCGAGTCCCACGTCGGGCTCCCGGTGCATGGAGCCTGCTTCTCCCTCTGCCTGTGTCTCTGCCTCTCTCTCTCTCTCTCTCTCTCTCTCTGTCTATCATAAATAAATAAATCTTAAAAAAAAAAAAAAAAGAAGAAGCCACCAGCCGTCCCCTGCCTTCTGTGGGGGAGGCCCGGGTGCCCTAGGCCCCAGCTCCCAAGGCGACGGGACTGTGCTCAGCCAGGCCGGGGTCCTGGAGGTGTCAGCTGGGGAGCAGGGGAGGGGGCCCCCGGGAAGCTCTCCTGCCCTCAGGGTCATCGGGCAATCCGAAAACCCGGGTCCCGAGGGAGACCCCTCGTCCCTGCTCCGCGGCTCCCCTTGCTCGGTGGCCCGGAGAGCGGCAGCGGCTGCAGGGCTGGGGGGTCCATGGGCGGGTGGGTGGGTCGTGGGCCCCGGAGCCTGTCGGGACCCGCTGCCTCCCCCGTGAGGCGTCCGAGGCTGCGTCGGTGGTTGGTGAGTCGCGAAGTGCAGGAGGTGGCCCTGGTGAGGCCTGGATGCTGGCGGGGGGGGGGGGGGGGGGGGGGCGGGGGGGTAAGGTGCCCCCACCAGGGAGGTGCTGGGCCATCCGCCCGTGACGGGGGGGTTCAGGGTGCTGCGGGGCCGTGTCCCTGCCCCCGGGGCCCCTCGGGGAGGGACGGCAGGACGCGGCTGCCAGCGGCGGGGCTGGGCTGACCAGAGGCCTGGGCCCCCCCCGCCCCGGGTCCTGGCGTCAGAGCCCGCCCGTGTCACTTGGGTCCCCTGGCGGCCGCCTCGTCCTGCTCCCGTGGACGCCTTTCCTCGGCCTCCCCGCTGGCCGCCGCCTTCCCACGTCTCTCGACCAGGGCCGCATGACCCCGGGTGATCTCGGCCCTGCTGGGCCGGGGCCTTCTGAGGGCCTGGGGTCCCCGGGGCTGCCCATCCAGGCCGGGACTCTAGGAGGGATGAACCAGTGTCGCCCGGGGCCCACAGGCAGGTTCAGGGGTGCCCCCGAGGCGTGTCCCCGCAGAACCTCAGGATGGGGCCTTGTGTGCGGCAGCGGGGGGGGGGGGGTGGGGGTGTCTCGGCCGAGGCGGAGGGAAGGCCCTGGAGGCGGGGCCCGCGGTTCCCCCAGGCGGCTCTGAGCTTGGGGGGCCAGAGCCTGGGCCCGGGCCGCCGGCGCCCACCCGGCCGTGCGTCGAAATGTAGCGTGGGCGCCTCCGAGGGGAACCGGCTGGGGGGCTGGGGGGAGGCCCGCACATGGGCTGGGACGGCGCTGGCCCCACCAGCGCGACCCGCGGCCTCCAAGGGGCAGCTCGGCGTCCCGCGCTCTGGGGTTCCGAGGGGGCCGCGAGGGCCTGTGTCTAGGAGCCTCGGGCACCCCCCCCCCCCCCCGCAGCCTCCGGCAGGCCCCGCCCACCGCCAGCGTCCTCACACGTGCGTGTCTGCTGGTGCTCACGCGCACACGTGCTGCAGGAGGCCCGGCCGCCTCGGTGGCCTCGGCACTGAGTCATTTACCGACCTGCTGGGCCGCGTCGCTTTCATGGAAGCCGACGCTTGGCTTTCCTTCCGCCGAGAGCTTCTCACTCAGTTTCTCTCGGTCTCACTTTTCATTCTGACTGGGAAGGATTTTTTTTTCAACCTCTCTCTCTTGTGGTTTTGCTTTTTTTTTTTTTTAAGATTTTATTTATTTATTCATGAGACACACAGAGAGAGGCAGAGACACAGGCAGAGGGAGGGGCAGGCTCCCTGCGGGGACGCGGGACTCGATCCCGGGACCCCGGGGTCACGGCCTGGGCCGAAGGCAGCCCTCAGCGGCTGGGCCTCCCAGGGGCCCCTCTCTTGTGGCTTTTTGGTGGCACCACAGCCCCGCCCCCCGCCCCCCCCCCCCCCCCCCCCCCCCCCGGCTAACCATTGCCTGTGCCATGTGCCCGGCCTCCGGGAGCCAGGGACGCGGGAAGTGGGGGGACCGCGAGGCGGTGACCCCAAGGCCGCGTGTGTCCCGCCGGCCACCGAGCCCGAGCTTCCTGGGGCGCCCCCGCCGCCGGCCCGGGTTCTCCGCCCCGTGCCCCTGGCCCCAGTGCAGCTCTGTCGCCGCCCCGGGGACCGCCGGCCTCCCTAACCCGCTGAGGTGCGGGAAGTCTCAGATCGGCGGGAGCGAGCGGCCCTTCCTGCTTCCAGGCGCTGGACCCCGCGTCCCGGGCGCCCCGCTTCCCTTCCGGGCTGGGCGAGGGGCCACGGAGTCGTGTCGCTCGTCCCCGAATGGCAGAAAACTGTGCTGCTCCTCTCCTCCCGCCGTGCCCGGGACACCCCACCTCCGGGCTCAACCGCGATCCGTCAGCCGGCCGTCGTGCCGCCCACCTCGTGGGCCGCGGGGGGATACACGAGCTCGGGTGCGGAGGGGCCGTTAGGGCCGGAGTTGCGCCCTCCCCAGCCCCCTGTGTTGGGGCCCTAACCCCTGATGTGACTGTGTCTGGACACAGGGCCCCCGGTGGGTCACGAGCGCCCCCAGGACACCTGATGTGCACGCGGGGACACGGCGGGCAGCCGTGGGCAGGCCGGGAGAGGCCGCGGGAGGAACCAAGCTGCTGGCGCACCGCTCGGGCCTTCCAGCCTCCGGGACCGTGAGAAATGTTTGTGGTGTGCGGGCGCCTGGACCCCGGGGTCTGCGGGGGCGGCCACCGCGGACGGCCGGGGGCTCCCGTGACGCGGCCCCGCGCAGCCACCGCCCCTGCCCTCCCTGCGCACCTGCGGTCAGCTGGTGGCCCGGGCAGCCCGCTGCACAGCCGTGGGCCTCCCCGCGGGTCAGAGAACAGGACCATTTACCTTCCAGGATGGCAAGGTCTCCCCTGCCCCCCACGGAGCTCTGCTTTCACTGCCGCGTGATAAAAACACTGTTCTGTTGGGGCGCCTGGGGGCTCCGCGGTGGAGCGTCTGCCTTGGGCTCAGGCCGTGACCCCAGAGCCCCGGGATTGAGTCCTGCATCGGGCTCCCCGCAGGGAGCCTGCTCCTCCCTCCGCCTGTGTCTCTGCCTCTCTCTGTGTCTCTCGTGGATAAATAAATAAAATCTTTAAAAAGAATGTTATCTTAGGGCAAAGGATGGGTCTTAGCAGATGAGGGGTCTCCTGAACCGTGGCCCAGACACTGTGTGCTCAGCACTCACCTGGGTCGGCGCCCCATCTCCCGGTGGGACGCGAGGGCAGAGGGACCCGTTCAGACCGCCCGGCTGCCTGTCACTGGAAGCCCTTTGGGCTCCTTGCCTCTAGCAACGACGATGGGGTCTGCGGGACGGTGGCGATCCAGACCTATTGTTTGACAATTATCATTAGCAGCTCAGGCTGGCTGTCTTCAGTAAATCCACAAATACTGACAGTGCCAAGTCCTGGGAGCGGGGCTGGCGGGGGGAGGGGGGAGCATCAGAGAAATTAGGCAAAACTCCGTGTCCTTGGAGAACTTCCTTTCTAGCGCCGGGGATGGGGGGGTGCTGGGGGTCTGGGGTGGGGGGTCCTGAGACTCTCTGGGCCAGTGCTCCTCGCCTGGAACCCTGGGGACCTGGGGGCCTCATCTGTACTAGATGGCCACGCATTTGCATATTTAGGAGAGATCCCTGTGTTCGTAGTAGCGATAGTAGCTGGGCGGTGAACGTTCTAGAGCTTCCTGTGCGTGTGTCCGGCACTGCCAGCAAACTTATCAGCTCCTTTAATCTTTGCAGGGCCCTGTGAAGGGGGGAAGCCAGCGGGGAGGTGAACCGGCTCTGGCTTGCTCAGCTGGGGCAGGGCCAGACGTGGCATTTGAACCCAGCCTGGTCTGACTTTCCCAAATGCCTCTTCTTCTTCTTCTTTTTTTTTTTTAAAAAAAAAACAGCAGGCTACCTCCAATTCCATTTTATTAATACAAGGTGGGGGTTTTGTTTTTGTTTTTGTTTTTGTTCTTTTGTGTGTGTGTATGTGTTTAATTTGCAGCCCAGATCACATGAAAGAGGCTCTCTGCATGCTCTTCATTTTGCTGAGTCCTGGGGGAGGTGACAACGGGGACACAGCTGCTGCAGCGAGAAGCTGCCCTGGCTCCCCGGCTCTTGCAGGGCTGAGCTCCCACACAGGGGCCCCGGGGGCTGAGCTCGGCCTGACCTGGTCATTTTGAAATCAGGGGCCCCTCCTGGGAAGGATGCAGGCTGAGGGGAGCTGCAAGGCAGGCTCAAAAATCAGGGCTTGAGATGACTCATCTGCGGCTATTTATTACCTATCTACATTTCTCGATCTGAT